>NC_044390.1:6475472-6784261 GCF_006542625.1 Nomascus leucogenys | reverse complement strand
ATCTTCGGGTCCTTTGTCTTGGTCTCCTCAGATTCCTAGAGAGGAATTTTCTGGTCTTTTGCCTGGAGGATAAACCTGGCTGGCAGGTTCTCAGAGCTAAGGTGGGGAAGAGAACAGGAAGTATTAATAGATGTTGGATCTCAACATTTAGTATGCACACCTTCCCTTGATCCCTCATTCTCAGAATTGTAATTCTACCCTCTGTTGTGCTGGTGCCTTTAAATTCAGAGATTCTTCTTTCTAGTTTGCTGTCACTGTCTGTCTACTTTCTTCCTTTTTTTCCCATAGTAACTTTGGGATTCAACAGCAATTCTTTTCTTTACTTTTTCTTTTTTTTTTTTTTTGAGACAGTCTTGCTCTATTGCCTAGGCTGGAGTGCAGTGGTGCAATCTCGGCTCACTGAAACCTCCACCTCCGAGGTTCAAGTGATTCTCCTGCCTCAGCCTCCTGAGTAGCTGGGATTACAGGCACCTGCCACCACATGCAGCTAATTTTTTTGTATTTTTAGTAGAGACAGGGTTTCACCATGTTGGCCAGGCTGGTCTTGAACTCCTGATCTCAAGTGATCTCACCTTGGCCTCCCAAAGTGCTGGGATTACAGGTGTAAGCCACCGTGCCCGGCCTTCTTTTTTATATGAAATCAAGTTTCCTAAACTGCTTGGAGGAGTGGGGAAGTCCAGCATTTCTAGCTTCACAGCTCTGCAGCTCCTTCTCTTATTTTCACGAGGCATTAAAAATATGGCCTTACTGGGTGCAACGGCTCACACCTTTAATCCCAACAGTTTGGGAGTCTGAGGTGGGAGGATTGCTTGAGGCCAGGAGTTAGAGACCAGCCTGGGCAACATAGCGAGACCCCATCTCTACAAAACAAAATAAATAAGCCAGGTGTGGTAGTGCATGCCTATAATCCCAGCTACTCAGGAGGCTGAGGTTGGAGGATCGCTTGAGCCTAGGAGGTCCTGGCTGGAGTGAGCTATGATCATGCTACTGCACTCCAGCCTGGGCAACAGAGCAAGTCCCCATCTCAAATATATAATGGCCTTGTTCTTAGGAGATCTCTTTGCTCCATCTCCTTCCCTCACAGTTATTTCGACCTTCTCTTTCCTTCGTTGCCCTTATCCTTGTTCTACTCCATTTGGATTAAATTCCTTGTGGTTTCTCCTCATTGTAGGGTTGTTCTGGTTAATTTTGAGAGCTCACAAGGCTCACGCTGCTCCAGTCCTCCCAGACTGTACCCAGCCCCCTCACACTCAGTGTCTGCTGCTCTTCTCTAGTTGTTCCATTGCACTTTCTGGTGAACACTGTGTGGCTGTCTTAGGATTCTCTGCCTCCTAATTCCTAATACTTATATTCTTAGCCCCACCCTCATTTCTTCCTTTGGGTATACTTAGTGCCTTCCATTTTTGAGCATTTGGGGAGTTCAAAATGCCTATTTTGTTGCTTTAGACTTTTTCTTTTCTTTTCTTTTTTTTTTTTTTGAGACAGTCTTGCTCTGTTGCCAGGCTGGAGTGCAGTGGCATGATCTTGGCTCACTGCAGCCTCTGCCTCCTGGGTTCAAGCGATTCCCCTGCCTCAGCCTCCTGAGTAGCTGGGACTACAGGCGCGTGCCACCATGCCTGGATAATTTTTTTTTTTTTTTGTATTTTTTTTAGTAGAGATGGGGTTTCACCATGTTGGCCAGGATGGTCTCGATCTCTTGACCTTGTGATCCTCCCGCCTCAGTCTCCCAAAGTGCTGGGATTACAGGCGTGAGCCACCGTGCCTGGCCGCTTTTGACTTTTTATAATGCCTTTATAAAGGATTCTGTTTTCTTGACTTTGCTGAGTCAGTTACCATTCTCTTGCTTTCCAGCCTCCCACATTTTGTTGCTGTTATCTCCTTTCTCATTCTTTTGACCTTGCCATTTTAGTAGGGCTTTAGAAGTGAAGGAGATAATGCATATGTTCAATGGAAGTTATTATATTCTTTTATTTAGTATATATGTTAATTGTGGTGAGAATATTTAATTGTATTGTTAAAAACTGTTTTGGGAAAAAGATCTTTTAATGCTGTGTCTGTGTGAGTCCTAGGAAGCAGGATGATTGGAATGAAATTTGGCTTCAGTACAGAAACTTATTTGTTATCGGCTCCCATGACACTGGTGTTCTAGCTGTAAAACTCAGTGTAATAGTCACCTTTCTTCCTCTCCAGATGTCTTTGGAATGGGTAAAACTAAAAACTACATCTGATGAAGTTCTTTTGAGACATCGTATGCTATGTAGTCTTTCTATCAAAAGTTAAATTCGTAAGGTTTTTATGACCAGCTTGACGATTTCAGGTATTCTCAGCTAGGGGGAAGAATAATTTCTAGAAATATTTTTAGGAAAGGAGTTAGATTATATTTAGAAATATGAGTTAAGTAGTTGTGTTTCTTCCTCTTTTTCTGTTCTACTCAGAATACTTTTTACATTTACAGTGTTTTAAATGTAACAAAACTCTATAGATATTTTCAAGAAATGACTGGTTGGGTTTTGTTTTCATTTTTTAAAGTTTTTGTAAATGATGAAGTGGAGGTTTGTTTTAATCATCTTTGTATCCCCAAAGCCTGGAATCCAGTAAGGGTTCTGTAGATCTTTGCTGAGCTGAAGTTATTGCCAAAGTTTGAAGAATCAACTCACCTGATTATAGCCCTTAAGATTGTGAAAATTGAGGTCTACTTTGGTAGTTTTTGATCCTTTACCTTGAGGTAAATCAAGGCCAAGTATTACCCATGCTTACATGAGCCAGTATATAAGACTATGTTAGTTCTTGCTGGTATGAAAAGTTTCCGGTCAGGCATGGTGGCTCACGCCTGTAATCCCAGCACTTTGGGAGGCCGAGGCGGGCGGATCACGAGGTCAGGAGATCGAGACCATCCTGGCTAGCACAGTGAAACCCGTCCCTACTAAAAAATACAAAAAAATTAGCCAGGCGTGGTGGCGGGCACCTGTAGTCCCAGCTACTCGGGAGGCTGAGGCAGGAGAATGGCATGAACCCGGGAGGCAAAGCTTGCAGTGAGCTGAGATCCCGCCACTATACTCCAGCCTGGGCGACAGAGCAAGACTCTGTCTCAAAAAAAAAAAAGAAAAAAAAAGTTTCCTTAACATTTCTACAATTTAAATTTTATTCATATAGTTGAAAAAATTCTACAAGTATATATACATTGCAAAAATAGTCAATGATAGAGACATCCCCAAACTCAACTTTTACATTTGACTAATGGTGGTGGAAGTTTAGTGATATTAAGGTTATTCAGTTATCACAGTATGTTTCCGTGCAACAACAACAACAACAAAAAATCACTCATCATCATTGCCTAGTCAGAAACCTTCTGTAACAAAAGCTGCAAAGGCTATTCTTAATCTGCCCTCAGAGGTTGTCAAATTCTTTGTTATATCTGCTCAGGAAGGCTGTCTGAGTTCTTGATGCAGAGGGCAGAAGTAAGATACTAAGTTAGAAATGAACATTGAATCAGGCAAAGCTAGAATAGGCAGTGTCTGTAAACTAGGAGGAGCTGTTCAGCATAGCCATTGATCCTCCAGTCCAGTAAAGCCCAGAAAGCAGGAGGAGAGAGCCAGGAGTTTCCTGGTAGAAATGGACTAAGGTCTTTTATGCTTAGTCACATGGGGTGCCCTTCTTCTCTGGTATGATTTGGGAAGCCAGAAATGCCTCCATTTCTTCCCCTTCCCCCAGCATATCTCATTGGGTTCTTAAAATATGAAAATTACTAATTCATTCTCTTTAGAATTACTCTCACTTCCAGTTCATCTTCTAAAGTTCTCTTGCTTGCATACAAGACCCCGTGCTCCTGATAGCCTGCTTCTGTGAATGATCATTCTGAGGCAGAAGATGAGAGATCTTAAAGCCAGGGCTTGGTGGGGAGGGTGACTGCTAAATGTGGTGGAAAAAGAAGTAAAAAAAAGGGGAATAAGAGATGTCATTTATTTTAAGATTTTGCCTAGGTCTGATTAAAGATATTTCTGCTGTTTAACATTGGCCAATAAAAAGCTAGACTCAGAATGTTACTTATGTGCATACCTGTAGTGGTGGCTGCTTTTTCTTTATCTTTTTATTCTTTTGGAGCTGGCCTGTTTTCCCATACCTCAGAATTTTAGCTTCATCAGGCCCATGGGGCTGTTTCTTTGGATACCTTCCCAACCTTTTTTCTCTTCTGTTTCTTCTGCGTCTCCTATGCTCTAGTCAGATGGAATCATGAGCAGGTCCCTTTTCACATTTCCCTGCTCCTGTACTTTAACTCCAACATTTATTCCCTTTGAAGAACCCTTCTCAGTTTGTGAATCACACTTTCAACCCATTCCTCAAGCCTACTTTGAATGTGCTGTCTCCACCAAATTTTCTGTAAGGAATTACTTTTTTTGAGTTTCACAGAACTTTTATCTCTATCATTGTATCTTCTATCGTAGGACTTTTTGGGTTTGTTGTTGTATTTCTCATTTTCTTTGCTAAACTCTTAAGTTTCTTTATGCTAGATCCTTGTTTGATTCCTATTTGCCTTGCATATAGGTACTAAATAGACATTTGTTCAATAAGTTAATTTGAAGTCAAGTATTAATAAAGCTCTAAATACAGTTGCTTTGATTTAGTAATTAAGAGATGTCCTTTACATAGACATAGCATAAAAATAAACTTCTGTGTACCTCTGTGTCTCAGATACGTTTGTATACATATTTTGTGCTAGTTACTCATGTTATTTCTCCCCCTTCCACCCCTTTCCTTATGTCTGAGGAGCTCCTCCTGAAGCTCCACGTGAAAAACAATGCCTTCTTACTTCCGTCATTTTGAGGATTGTGTTGGAGGATAGCTGAGGTATTTGAAGCTTGGAAACTCCATGTTCTGTTTTGAAGCTGCTTTGATCAACTGACCTTCCCAGGCCAGCTTCAGTGGGGCCAGGATCTGTAGACTTCCCCAGCTTGTAGGTTCAGAAATCTGTGACTATGTAATTAGGATAATTTTCTCAGGAAAATTTAATCAGATGGTGAGCTCACTGGCATATATATATTTTTTTTCTATCTTCTGGTATAATTAACTGTTCTCCAAGCAACTGAAGAAAACAAATTTTATTTGGGAGGAAAAGTATTTTATTTTGCCCCTAGTCAATTTACGTAACCCCAGCTTCTCTCTGTCTGTAGAATGTGGACACCACAGTCTTCTCTGTTATTCTTCTGTGTTTTACTGAAATGCCATGTGAGTAAAAGACTTTAGACAAGAGAATGTACACTCTCTCCACCCCTCCAATGAGATAGGATTGGGGGAGGATTATAACAGACTTATTTCTTTGATATTCAGGTATGGAATTGGCATTTGGACAAATTTATCTTTCTACGAGCCCATCAGGAAACAGTGAAAGACTTTAGACTCTTGAAAAATTCAAGACTGCTTTCTTGGTCATTTGATGGAACAGTGAAGGTAATTTAAAGTATAAATTTGTTTTTTTGAAAAAGTATTCTCATATTGCAATGATTATATTGAGACAGCCAAAAGCCACTGTGAGGCTAATTACTTAATTAAAAATTTTTTATTTTTCTCATGCTTGTTTTCTGTTCATTGCAGTCACCTACATCTGCTGTGTTTTAATGAGCATTTATACTGTTAGTCACATTTAAAGTAAAGGGGTCAGAACAGCCAGTGTATTAAAACTCTTGTTTTATAGACCTGTCTTGTAGCTGATTATGCTTTTTAATATAAAATGTTCTTAAAAGTGTCAACCTCCAAGTGTTTTTTTTTTTAAGGTATGGAATATTGTTACTGGAAATAAAGAAAAAGACTTTGTCTGTCACCAGGGTACAGTACTTTCTTGTGACATTTCTCATGATGCTACCAAGTTTTCGTCTACCTCTGCTGACAAGACTGCAAAGGTAGGTCAATCAATTGAAACCATGCATAAAACTTTGGTAGTGGTTATGTATAATGAGTTCAAATAATATATGCAACAGGACATAACAGTTGCTCTCTACATGTCTGTCTCATATTTTGTGATCTTTTGGAGGATGCCCATTGGCATTTAGTTGGTATCAAATGAATGAAATGAAATACATTGAGGACTTCTGATTTCTCCCTTATGGATTACTTTTTGTCTATAACTAATCAAATGCAACCTCTACTGCATATTGTAGGCAATAAAAATCATTGAAAGGGATTTACATTTAATTATACACTGACAATACAATTTTAATATAATTAATGTAATATAATTGACATGTGTCTAAAATCACATTCTGGTGAATGATGCTGCTTGGTGGGGGACCTCAAGTACTCCCTTCTCTCCTTTTTTCTCCTTCTACCAATCTTTCCAAACTATAAACCTTGGAATTGTCAGGGCTGTATCCTGTCTTTTGTGCTCTGTTGATGACTCTTTAGTGCATCTTAGAGTTATCTTCTCCTCCTTGTCACCACCCTGAAGAGCATGCTTTCCTCCTCCTCCACTGGTGGACTGTCCCAGCATCCTGCCTCTGATCTGCACCTCTTCCACTTTATCTTCCATACCACTGCCTGTGTCCCTTGTTGAAACACCTGTTACCTAATGGTTTATAGGCCAACTACTTAGCTCATCACCATCTTTTTCTGCTGTATTGTTTCCTCTGTGCCAGCCTATTTTCCAACTTCATCTTTTTGTGCATGATGCTAACTTTGGTTTGATAAACGTTCTACTCTTTTACCTTGAAGCATTATGACTCATCCTTCTAGACCTAGATTTGATGGCAGCTCTTTTGAAGCGTTTCCTGACCCTAAAGCAAGGTTAGCTGCTCTACCTCCAGTGTTTCTATTACATTTTATTCATTTGTTAGAACATTTACTTCATACAACTGTTCACTAACTGTTTGTGAGCCTGTCTTCATGACTAAACTATAAACTTTTCAAGGATAGTGGCTGTAGCTAGTTTATCTTAGTTCCACTAGTTCTTAGCTCACAGGGCTTGGAACTTGGTAGTTCTCAGTATGTGGTTGCTAAATGATGTTGACAAAACCATGAGACAATATTCAAAGGAAAAAAAACCCAGCATTTGGCTGCCAAGAAGTAGGCTAGTATAGTGACTAACCTTTAAAGATTACTTGTCACATGCTAGTAATTTCACTCTATAATCTCATTTAACCTTCACATCATAGGTACAATTGTCCTCATTTTACAGATGCAGTGTCTGAAGCTATAGACGCTTATATGAGTTATCCTAGTCACAAGAATCTAGTGAACAGTGGAGCTAGGACTCATATTCAGGTCTGCTTCACTCCACAGACTGCTCTTAGCTGATTCAGTGTTCTTCTTTCTAGGTCTAAAGTAAGGAAGGAGTGACATTGATCCTGGAGCTGAATTTAACTTGAGTAAATAAAGGGAAACTCAGAAAGATTAACAAGGTTGCATGCTGGAACTTGGGCATCTCATGAAAGTTTATGAATTGCCAGTTACTAGAATGTCCATGTGATTGAATTTATGGCTGAATAGCAATCAAGGCCGATGCTTATTTTGAGTGTATGTAGCATTGCTAAACAATCCTAATTGCCTTCCAGATCTGGAGTTTTGATCTCCTTTTGCCACTTCATGAATTGAGGGGCCACAACGGCTGTGTGCGCTGCTCTGCCTTCTCTGTGGACAGTACCCTGCTGGCAACGGGAGATGACAATGGAGAAATCAGGGTAGGCTGTTTGCTGACATGAGAGCACTGCTCTTCTTGTAGCTTGGGCTAGCACTCTTCACAGTGGGGACCTTTGTTCACCGGCCAGGGAAGCATAGTCCTGAAGTTGTGGTTGGATGAGGCATTCTTTTTGTTTCTTGTGCACATTGTATTCACAGCTGCACTCCACTGCAGAAGCGGATTCATTTCAGAGTTAGAGTGAAGCATTCCCTGTATATGTGAGGAAGCAAGTGCTCTAGTCATTTGTAGTTCATTCTCTGCCATTAGCTTGAGAATGATTCATCTTAATTCTTGGACTTGAACCAAAGGTTGTTTTTGATAGCAGAATTTGAGGAAAATAATTTTGTAAATTATGGTCTGGATTATAAATGAATTGCAAATTCTGCTGTTTTCTGTGCTGAAAGAAAAGATCTCTTTAGCACTATACCCATTTGATAGCCATTTCCAGTGTGGTTTGTTGCAGTCCCCTGTGGACTGCCTGCCTGTTAAACAGTGCAGAGGTTCACGTTTCCGTCACTGGGGGGCAGCGAAGGGCTCCTAATTGAGTGAGAGTCTGCATGATAGGCCAGGTTTTATTACCCTGCAGTGCTTAAGATACACATACAAACCATGCCAATTTTATTTAGAAAACAATCTTTTTTTTTAGATATATAATTTTGACTTTTAGAAAACAATCTTTTTAGGAGGCTTAGAATGTTGTTCTCTTTGTGTCTGTGGAAATATAGTACCATATGGAAAGTACTGCATGCTGAAAGATTAGAAATTATGGAAAAGGAGTCAGTTGATTTAGTTGTGTCAGACGAATTGGGGAGCTGATTGGAAAAGTTTGGGCATTGGGATGACTACTTTAGTAACCAGTATATATGAGGAAGGTGGGGTTTTCCCCCTTTCATTACAAAGGAGGATTTAAAACTCCAGGAACAGGTATATAGTACGGAAGACTAGGAGAGTATACAGTTTGCAGGAATAGAGGTGTTATCAGATGGGCTTTCCAGGGAAATTAAGATTCTTCTGCTTGAGGACTAAGTAACCAACCTTCTCTCTACCAGTCACATAAATGTGCGTCAGCCGAAGTGGCAGGGCTGCTTTGGAAATGTTCATTTTGCTCTGAGTTCGCATCTTTGGATGAAAGTGCTCCTTTACCAGTTATGAGGTGGTGTTTCATTTTTCAACCACTGCAGGAAAAGGTTGTCTCCCTTAAAATTGTGTTATTTTAAAAATTTTTGTTGGTACATTAAAAAAATTTTTTTCTCCCTGATTATTCAGAATATAGGAAAGTTACTGATTTTTGTATGTATATGTACTATCTTACTGAACTCTTTCTAAAGAGTTTTTCCATTTGGTTCTCTTGGATTTTCTAGGGAGAGATTTGCAAATGATTATTTTCTTTTACCATTTATGCCTCTGTTTCTTTTTCTTATTCTGGTGTACCTTTATTTGAAAAATTAGAGCACTGCTTATATATTAAATGCCACTGGAAATAAATGGCAATATTAGCATCTGTCATAGGGTTGTTTATAATAAAGTCTAGTAAAATAATTTTAGAATACATATATATGGACATATATATGTTTTAAAACCAGAGAAGCTTCTGGATAACTCTGTTAATGAATTGTGTATCATGTTTACGTAGATATGGAATGTCTCAAACGGTGAGCTTCTTCATTTGTGTGCTCCGCTTTCAGAAGAAGGAGCTGCTACCCATGGAGGCTGGGTGACTGACCTTTGCTTTTCTCCAGATGGCAAAATGCTTATCTCTGCTGGAGGATATATTAAGGTAAGAGCTCCCCAAGAACTGTGAAAGAAAATAATAGCCTATATTATACTTTCCAAGCTATTTTCACTTCCTGTTTCTCAGTTGGGCCTTTTACAACCCAGCAGAGTAAAAAGGCTGCTACTCCGGAGGCAAAGGTGGGAGGATTGCTCGAGTCTGTGAGGTCAAGGCTGCTTTGAGCCATGATTGCACCACTGCATTCCACCCTGGGTGACAGAGCAAAACCCTTTCTCAAAAAAAAAAAAAAAAAAAAAAAAAAAAAAATCTGGCGGTAAAATGAGTTTAGTAACCAAAAAAAAGAACAGAAAAAAATATTGAAAACAAAAAAGAACCAGAAAAAACTTTACAAAATAATTAAAAGCCAGGCACGGTGGCTCACGCCTGTAATCCTAGCACTTTGGGAGGCCAAGGCGGGCAGATCACCTGAAGTCAGGAGTTTGAGACCAGCCTGGCCGACGTGGTGAAACCCTATCTCTACTAAAAATACAAAAAATAGCCGGGCATGGTGGCGCGCGCCTATAATCCCAGCTACTTGGGAGGCTGAGGCAGGAGAATCGCTTGAACCCAGGAGGCGAAGGTTACAGTGAGCCGAGATCACACCATTGCACTCCAGCCTAGGCAACAAGAGCAAAACTCTGTCTCAAAAAATAAAATAAATAAATAAATTAAAAAAATAATTAAAAAGGAAAAAAAAGAAAAAAAAAGGCAGTTACTTTTATCCCCATTTTGTAGTGATGAAACTGAGATCCACAAGACTACTTTCCTCAGATCTTGGGGAAGCTTTGGTGACAGTGGCAGGGATGCCCTCAGTCCAGAGCTGTTATACTGCCTCATGCTAAACTTGGGGCATTAGAATGACTAGCAAGTTGGGTGTTTAACGTAGTTCTGTTTTCCATGTCATTCACAATTAACTATGTTGGTTGAAAATCTTTAAAAAAACATATTTTTGAAATTTCTTCAGCAATAATAATAGCAGCAGTATATTGCTTTATAGTTTACAAAACGCTTCACTCCCCTCATCTTACTAGCCAGCTTTTTGAGGCTTAAATTTCATTCTTGGTTTACAGATGAGGAAAATGATTTTCTATTGAGGTTATAACTTTCCTAAAGTTACATAATTAGTGCCAGCTGTGGTGACTCACACCTGTAATCCCAGCACTTTGGGAGGCCAAGGTGGGCAGATCACTTGAGGTCAGAAGTTAAGACCAGCCTGGCCAACATGGCAAAACCCCATCTCTGCTAAAAATCCAAAAATTAGCTGGGTTTTGTGGTGGGCACCTGTAGTCCCAGCTACTTGGGAGGCTGAGAGGTGAGACTCACTTGAACTCCGGGGGGAGCGGAGGTTGTGGTGAGCTAAGATCACACCACTGTACTCCAGCCTGGGCAACAGAGCGAGACTATCTCAAAAACAAACAAAAAAACCAAAAATAAAGTTACATAATTAGTAAATAGAAAAGCCAGGACTCAAACCCAGGTCTCTGCCTCTGTTTTCTCTAGCTAATTGGCTTTTTAAAACTTACTAGTGATTGAGGCCGCGATTTGAATGTGTTGTGGTGCTTCAGGGTCATATTTTTGGTGTTTTTTTGATGCATCTTTTATCTATCCACTCAAAAAGACTGTGCTGAATGTCCAGTGTGTGCTAAGCTACTGCTGTGTGGCACAATGTTTATGGCTTGGTTCCTGCCTTTCAGCAGCTTACAGTCTATGGGGGAAGCAGGTGGTAAACCAATAAAGTCCCTAAAGTTTAGAAGGAGTCTGGGACGTGCTTTCATGAGGGAGGTGGAAGCACAAAGGAGAGGAGTGACCAGACCAACCTCAGAGAGTTAGCAAAGGCTTCACCTGGAGGGGAATGCTTGAAGTGAGTCTTTTGAATAGCAGTTTACTTGTAAAAGTGGTAGAAGATGATACTCTATATCAGTGGTCCCCAACCTTTTTGGCACTAGGGACTGGTTTCCTTGGAAGACAATTTTTCCACAGATGGGGTGGTGGTAGGAAGTGGGTGGCGGGGTATGGTTTCAGGATTAAACTGTTCCACCTCAGATCATCAGCATTAGATTCTCGTAAGGAGTGCGCAGGCTAGATCCCTCGCATGTGCAGTTCACAGTAGGGCTCCTGCTCCTGTGAGAAACTAATGCCACCACTGATCTGTCAGGAAGAGAAGCTCAGGTGGTAATGTTCACTCACCAGCCGCTCACCTCCTGCTCTGCCGATGGGTTCCTAAAAGGCCACAGACCAGTACCGGTCCATGGCCCAGGGACTGGGGACTCCTCTATATTGGGCTGATCACTTGGACATTCTGGAAGCTTTTTCATTTAAAATTGATTCCTAATAAGATCTTATGATACTGTTATTTCTTACTGAAAACATTCAAGTGTAGGAGATGATTCTCATTAATTGTCTAAGGCAAGATAAGTGTTTGGAAATATTTGAATGACTGGTGTTTTGGTTACATGAGACCCACACGGCTGCAATTTTACCACCATAAGAATCTAACTTATAAAAAAGATAAATTAGAGGACAGTTTTTAGCTTTATGAAAGGATGTACTAAGGGGTACAAAAATACAGATAAACAACAGGAGTAATTTCTAGTATTTGATAGTACAGTAGGGAAATTATAGTTAACAATTTATTGTATATTTCAAAATAGCTAGAAGAATTATAATGTTCCCAACACAAAGAAAAGATAAATGTTTGAGGTGATGGATATCCCAGTTATCCTAATTTGATCATTACACATTGTATCACATGTACCCCCAAAATATGTACAACGATTATATATCAGTAAAAATTTTTTTTAGAAAAGAAAGGATGTATGTTATCCCTTCACAAGGTTTCATTGAAAACACAATTCTGTTTACAAAATGTTGCATTAACCTACATCTTTATTCAGTTATTAGGAGATCCTGAGAAATAACCACCAATTGTTCTCCTTTAGTGTAGAGATAAACTGGAACTCAGTCTGCTCTGGGGATGATGCTTAGAGGAGAGTCATTGCTGTCTGTGTTGGAAGCTGGGGAGTCTTTGGCTATATTAGCTGCTGACAAATTTAACTACTCAGCTTTGACACCAAGTTTCTAGAGACCACATCATTTGATTCTCTGGCCTCCACAGAACGCCATCACATAATTGAGAGTCTGGCTTATAAGATGTTACAAAGATCAGTGACCATATTTGCAGAGTTCTTGGGGAACCTTGAAATAAAGCAGCAGAATAGGTTTACATACTATAGATGTTATGTCTTAAGGGTGAAAGAACTTCTAGCCTATGTATTTAGTTTGTATATTTAAATGACAATCAGGCTGCCTTTGCCTTCTGGTTTCATTACTAGCTTATTCAACTGATTATGATATAGCCCAGCCTGCATCTACCCAGCATGTTAATGAGACTATCCAAAAGCACAGAGCAAATTAAAAGTAAAAAGGAACAGCTGCTGTAGTGTCCAAGAAAATAGGCCTTTTGAGCCTGTTTACTTTAGAATCCAAGCTGTATAAATTGAGTGCCAGTAAGATAAAGTAGGTATCCAGAAGCTTAAAAAGTTCTTAACTTCCAAATTATTCCTATTTATAAGTGAAAAAATAATTTAGCTGTTTACCTGCATTATGCCACAGAGTACACACTGAATGACAAGAAATTCACGTTAATTCATGTGCGTGAAGGGAAAGCTGATCTGAAGTATGGAATACATGGTGATAAATGGTGGTGTGCCATGACTTGGTGGCAGCAGAGTGTAATGGTCAGGAGAGTGGGCTTTAGCCTTGAGATAGGCTGCCTGAGTTCAAAGCCTGCCTCTGCCACTCATTAGCTTTGTGACCTTGCACAAGATTGTTTAACTTCTGTGCCTTGATTTTCTTACTGTAAATTGATGTAATGATAATACCTAACTCATTTCAGAGATTTCCCATATACCCCTTTCCCCCACAAACACATAGCCTCTCCCATTATGAGCATCCCCCCACCAGAGATGTGGGTTTGTTACAATTGATGGATCCACATTGACACATCATTATCACCCACAGCCCATAGTTAGGGTTTGTTCTTGGTGCTGTACATTTTTTGGGTAGTTGAACTAAGTGATCTCTAAGAGCCTTAGTGACTGAAAACAAATGAATCTCAGGTTGGTGGAATGTGCTTGATTACATTGTTATTTTACAAAGCAAACTTGTGAGTTCTGGAAAATCCCAAGTTAGTGCATGCTGGTTCAGTGAGGTTTACCAAAGTCCATTGAGTATACTTTTAGCAGTTAGTATTACTAATAGTGGACATGCTTAGTTGACCCACTCACATGGGAAAGACAGAATGCTAGGTACTGCCATAGGCACAAAGGTGGGTGACACTATTATCGTGTTCATAATACTCAAGATCATGGTGAGCTTGAGGCCTTTTCAGAATAAGTTTACGTGTATTGTCTCTTGCGCCCATTTTAGCTGTGAGATTGATGGGCAAACTTTATGATTCCCATTTGTTAAATGAATATAAATATTATAAGCAAATTCAGTGATTGGGAAGGAAAGGAAGGACTTGGCTAGAGCCCTTGCTACGGTTTGAGATGTTCAGTATTTGTTTAGTAAATAAATAATATAGATTATTTTATAAAGAAACTTGGTCAAGGGTTCTTGCATCACACCTGGGAAAAGGGAAGATTCAGTAGAGAGAACATTGCTTCCTGCAGCCCATATTATGAATAGTTTGAGTCTCTGTCAGAATACTAGTCTGTGTCTGCAAAGGGGCATTTGAGTGAAGAGAGGGGCAATCTTCTGCCCATTTTCCTGAGAAGGACATGCAGACAAGAGAGTTGAGTCCGGCCACTGCCGTAATGGACTCTGTAGCTTCCTGTCTGCAGCTCTCAAGCAGGCTGCGTGTTTCTCCAGCACAACTCACGGTTGGAGCTAGGTGTAGGCAGAGCAGTGAGGCCATCACCAGTGTTCATCAGGAAAAGGCTGACCAGGTTGAATAGTATATTCAGCATTAAATCAGAGACATTTTCCTCCTGTTTGCTTGAGTTCGGTTGGGGGGAGGAGATAGGGCACAGGATCTGCTGGCACTATAAATTGTCACACAGTGTAATTACCAATCTAATGAGAATTTTATTTTTCTCTGAACAGTGGTGGAACGTTGTCACTGGGGAATCCTCACAGACCTTCTACACGAATGGAACCAATCTTAAGAAAATACATGTGTCCCCTGACTTCAAAACGTATGTGACTGTGGATAATCTTGGTATTTTATATATTTTACAGACTTTAGAATAAAATAGTTAAGCATTAATGTAGTTGAACTTTTTAAATTTTTGAATTGGAAAAAAATTCTAATGAAACTCTGACATCAACTTTTTATAAAGCTCTGAATTGTTTTGCAGTATTGCATTCATTACAAAAGTGTTTGTGGTTGGATGAATAATATTAATGTAGCTTTTTCCCAAATGAACATACCTTTAATCTTGTTTTTCATGATCATCATTAACAGTTTGTCCTTAGGATGCAAATGAAAATGTGAATACATACCTTGTTGTACTGTTGGTAAAATTCTGTCTTGATGCATTCAAAATGGTTGACATAATTAATGAGAAGAATTTGGAGGAAATTGGTATTTTAATACTGTCTGTATTTATTACTGTTATGCAGGCTGTGCCTCAGGGTAGCAGTGGCCTGCTTTTTGAACCACACTTACCCCAAGGGGGTTTTGTTCTCCTAAATGCAATCTTAGTTTTTTTGCACTCTTTAAATTTGCTTTAAAAATATTGTGTCTGTGTGCATAGTCTGCAGCATTTCCTTTAATTGACTCAATAAGTGAGTCTTGGATTTAGCAGGCCCCCCCACCCCCCGCCTTTTTTTTTTTTGAGACGGAGTCTTGCTCTGTTGCCAGGCTGGAGTGCAGTGGCGTGATCTCGGCTCACCACAACCGCTGCCTCCTGGGTTCAAGCAGTTCTCCTGCCTCAGACTCCCGAGTAGCTGGGACTACAGGCGTGCACACACGCCAAGCTAATTTTTGTATTTTTAGTAGAGATGGGGTTTCACTATGTTGGCCAGGATGGTCTCGATCTCTTGACCTCATGATCTACCCACCTTGGCCTCCCAAAGTGCTGAGATTACAGGCGTGAGCCACCATGCCTGGCCAGGCCCCTTCTCTTTTAATGGAGACAGGGTCTTGCACTATCACCCAGGCTGGAGTACAGTGGCATAATCATACCTCATTGCAGCCTCAAACTCCTGGGTTCAAGCAGTCCTCCTGCCTCAGCCTCCCAAGTAGCTGAGACTACAGGCACGAGCCACCACACCCAGCTAATTTTTAAATTTTCTTGTAGAGACAGGGTCTCACTATGTTGTCTAGCCTGGTCTTGAACTCTTGGCCTCAAGTAATCCTCCTGCCTCAGCCTCCCAAAGTGTTGGGATTGCAGATGTGAGCCACTGGCCTGGCCTTCAGCAGTTCTTTTTGTGAAGTAAAACTTGTATGTTGGAAAGAGTAGATTTTATTGGTCTACCCTTTTCTCACAGGTCTAGCTGCTGGCAGCCCTGTGCCATATCTGGACTCTAGTTGTCAGTATCTGAGTTGGACACTATTCCTGCTCCCTCTGGTTTCTTACATATCAGACTTCTTGAATGAACCTGATCTTTCCTAATCCTCACTTTTTTCTTCTTTAAAAAGCAGTTTCTTCACTGCTAAACGTTAGTCATTGAGGTGGGGCCAATTTTAATCATAAGCCTTAATAAGATTTTTCTAAGAAATGTGAAATAAAAGTAATTCCATTTACTTTTAGATGAATGGCATTGTGAATGCCATTCTTTTAGTGAATTTCAAGAGAATTCTCTGGTTTTCTGTGTAGTTCCAGACGAGTCACTGTAACTCTAGAAGATTAACCTTCCAACCAACCTATTTTCCTTTCCCTTCTCTCTCTCCCCCTCCTTTCCTTCCTTCTTTCCTTTCTCTTCTTTTATCTCCAAGGTTAATCAGGAAAAATAGCTTTTGACAGGGGAAAAAACTCAATAACTAGCTATTTTTGACCTCCTGATCAGGAACTTTAGTTGAAGTGTAACTCTAAAGAAACATTTTCTCTGAAATATATTATTAAGGGCAATGGAGATAAATTAATAGTAGACATGGTTCCCAGAAAATATAATCAAAATTCAAATTTTTTTTGTTTCTGTAACTGGAACTAAATCAAATGATTACTAGTGTTAATAGTAGATAACTTGTTTTTATTGTTGGTGCATATTAGTATAACTGTGGGGTAGGTCGGGGAGAGGGTAAGGGAATAGATCACTCAGATGTATTTTAGATAAGCTATTTAGCCTTTGATGGAACCATAAATACAGTGAATACAATCTTTTGCATTGTTAAGGAGGTTTTTTGTTTTTAAATGGTGGGTCGAGGAGCTAGTTTACAGGCTTACTGTGATTTAAGCAAATGTGAAAAGTGAAACCTTAATTTTATCAAAAGAAATTTCTGTAAATGGTATGTCTCCTTAGAATACCCAAATCATAATTTTATTTGTACACACTGTTTAGGGGCTCATCTCATGTAGGCAGAGTATAAAGTATTACCTTTCGGAATTAAAAGCCACTGACTGTTAAAGTATAACAACACACATCAGTTTTTAAAAAGCCTTGAATGGCCCTTGTCTTAAAAAGAAATTAAGAGCCAGGTGCGGTGGCACGTGCCTGTAATCCCAGCCCCTCGGGAGGCTAAGACAGGAGGATTCGTTGAGCCCTGGAGTTTGAGTGCAGCCTGGGTGACATAGCAAGACCCTGTCTTAAAAGAAAAATGGGAAGAAAGACAAGGTGATATGAAGAAAGAAGAGATACCTAATATAACGGAGCTGCAAATTTCATGGCAGTTCATGCACTTGGTCAAGAGGAGGATTTTGTTTTGTAGTTTGCAGATGAGCATTTTTAAAGCATTTTCCCTTGCTGTATTTTTTTGTATTATAAATTACATTGGACTTCATATATATAATTTTTTTTTTACATTATATGTCTCTTGTATGTTTTGAAACTCTTGTATTTATGATATAGCTTATATGATTTTTTTGCCTTGGTATACATTTTAAAATAGGAATTTAAAAAATTTTTGTAAAAATAAAATTCACAAAATTGTTTTGAAAAACATTTTTGGATTGTTTCATTCTTTGCTTGTCATTTATCTGTTGATTAGACCACTAAAGTGAAAGATTCAAGCTAAATCCATCAACCTTTCTATCTAGGCGTTATCAGCTATATGTAAATTCAATTCTATCAAAATTTTCTGAGTGCCTCCTCAGTGTGTCTCTCTGATGGTTCCTGCCCGGTGTGGCTGGCATGAAGAAGATCCTGTAAAAAAGAGAATTCATTGATTTATTCACTGAGTTTGTTCATGCATTTGTTTAATAAATATTGAGATGTACCATGTGCCTGGCATTGTTGTAGGTATTGGGAATACAGGATTGAGCAAAACAAAATTCTTGCTCTACTGCAGTTAAGGGTCAGGGAGAGGCAGAAAAAGTAAATAAGTAAAGTCTATAGTGAATTCGGTGGTATGTACAAGTGGAGGGGAAGGGGTTACAGTTTTAGATGGACTGGCTCTTTCAGAAGCTGACACTTGTACAGACCTGAACGATGTGAGGAAGTGAGCTATGCATCTGCCGGGAAACCATTCTGAAGGGTACCGTAGCTGCAGACTCCAGTGGGATGGCTTGGTGTATTCTGGGAGCAGCCAGACGGCCCATGTGGCTGGAGAAGGGTGAGTGGGAGGAGTCTTAACAGGAGAGGCGGAGAGGAATTAGGGTAGCACCGGAGGCTGCCTCTTAGGCCACAGTAAGGACTTCACTTTTGACTCTGGGAGCCAGTGCAGGAGTTTTGAGCAGTGGAGTGGTCTGATTTAAGCTTTAACGAATCACCCAGGCAGTGGGAATCAACTGAAAGGGGAACCAGTAAGAAGCTTTTGTAATCATCCGGACAAAATGAAGGTGGGCCAGACTAGCGTGGCAGCAGCAGAGCTTGTGACAAGTTGGATTCTGGACACATTTTGAAGATAAGAGTTAATAGGATTTGCTGATGGATTGGATAAAGGTTGTGAGAGAGACAAGAAAAGAATGATGCAAGATTTTAGCCTGAGCAACTGGAAGAAGAGAGTTGCCTTCAGCTGAGATGAAGAAGACAATGAAAGCAGCTCTGCGGACACGGTAAGTTTGAGAGGCCTGTTAGACCTCCAGGTGGGGATGCTGAGTAGGCGGGATGCAAGGCTCTGGAGTTCATGGGAAAGCACCACCTGGAGGTAGAAATCTGAGAGTCATCAGTGAATTGATGGTATTTAAAATCAGAGGAGTAGATGAAATCAGCAGTGAAGTGGGTGTAGATAGAAAAGACAGGGGGCCCCAAGACTGAGTCCAGGGCAGTCTGGAGATCAGTGGGATGAGGGATAAGCCCAGGAGAGTAAAAACGACCAGCAGAGACTAAGAGTTGCAAATTAGTGTGGTAAGTACAGTGAATGCAGCAGGCATGGGCCCCTTAACTTAATGTCTTCTTGGCCGGAGTCCTTGATCAGTCTGCTTATTCACCCACCTATCTATCCTGTACTCCTTGAGCATCTACGTGCCAAGCACTGTTTTAAGCAGCAGAGGAAGCAATAAATAAATACATTTGAGTTGTTGAGAGATCATGGGGACAACAGATGATAAGAAAACAGGACAGTATCAGCAGTTGTCTTATCTGGAAAATGAGGATCCATTCCTCCCTCCGGATTGTTGTAGGATTTAATGAGATAAAGCTCCTGAAGCACTTATCTCATTGCCTGCACTGAGACCGCTCAGGTGACATTCTGCAATGCTATTTGAGCTCCCTCCTCTTTGCCTGGCAACAGCCCCAGCTGCCATCTCTGCCTCCAGTTGTGCCCTTCTGCATGATCTTTCCAGAGCACTCATCTGAATCACATTAAACTTCTCTGTTTAAACTTTAATTGTGTTTACACTTCTGCTTAAACCCTGGACCTGCTCCAAGTTCTCTTCTGTAGCTTTGTGTACGCTGTTTTCTCTATGCTGTCCTCTCACCGATTTTCTTTTCCCCCCTTACTCCCTATGTTTCACAAATTCTTTGAGATGACCCTCAAGAGCTGAAGGGCTGCCCTGCCCTCTCCTAGCATTCTCTTTTCTCTGTCATGGCTTTTGTTGTTTTGGAACTGCTTGCTTATTGAGGTCCCCCAGTAAATCGTAAGCTCCTTGAAAGCCAGGACTGTATAGAGTCTAACATGAGCCTAGCATTGCAATGAGGGCCTCAGTAAACACTTGTTGGATGACTGGAATTCATCTCCTGAGTTCCATGGGATGAATTTGCCCACGTGTTCATAACAGTCTATGTTCTCCCTTTCCATAAGGATATCATGAGGCTGTCAAATGACGAAGTAGCATATCACCAGCATTTTATCTTGCCGTTTTAGTTTGGCCTTTTTCTGTGAAACATCATTAGGGGAAAGTAAAACTTTACTTGGACAAAAGAGGTTTGCTACCAAATTATATAAAATGAATAAACGTATCCCTGGAGTGTTTAAGTCAGCAAGTATGGCCATCTATTATTCCACAAATGTTTTCTATTATAATTTACTCACTGACCTTTAGCGAAGGAGAAAATGATTTTCTAATACTTCTTAGCCTCTGAAGATTGTCACTGGAATACATTCCTTGCTCATAACCTCTCCTCTTAGGACCATGGATATACTATACAGTTATTAAAATGCCTGAATTAGAAAATCCGCTGCTCTTGGGCTATGAGTTTAACTAAGAAGAATTACTGTATTTTGATAGAAGAATTACTCCATGATTTGTGAATCATGGAGATTTGGGCAGTACAGGAATGGGGGTTTGTAACTGGGACAAAAGATAAGTATTATGCTGTTTATTGAGATCTATGTCAGATTCGTGACATGTTTTTCTGCCCCACATGAGAGGGGCAGAAGAAGGGGGTTACATTTGAGACACAGCAGAGACCAGGCCTTTGAAGTCATCTGGCATCAACAATGACTTGCTCCTGAGTCAAATGATGTGAGAAAACCAGAATTTGGGAAATTTTCATTTCAATTAAGATTCAGGAAAATGAGTCACTGGTGTTCATTGTAAATTCATTTATGAGGTCAGGCCCCCAGAACTGGGAATGCTCCTTATCACATAGAAATGAATAGAAAAATCTGCCTCTGTAATTTCCATCACCCAGGGCTAGAATATGTAACTAGAGAGGGTGGTCGAGGCCTGAGTGTGGGTCTGGGGGTTCAGAGCAACTGATCAAACTGGAAAACACTGAGCAGGTGAGTGGAGACTGCTGCTGTTCTGAGGAGCACACATTCGCATTCATTCAAATGTTTATCGCCGCTCCACTCGAGGCACTGCCCAACTCTCATTTATCTTCACAGAAGTTGAGTGGATCTGCAGACTGCAGTTTCAGTTTTTAGAGGAAGAACTAAACCCCCGCAGCTAATCAGTGTCAAAGCCAGGGCTAGAATCCAAATCTGCTATTCTTTATAGATAGAAAGGCCAAGACTCTTAGGCTTGTAAGTCGTCTGTCAGTTACAACTGGAAGTAGAATACTCCTGGGTTTAGTGGCAGATGACATCAGCCTAGGGGTCGTAAGGCTTGGTTTCTTTAGCTGGGGAAGGTCATCCAATAGCTTATGTGATGGTTTTGGAGATGTTCTTATATTCACCTTCAATTAGCAGTGAGCCCTTCACTAAGCCCTTCATCTTGGGCTTATTGCCCTACTCGCTGTCAATTAACCTCTGGAGACACACCAAGTCTTTTAGCAGGAAGGAAGGAAGCTACTATTTTTTGAGGGCCTTTTATGTGCCGAGCCCACAGGCTGGTCATTTTCCATACATTATTTAACTGAATCATAACAGTGCTGCAAGGTGTTATCTCTCTTTCACAGGTGTGGAAACAGATGCAGAGAGGTTAGGTTTCCAGGGCCCCACAGCAAAGTGGTGGAACTGGGTTTCTGGTCCACGGCCTTCTGCTCCACTGGGTAACACTCCCTGTACCTTCTCATTGAAGCCCCTGGGCTAGAGGGTCCAAGAGCATCACTTCAGTTCTGCATTTCATTCATTACTCACTTGCATCAGGACAGATGCATCACTACTAAGCTCTCGGAGAAGACACCAGATGCTGTCTGCTCCCAAGGAGCTTCTACTTTTGGTAGTCTGATTAACTTGTATCTGTGCCTGTAGAGATTGCTCTTTGAAAAAAGCAGCAGGAACATTCCGATAGAAGCCAATGGATGGGAGAGGTGGGGGGAATGCGTTGGATTTACCAGCACCTGGCCACTGCCCAACCTGCTCTCGATTCTCAGATGATTCAGGCATTGAGCAGGGAAGGTAGCAGAGCTACTGTTGCCTTCCCTTTGGAGAAGCCTGTTTCTACTTTGAAACTCTTAAGAGATTCATTTCAAATTAGTGGCAGGCCTGGGTTAGTGTGTGCTTTCTTCTGCCATCTTGATTTCATCTCCCCCCTTCTCCTTTGCCTTTCATTTGAAAAGATGCAGCCCCTCAGAGCCTCACTTTCCTGATTTGTCAAATAGGGAACCTAATGTACAAGGCTTTTGTGGGGCATAGAAAAACATGTCAAGAATCTGACATAGATCTCAATAAACAGCATAATACTTATCTTTTGTCCCAGTTACAAACCCCCATTCCTGTATTGCCCAAATCTCCATGATTCACAAATTGGGACCCTGCTGCTTCTGCTCCATGGCAGACACCTTGCTCCAGCCACCCTCCTCTACCACCTCCTTCTCCTCATGGCCATTGGCTTTTAGGAGACAGACATTGCTCAGGAAAGCTGTCACCTGCTTTCTTTTGAAATATCCCAAACTTGATTCTCTTTGGGCGATGCATACACCCATCAAGTGGTAAGGAGGACTGGGAATGAGGGGAGAAAAGACCCTGGGCTTGTTGCTGGGGCCAGTAGCTTGGGAGTGTGGTGGTATGTGTGTGGTTCTGGCTGTCAAGTGGATCTAAGTTCAACCCCAGCTACACTAACTTTCCAGCTGTATGACTTCAGCAAATGGGTTAATCTCCTCAAGGATTCACTTCCTAGGGAGTCTTTAAATTTCCCCGGGTGATTCCAGTGTGCAGTGGAGGTTGAGAGCCAGCGCCCTCTACTCTCACCCTTGATGCCCAGCCAAGTCATTGCCAGTCTCCTCCTTTAGCACAGCCCGTGGTGCTGCGATGTCTGCCAATGCAGCATGCCCCTTTGTGCCTGCTCTGCCCATAACATTCTCAGGAGCTTGCTGGGCAGCACAGATGTTTGGTGTGCATATTAACACAGCTGTGGGGATCTTTCCTGCTCAGGTTTGGTGGCTGATTTATAGAACAGCTCTGTCAGGATGATCAGCAATCCCTCTTACAGGCACTGCTTTCTCTGTTCAAGTGTCCACCTGTGTGTGCTTGTGTTTGCCTTTTAGCTATTACTGTGATGATTCCCACTGTAGTAGACACTGCCAGTGATGACCACAATATCCAATCTCCCCCTTTTCCTCACTAACAACCCCTGCATTGTTGGGGGCTGCAGTGTGCTCAGCTAAAACTAACAATTGCAGCCACATTTTCCATCTTCCTACATAGGGGTGGCCAATGAGCTGTATGCAGAAGTTGTGGGGTGGAGCTTCCAGGAAAGCTCTTAAAAGTCTGTCTTATTCAGCTGGACAATGCTTCCATCCTATGGTCCTTACCGTCTTTTCTAATGCCTGGAATATGTGTGTGCTGGAGGATGCTCCAGCAGCCATTTTGTGACAATGAGGCAATCTTGAGGCTAAAAGCCACTTCCAAAGGATGGCAGAGTAGAAATACAGAAGGATCTTGAGATTTCAATGATATCATAAAGCTACAATTCCAGCTCTGTACTGCCTATCTCTGAAGTTCATGTTACATGAGGGAAAATTCAACCCCTGCCTCGTTTAAGACATTGTTATTGCTGGTCTTTGCTACTAGTTCTTTAGTTCAATTCCTAACTGATACTCCCCAAAACAAACCTGGTGAATAACAGCAATTCAACAAATGTCACCGACCCCTGAATCTCTGCCTCCTCCACCCACTCACCCCAGCTACAAACACTCTTTCTCCTGATGAGTAACCAGGCATCTAGCTGTAAGGTTGCTTAAGCTTCGTGGAATCTCAGAAAGTCATAAAGCTACTAAACAAGTTCACAAACAAGTGATGCATAGACCACACCCAGCCCACAGATGAGTTCTGTGTGGCTCACACTTATTTTTTAAAACCGGGTTTGCTGCCAACACTTCAAAACCCAACGATTTTGCGTGAAAATCCAGATTTCTTAGAAAATCTGTGGACCCAGGGTCTTCCTTTCTGCCTGGCAACAATCAGCTGGAACTCAGCAGCGGTTGCCCCTAAGATGAGGCACAGTCCCCACCCCCCTCACTCATGTCACCTGTATGGCTTGGAAGGCAAGTGAGTTTGCAACCTGCTCAAACCCACACCCCAGAAACGGCCTGCTAAAATGGGATTTCAGAATCCACTTGTACCTTTCTTCTCAGTCTCCCCTGACTCAACACAGCACACTGGCATTGATTTTTTCCTCTCAGATAACTGAGCATGCACTTTTGAGAATCAGAGAGAAATCCGCCTCTCAAATGTCAGAAAACAGCTGATGCTGCCTCTTACTTGGGGGCCTCTTGACTTCCCACATGTCTTATTGCCACTTGAGAGGGAGGGCTGCAGGCAGGCAGGCTCCCTGGGGAGCAGCTGTTGTGATGCTTGATTGAGGCCCTGAGACATCCAGAGGACAATTAAATTGGGTATTGAATATGAATTGCTTTGAATGGTTTTTATTACCACATTGTGAGCTGACTTGGTTGTAAAATCTGACTCCATCTCTTGCTCTTACTGTGGTGATGAGACAGAACTTCAAGATGTTCTAAATAGCATGGCTTGGAACATGCATATTAGCTCGTCTGTACTCGTGAAGTCTGTCATCTGATACCCGCGCTCCTCCACTGTCTGAATCAAGTTAGGAGCCCTGATTAAATCTCCGTGGCTGCAGTCGCCACCTTCCGCCGGGGTGACCCCATTGGAGATGACAAATGAAGGATGTCTTATTTCAGCCTGATGTGTAAGTCTTCACATCACTGGTCGTTAACTACTCTTGGAAAGTTAAATGCCCATGCAGCTTTTTTTTTTTTTTCCCCAAACATAGGTCTCTGAGGTTTTGGAGAGAAAAACAAAAACTGTTGTTTTAATAATAATTTGTAGCTATGATTTTTGATGAGTTGCACACTGAATGCAATATGTTGGCTGTAGAATGACCATCTTTGCAGAAGCAACTCTAAGGAAAGTGATGCCACGCTAAGCACAGAGTGAGTTCTCAATAAGTAGACCGACTTGAGCGGAAGACAGAAACAGTTAAGTGGAGTTGGCATTTCCCTGGTTGGCACCAAGGTCTCAGGTTTATTTCAACCACAAAAATAAGGTCCAGCTCCTAGCTACTAACGGAGTCACAATATGCAGCATGGTGACGGTCAAAAGGCCTGAGCAAGTTCAAAGCACCGTCTCTGCCTGCTTTGGAACCGGTTTCTGTGGGAAGCAGGACTCTGTTGCTGGGGCAGGCAGATGCTTGGGTCCATTTGCCTAGAGGCACGGACAGCAGTAAATGTGGGGCTGGCTGGCTGGCTGCTGGGGAGATAGGACTGGAGTATGGGGTGGGCCAGTGGGGCCTTGCTGCATGTAGACTGTGTGCTGGCTGTGTTGGCTAGTTACCCAACTTTATTTCAAAAAATGTGTTTCAAACCTTCAGATCGACAAGCCTATCTAAAAAGAGAACTTAGAATTTTTTTTTTTTTTTTAAAAAGTCTTCTTCCTACGGATTTCCTGAACATGGCCATTATATTCTAATTCTCTTGAGGCTAGATCACTTATCAAATTTTCATTTCTTTTCAGAAGTAATTAGGAGTGATGCTACCTTGAATCCAGGTGTGAATTTTTATTGATTTTTGAGGATTTGGCCACGTGTTCCTTTATCCAAGCCTGTCTTCTGCTCCATCTTATCCAAACATTGAACCAGCAATATTCCCAAGTAAGTATTCCAACTTGAGAAAATTTTGTGTGTCTTGAGAAAAATCATTTCCATGACTTATTAATGAACTAACTAGGGATAATTTTCATAGGATTCATTCACTCAAATTTATCATAGAATACAATTTAATAAGAAACAATTAAGTGGAGTAATTGAATTCAAGTCCTTTTTTTGAGTACTGTCAGCATTCAATGACCCCCCTGCCCATGGTTATTGAAGTTATCAATGATGTGTCAAATTTCCCCTTGAAGAAAATCAGCTGCAAATCTCTTCTCAATGCGTGGGCCGACTCTCATCTGCCCCCTGCAGGCCTAGCCCTTCCTTTTCCCTTCCCTGCTCTGGTCTATGGGGCTGCTGTATGTGTAGAAAAAAATGAAAGGACTGATGACCATGTAGATAATGTTTTTCCAAACATACCATCGATGCTGTGCTACAAAAGTGATCCAGTTTGGTGGTCCTTTCTCTTTTAGAGATGCCTGTTTTGACAATTCTTCCTTACAGTCTGCTTTAATATTTAAAAGAAGGCAGTGGGGGCTTTAGGTTAAAATTAAAGTTTCAGAGGCCTGTGTATCTTTCTCAGACTGGTTGAACTTGGAACTGTGCAACTTTTCTCAACAATTTTGCCAATTAAAAAAGTCCCTTTAGCTGTAGATGCTGAGAAGGCTGGGCCTTTGGTTCTGCTCCTAAATGGGAGTGGGGAAGGTGCTCACAGAACAATGCCAAGCACCACTGCTGTACAACTTCTGTTTTATTTTTGTGTGCTTTTTTTTATAGGATATAAATAATGACAAAAATTACAAAATTTATAACTGGAAGCCCAAGCTTATTTACACATATGCTTCTGTTTCAGCAAAGCTCCTATTTGCCTCCTGGTACCATATTTTAGTGTTATTTAACTCTCATTTTGCTACATACATATCGACAGTGAATAGGCAAAATATATACAAGGAACTGTTCAGTTCAAGTAATTTAATATTGTATTAAAATTCTTCAACACTGAACTAAAACCGTATACATTTGTTAGTTTGAAATAAAATGTAGTTATTCTTCAAAACTCACCAACTGATGAATGTAACTGATCATCTCAGTTAGGTTTAAAATAATATCAGTTAATAAAAAAACATTAAGACAATTCCACAATTTATCAGTATCGCTATAATGAACTTCAAAATGATTCACAATATGATTGTTAGAACAATATACATTAAAATGTTATTTTTTTCTATAATGATATTGGTACTGTTTATATAATTTGATTCTACATAAATATACATTATGGTATCATACAAATACTCCACAGAGACATTAAAAAATTAAAATACCTTAAAGAAATGTAAGTAAATTTTATTTAATCAAATAGTAAGCAAACTTTTTTTTTGTTTGTCTCAAGAAAAGTTTTATTACTTTGGAATTTCTTCTTTTTTTTGTATTTATTTTTTCTAGAAAAAGAAATTTTTGCAATAGAATTTTATTAACACCTTTCTCAAACAAGGTTTCCATGACAGAAATCTTGACAGCAGGAGCACTAGATTTTTTTTTTTAACATGTTCTTTAAAACACTGTGAAGATTAAAAAACAATCTTGGCAAGCTGATGGCTGCGTCAGCACTTCCGGGCCTCCTGCTCTAGGGAGCATCACCAGTATTTTGCCACCACTGAGCCAGTCCTCTTGGTAGTAGCAGTAGAAATTTAATTATTTGAAATGAAACCAGAAACATCCCTCACAACTAACCTAGTTTTCTTATCAATGCATTAATGAAACATTCTTTTAATAAAAATATTTAATACAAGACACATTTTGCTGTGCATAATAAATTCCTCTGTTTTGAATCATTCTTTCCTTTTGAACCAATCGTTTGGTTGAAAGGTTTTCTTTCTCTGACATAGGTGATTACATATAAAATCCACAAATATAGAAATGGGGAAACAATCTCCTGGCAATCATATCACGGGAGTTATTTTTGTCCTTTTGCATTAAACGATATTCAATGATAGAATGATTTTACAGATGCTTTGGAGGTGGGAAGGGTAGTGCTGCTCTGATTTCACCTTTAAAACTGCTGACAGTGAAAGCATACTTTTAGGCAGTATTAGAGATCCCCTTTACTTTTTTTTTTTTTTTTTTTTTTTTAAAGAAAAGGTATTATCCCCAAATGAAGCAAAGCAAGTACTGGGGCGGAGTCATCAGAAATACCTTGGGAGGTGGTGGGGAGGGGAGTCGGGAGCATCGGGGAAAACCCATCTCAACTCACGCCTCTCAGGGGTTGCGACTGGAAAGTCTTGCGTTTTCCATCACTGGTGCAGAAAGAACTTCCCCAGGAATGGCCAGTGGCCTTTCGCCCGTAACAAGGCCACACGCTCAGAGCAGTCTTCCTCCTGGGCTGGGTGGACGCGGAGGCGCGAAGGAAAGCCTGCTCCGGGACTGCTTGGCGAGCAAGGCACCGCGAGGACAGGAGGACGGCGAGTATCAGAAAATCGTGGTTTCATACTTGGTATTAATGCCCCTCTTGGCTTCTTGGCCCGGCTCCACAATCCACGGTAGATTGGCCAGAGTCTTTTGCTCAGATGGGTCGATCTGCTTTAAAACAGAAAGGCTAATGCCTGTTATACGGTCGCCGCGCGGGTGCGCGCATGCACGCGGACGCCGCTGGCGAACCCACGCGAGGCCCCTCGCCCCAGGCGCGGGGCGGCGATGCTGGTGTAGGCCGCTCGCGGGCTCGCTCTTTGGACACACATTTACCGCATACCGACTCTCTGCAGGGCACCCTGAGGGCGACGGTGAATAAGGCACAGCCCGTGCCCTTGTGAGCACACAGACGGGGAGCAGACAGAGGCGGATTTCAGTGCTGAGAGGTGAGATACGAGGGGAAGAGAGGGCACCATGTGGGCACACACACCCTGGGAGCCAGGGGGGCTTCCTGGAGGAGGTGAATCAGGCATGCCACTTCCCGGCTCTCACTCTCCAGTGGTTTCCATCACAGTCAGTCAGAACAAAACCCGAACTCCTCACCATGGCCTCCAGTACCCCTGCGCACCTGATTTATCTGCTGCAGCCACATAGCTTCCTTGCTCTTCCTGCCCACCAATACCACACCCAGGGCCTCTGCGCTCATCACCTGCTCTGCCCGAGTTCCCTTCTCCAGACACCTGCATGCCTCATGCTCTAATGCCATTCAGGTCTCTGCTCAAATGCCACTTCCATTGGCACCTGTATTCCTAGAAGCCTTTACTGTTTACTCCTACAAAATGCACCCCAACTTTTCTGCTCTCCTCTTCTGCCTTATTCTTCACAATACTTATTGCCACTATGCGTCATCACATATTTATTTGTTCATCCTCCACTACCATGTATGCTCATGGAGGCAGGATTTTGTCTGTTTTGATAACTGCCATTTTCTCCAAAACGCAGAAAAGCTCCTGGCAACCCCGTAAATAATAGGCACACAATAAATACTTGTTGAATAAATGGTATCGAAAGAAAGAGGTAATATTTAAATGGACAGCCAAAGGACCAGCAAGTATTTGCCTGAAGACAGGAGGAGGGGGCATTTGAAGTAGATGAAACAGCACATGCAGAAGTCCCAGAATAATCTATACACAGAATGAAACAGAGCCTCATCTTCCACTATGTACAGAAATAAACTCAAAATGGATTAAAGACTTAGAGGGAAGACCTGAGACGATGAAACAACGGGAAGAAAACATTGGGGAAACACTACAGGACATTGGTCTGGACAATGATTTTTTGGGTAAAATCTCAAAAGCACAGGCAACAAAAGCAGAAAGAGACAAATGGAATTACATCAAGTGAAAAAGCTTCTGCACAGTGAAGGAAACAATCAACAAAGCGAAAAGACAACCTACAGAATGGGAGAAAATATTTGCAAAGTATCCATCTGACAAGGGATTAATAACCAGAATAAATAAGGGACTCAAATAACTCAATAGCAAAAAACAAAAATAAAAAACAAAAACAAAAACAAAACCAACTCAATCTGATTAAGTAATAGGCAATAGAACTGAACAGGCATTTCTAAAAAGATGACATACAAACAGCCAACAGGTATAGGTAAAAACGCTCAGCATCACTAATCATCAGGCACAGGCAAATGCTAATCACAATGTGATACCATCTCACCCCCGCTACTATTGAATGGCTACTATCAAAAAGACAAAAACTGACGGATGCTGGTGAGGCTACAGAGAAAGGGAAACACTTCTACACTGTTGGTGGGAATCTAAATTAGTAAAGGCACAATGGAGAATAGCATGGAGGGTCCTCAAAAAACTAAAAATAGAGCTACCATATATTCCAGCAATCCCACTACTGGGTATATACACAAAAGAAAAGAAATCAGTCTATCAAAGAGATATCTGCACTCCCATGTTTATTGCAGAATTATTCACAGCAGCCAAGACATGGAATCAAACTAAGTGTCCATCAATGGACGAATGGGTAAAGAAAATGTGGTAATATATACACAATGGAATACTATTCAGCCATAAAAAGAATGAGATTCTGTCATTTGCAGCAACATGAATGAACTGAAGGTCATTATGTTGAGTGAAATAAGCCAGACACAGAAAGACAAATATTTTATGTTCTCATATGTGGAAGCTATAAAAAGTGGATCTCATGGAGATAGAGTAGAATGGTGGTTACCAGAGGCTGGAAAGTGAAGAAGGGAGAGTAGGGATGAAGAGAGATTGGTTAATAGGTACAAAAATACGGTTAAACAGAAGGAGTAAGTTCTAGTATTTGATAGCGCAGTAGGGTGACTATAGTTAACAATAATTTATTGTATATTTCAAAATAGAAGAATTGTAATTTCTCAACACAAAAGAAAAATATTTGAGGAGATAGATATCTCAATTACTGATATGATCATTACATATTGTATACATGTGTCAAAATATCACATAGCAATAAAAAACAGTCCCAGAGATAAGGGAAAACGGTTGTTGAGGGGTCGGGGTCAGTTTGCAGGGTGGGGAACAGGAGGGCAGACAACTAGGGTGAGGAGGTGAGCAGAGGCCCAGTCAGGCTGAGCCTTGAGACAAATCCTAAAATGGTTTTGTCCCTGTGCATACAAATACAACGGGCCACTCCTGGGGCGGAGCCGGGCTGTCCGCTCTCAGGAACGGCCCCAGGATGGATCTACACCATGGCTGCCTCTTCCTTTGCTGTTTCCAGGTCTGCCTGCCCTGTCCTAGCTGCCTGCTCTTCTCAGAGCCTGGGGTTGTGGGAAGGCCTCTCCCATTTCTCTGGCACCATGAGCTTTGCAGCTGCCTTCTACCGTGCCTTGACTGTATCTCCATAAAGTTGTGGGGAGGACCTCACGTGTTCTTAGGGATCACTGAATATTTCTTACCAAGAAATGCCCGGGGCTGAAGGAACTAGAATACTAATGCCTGTCGAGGGGGACGGATCTTGAAGCACATAAATAACATCAGTATTATTCACTGTATATTTTCCTATTTCCCTTGAAGGTGTCTGGATGAATATTCTATGAGCTCTTATGCCACCCAGCCCTTTGTGCTCTTCTGGAAGAGGCCTATGGGGACCAGGGTAAGGTCAGATAGAGGCACCTGCTGTGAACAGATTTATTCAGCCCACATGAGAATGAATACAATAGTCTAAGAGATAATCTCTAAAACATTCTGCAAATTCCTGGATACTTAACAGCCTAATCAATCTCAAAGATATGTTTGTGAAATCCATCCACAGGCCCTCATTTCATCAGCCACAGATATTCACTGAACACCTGCTATGGGCCTGGTCCTGGTGGTGACAAGACAGGTGGGGTCCCTGTGTGCATGAAACTTACATTTTTTTTGAGACGGAGTCTCGCTCTGTCACCCAGGTTGGAGTGCAGTGGCTCGATCTCTGCTCGCTGCAAGCTCCACCTCCCGGGTTCACACCATTCTCCTGCCTCAGCCTCCCGAGTAGCTGGGACTACAGGTGCCCACCACCACGCCCAGCTAATTTTTTTTTTTTTGTATTTTTAGTAGAGACAGGGTTTCACCGTGTTAGCCAGGAGAGTCTCGATCTCCTGACCTCGTGATCTGCCCGCCTCAGCCTCCCAAAGTGCTGGGATTACAGGCGTGAGCCACCGTGCCCAGCCCAAAACTTACATTTTTGTGGCGTAAGATAGACAATAAACAAGCCATCAGTAAAAAACCCTCAATTAATAAATGCTACACAGAATTAAAGGCAGATGACATGCTTGAAGGTAACTGGGTGTCTACATCAGATTGGGTGGTTAGGACATCCGCCTCTTCAAGTAGCAGAGACCTGAATGACAAGATGAAGTCAGCCATGCAGAAACCAGGGGAGGATATTCCAGGTGTGGGGAGCGGGTGGCATAAACGCCTCAGGTAGGAGTGAGCATTATATAGTCAAGGAATGGGAAGACCTGAGCATCACAGAGGACTGTGGTGGGAAACTGCATTCTGGGTACTTGGGGCAGAGGGTGCCATGACTGATCTCTGCTGTGTGGGGAGGGGAGTCTCAAGGAGCTATACTGCATAGGCCCGGGGTGAGGTGGCAGTGGCCCTGACTGGAAGAGAGATGGAGGAAGTGGGGAAGAGTGGACGGCACTGAGATATATTTTAGAGGTAGGGTGGATGGGATTTGCTCATGGGCTGGATACAGAGGTAAGGGGAGACAGGAATCCAGGCTGACTTGTAGACTTTGGGCTTGAGTTGCATGGTGAGTGGCTGTGGGGTGGGGAAGTTGGTGAGAGAAGAGCTTTGAGGGGAAAATCAGGAATTGTGTCCTGGACATGCTAAGTTTCAGATGTCTGTGAAGCATCAAGGTGGAAATATGAAAGAAGCTGGCCACGTGAGTCTGGAGTTGGGGGGTGCCCAGGGCTGGAGATGCAGAACTGGGAGCCAGTGTGTTGGGGTGGGTCAGTGCTGAATGGGAGGACCAAGGGCTCAGAGCGTGGCGTTGGAAGAAAGACTTCAGAGGAGGTGCAGCTCCTGGGGATGATCGGTAACGAGTGATGGACACGGGAGCGAATGGCTGGGGCCGGAGGGAAAGATCCCGAAAGTAAACTGTCAGGGAACTGTGAGACCAGATGCCGGAGGGGTCATCCCTGTGGATGCTGATGATGCCAAGAAGGGTGACAGGGGTAGGCCCCCAAAAGAAGACTGAAAACAAGAACTGCATGGTCACAAAGGGAGGTGCCTCCCTGCAAACGTTAAAAATGCCTGCTGCTGTTCCCCCATGACAGTGGAGGTGGGGGCTGGTGAGGAGGAGGAGAGACAGTTCCAGATGGAAGGATTCGGGGGCGTGAGAGCAATGCATTCTGGGGGAGTCCCAGGGTTTCTAGGATGCAATACGGCAGCCGGGGCAGAAACCAGATGGGAGGCTGGTTGGGAAACTTCCAGCTTTTGGATATTGCTACTACCAGAGGAGGCCGCTTTGAAGTCATGCAAGCCTGTTGGGACAGGATGTCTGCAGAGCCTGTGGGAGGGAAGGGGAAGAAATTCCTGGAGGAAGGCAGATGCTGAGAAGGAGGGGCTGCACCTTCTGAACAGGCGCCATGCTGCAGGAAGCCTCAGCTGCGGGAGACAAAGCACGCGGGCCATGGCGCAGGCCTTGCATATAGCAGGGCAGCCTGTGCATCCAGCTTCCTCTAGCTGGGGACCGAGGACATCATCACTGTGTACCTCTGCAAACCTCTCTGGAGGCCAGGGGCTTGTAGGAGGCTTTGCCCTCTGATGGGATGGCAGCTGAAGCCCCAGGGACCACTGCTCCCAAGCTTTCCCGAATCTTTAGGTAAGATTCACCAAGAACGGCAGTACCTGCTGCTGAGACCCTTCATAGGGTTGCTGCAGGTGACTGAGAAAGTGGATTTCTCTGGAGGCTCCAGGTTGAGGGAGATGGTCCCCAAGACTTGGTGGGAACCAGGCAGAGGTGATGATGGACACATGCCAGGAGGAGGCCAAGGGAAAGGATGAAGAAGAGGCCCTGGGTTCTAATGGCACCCACACCACACAAGGGCCTGGTTAGCAGCCCCTTTTCCTCCTGTTCAAGGTTTTTTAGAACATCTGTATCTTTTCTACTTACCACGGACTTGCGAATGCTAACGCGGGGCTTGGGGATGGGTTTGGAGGGTTTGTTTTCAAAGCTTTCTGGAAGTGTGGAGGAGTGTCCCCCTTTTCTTGCTTGTAGTGCTAGCTGGTAAGCGACTTCGAATGCCTGTCCCAGGGTTAGGATGATTTCATAGGCTAAATTCTGCAAGAAAAATGAGAAAGCATTTTCTACTGGCACACTGCAAATTAGAATGGGTCGAATGGCTGAGGAACACTGAGGGAGGTGAACTAGGGAGGAACTTGAACTACTTCACCAGAGGCAGCAGCGATTCAGTGGAAATCTACAAAGAACAGGACACTCCGGGTCCAACTTAGGGTTTACACCAGGCATTAGTCATTTGTGAAAAGAAAAATCTTGGGACCCCAGATCACTAAGACAAAGGAAAAGGTCAGCTGGGAACTGCGTTGGGCAAATATGCCTTGCATTCTATTCCTAAATAAGATAGCTACAAAGATAAAAAAGCTACATACCTCCCTCACAATTTGCCCACAAGGAAATTTCCTGTGGACAAAAGACAGAACTCAAAGTCATGCCTCTGCTCATGTGAGATGAATGCACATCGGATTGCTCCCTCTGTCCTGTTATTTCCCTAAGCCAGACTAAGGCATAAGTGACTATTCCTGTAAATTGTGTATTCAGTGAAAGGCTAATCAGAAACTCAAAATAATTCAACTGTTTGTCTCTTATCTACCTATGGCCTGGAAGCCCCCTTCCCACTTCTAGTTGTCCTGCCTTTCCGGACCAAACCAACGTACTTCTTACACATACTGATTGATGTCTCATGCCTCCCTAAAATGTATGAAGCCAAGCTGTGCCCTGACCACCTTGGGCACATGTTCTCAGGACCTCCCAAGGCTGTGTCACAGGTGCATCTATATATATATATTTTTTTTAGATGGAGTCTCACTCTGTCACCCAGGCTGGAGTGCACTGGCACAATCTTGGCTCACTGCAACTTCCACCTCCCGGGTTCAAGCAATTCTCTTGCCTCAGCCTCCCAAGTAGCTGGGACTACAGGCACGCGCCACCACACCCAGCTAATTTTTGTATTTTTAGTAGAGACGAGGTTTCACTATGTTGGCCAGGCTGGTCTCAAATTCCTGACCTCATGATCCACCCGCCTCAGCCTCCCAAAGTGCTGGGATTGCAGGCGTGAGCCACCACACCCGGTCCATGGGTGCATCTTTAACCCTGGCAAAATAAATTGACTGAGACTTGTCTCAGATACTTTTTGGTTTACACAATGATAGGGCACACTTGCTTACAGATCCCCAGTTAGCCCCAGGAGGAGCAGGCCCCACAGGCCACTGGCCCCAGGAGCCCACACCATTCAAAGCTCTCCCTGTGGGCAGTTGGTTTGCCCCCGAGGCCTTGGAAGGGAAGGGGTTACTATTGGTGTTTCTGCTGAGTCCTGGGAGCGCTTCAGCCTTGCCTGTGAGGATAATCCCACACGCTCCACAGGAGGTGTTCCTGAGAAGTTTAGGTCTTTTTACCTCAAACATCTGTGATTCAGTGAACATCTACGAAACACAATCAAAATCTAATTTAGGCCTAGAGGAGAGGCATTAGTCATGCTGGTGTGGCGGCTCACAGTCGCAGCAGTGAGCACGCAAACAGTGCTCCAACAGAGCCAATTCCCCAGCTATTTCTTGAGGCTTTTGCTCTCCCTGTGGGTCCACTCTATATTTTATCATGAAATCAGCAAGAGACAGGAGATTCTGTCAGGCCAGATGCCATGCCAAGCAGCGCCTGGGAGAAAAGTTCTTCTCTTCCGACCTTCAATCAGTCCTTTTCTCAAGATGATTTCTAGCTTTCTTCTCTTCTCCAAATGTGTATCTTTGATTTCTGCCTTTTCTTCCAAGCACAGCTCCGCCCGGTCTTCTCTCCCTGAGAAACCATCACGCTGTCTGGTGTCCACCACACCCTGAGGCCACAGAGCATCAGAGAAGCAGATGCATACTAGTCACAGAGAGCGTTCTGAAGGTCACTGCAGCAGCTGAGAGCAGGCATGGTCTGCCCCAAGTTTTCTTTTTTCTTTTATTTGAGACAGAGTTTCGCTCTTTTTGCCCAGGCTGGAGTGCAATGGCACGATCTCGGCTCACTGCCACCTCCACCTCCTGGGTTCAAGCAATTCTCTTGCCTCAGCCTCCCAAGTAGCTGAGATTACAGGCATGCACCACCATGCCCGGCTAATTTTGTATTTTTAGTAGAGATGGGGTTTCTCCATGTTGGTCAGGCTGATCTTGAACTCCCCACATCAGGTGATCCACCCACCTCAGCCTCCCAAAGTGCTGGGATTATAGGTGTAAGCCACCGCGCCTGGCCATCCAAGTTTTCATTCTGATGAATGTCCCTAGAATGTCCACTCACGGTTTCTCAAAAGTCACAGAAATGTCATTCTGCTGATGCTGATATTGCAACTAAGCTGGCCCTCTCTGTGCCTGCCCATCTCCACCCTCACCAAGCGCTCTGGGAGTCCGATTCCCACACTGCTGCTGGGGAGATGTGTTTGCAGTTGTTCCCATTTGATGATGATGGAGAGGAAGATGCAGGATGGCGCCTTCTGAGGCCACGGGGAAGAGGCCCAAGGGTTCTAGACCAACCAGATTCCAGATCCATGCCAGATCAATTGTGATGGTCTCAGAACCAAGTGGGGAAAATGCCTCTGAGCTTGAGAGTTGGTTTGAGAGAGGATACATCTGTCTCCTTTAAGTGAGCTGTTAGGAAATATTGACCCTACAAGACAGACATCTGCCTGCTGGAGATACTGCACCTTGCACAGCAAGCTGAGCACTTCCTTGGAATGAACACTGAGCCTGTGTTTGCCTCCACAGATGAGTCAGCCTAGTAAATTAGTAACGCACCAGCAAATGATAGTGGAGGAGGTCTGGGAGACAGCTCTGACCATCACTGCACAAACGGGGCTGAGCTCTTTCCACTGCCTACACTTGGCACTCACGTCACCGTCAGCTTTGCCTCTTAGTTGTTTGCGTGGGTCCCCTCTGAAAGGCAGGCGGGACTTCCGACTTCTGTAGTCTCAGAATGAAGACGCAGGCTCTTGGTCTTGTTCATGCTACTGTGGAAGATGGCTGATTCCCATCTGTTGGGGACATGTACCAGATATTCCTGTTCTGAGTGGGAAACTAGACTAAGATGAAGGTGTGAGATTCAGTGATTCTGTAACATGTGGTCTTTATCTGCTGTAACAGTGGAACTTAATGAGTGTGAATTCCTTTATCATTAACCTAAAAACAAGTTACTGAAAGTGAGATCTACTTAACGCTCCGGTATCTTCAAATGAAAGTAAAAAGACCTTCATCTGAGCAAGTGAAATTTTTCACATGATTATGGGAAGCCGAAAGGTTTTGGGAGAGAATGTGTTAGAAGTCCTGCCCTTTCATTTTTAATTAGTTCCTGGTATTAGGAAACTTCTCAAATAAGACACACAGACCAGACCGTTGGATTAAGTTTTTCTGCCTAATGGCTTCTCCTGGTTCCGCTTACATTTTCCTTGACATCTTGCTTTGGTTTTATTTTAGAATGCTTTGTCGAGTTTCTTTTGTGATTATGTATAGTACAGGATTGGACACTGTTACCTTTCCTCTCTTGTCTGCAGCCTTACTGTTTGTGGTACTGATGCTGGATGCCAGGAGGGCCCATGGGCACCGAGACGCACCTTCCTAGTGCTGTGTTGCCCATCCCGACACACCAGGGCCCTTTCGGGGAAACAGATGCTCATCCCATGGGACCTCAGGACACACGTGTGAATGGGGAAAGAACCCCCATTTTTTTTGTAGGTTCACTTCTCCTGCCTCTCCTATTAACATCCCTACCATCTGAAACGGGAGGAGAGTTGCTATATCATGTACGAGGAGACTCTACCGGGATGAGGCTGAAAATTATATTGTAACATCAGAAGGCTTAGGTGAGAAGCCCACCTGGCAAACCTCAATGATGCTGGCTGGCTCTGAAGAGCCCATGGTGACACCCAGAAAATCTGAAAGCCCAACTGTCTCTGCCTTCAACATATTATCCCTGCAACTGTGGGGAGGCCAACACCTGGCACATTGCAGGTGCTGAAGAAATGCCTGCTTGCTTGCTTGCTTGCTTGCTGAATGAATGAATGAATGAATATCCACAGGATGAGCTGGAGTAATCATAACATTTCTAGTTAATACTCAGTCTAGCTACCGTTAAGGGAGAACATCATAGGTGTGAGAGATGTGCCAAGCATTATCTTTGTTTCATTTAAGTCTTACCACAATCACATGCAGTAGCATATTATCCTCATTTTATAGATGAGGCAGTGGAGGCTCAGAGGGTGAAATAACTTTCCAGACATCACAGAAAGTTACAGAACTTGACATGAGCCAATATCTGTGCTCAAAATCCCCTGCTCTTGGCCCAACCCATGTGTCTACCCAGCTTGTCTCTAAGATGACTGCCATCAACTCTCCCCTCCCGTGCACACCATGGTGTTCCCCTGTTGAGAAGTCGAATCTGCTCTTTGAATCTGGACTGGTTTTACTGACTTGCTTGACCCATAGGATATAGCAGAAGCAGCATGCTGAATTTGTGAGGTTGAATCATGAGGAGTCTTGCAGTTTCCTCCTGGGCCTCTAGGAATGTTACTCTGGGGGAATTAGTCATGTAAAAAGTCTCACCATCCTGGTAATTCCAGCACTTTGGGAGGCTGATATTGTTTAGCTGTGTCCCCACCCAAATCTCATCTTGAATTCTAGCTCCCATAATTCCCATGTGTTGTGAGAGGGACCTAGTGGGAGGTAGTTGAATCATGGGGGTGAGTCTTTCCCATGCTGTTCTTGTGATAGTGAATAAGTCTCACAAGATCTGATGGTTTTATAAATGGGAGTTCCCCTGTACACGCTCTCTTGCCTACTGCCACATAAGATGTGCCTTTGCTTCTCCTTTGCCTTCTGCCATAGGCCTCCCCAGCCATGTAGAACTGTGAGTCCATTAAACCTCTTTCCTTTATAAATTACCCAGTCTCGGGTATGTCTTTATTAGCAGTATTAGAACAGACTAATATAGAAGCTGAGGTGGGTGGATCACTTGAGGTCAGGAGTTCAAGACTAGCCTGGCCATTAGTGAAACCCCATCTCTACTAAAAATACAAAAAAAAAAAAAAAATTAGCCAGGCTTGGTGGCAGGTACCTGTAATCCCAGCTACTCGGGAGGCTGAGGCAGGAGAATTGCTTGAACCTGGGAGGCAGAGGTTGCAGTGAACCAAGGCTGTGTGACTGCACTCCAGCCTGGGTGACAGAGTGAGACTCCATCTTTTTTTTTTTTTTTTTTTTTTGAGATGGAGTCTTGCCCTTGTTGCCCAGGCTGGAGTACAATGGCACGATCTTGGCTCACTGCAACCTCTGCCTCCTGGCTTCAAGAGATTCTCCTGCCTCAGCCTCCTGAGTGGCTGAGATTACAGGCGCCCACCACCACACCTGGCTAATTTTTTGTATTTTTAGTAAAGACAAGATTTCACCATGTTGGCCAGGCTGGTCTTGAACTCCTGCCCTCAGGTGATCCACCCGCCTCGGCCTCCCAAAGTGCTGGGATTACAGGCATGAGCCACCGCACCCAGCCGAGACTCAATCTTAAAAAAAAATAGAAAAAAAAAAAAAAAAAAAAAGTTCTTGCCATCCTGAGATCATCATGTTATGAGAATGCCTGAGCTAGCCACAAGGAGAGGCTGCCTGGACAGGAACAACGGTTTCAGCCAGGCCAGCCCAGGCTCAAGATTTGGGAGTGAAGGGGTCTCAAAGACATTGGAGCTCCAGCAGACGCCGCATGGAGAAGACTCAAGGCCTAGACAGATGGCTCCAGTTGGGCTGCCCCAGCATCTCCAGCCATTGCAGGCACCTTGGCTGAGGCCCCAGATGTTGTTGACCAGGACTGCCATGCCCAGCACAGATCCCTGACTTACAGAATTGTGAACATAATAAATGGATGTTGTTTTATATTTTGGGGTGGTTTATTACACAGCAAGAGATAACTGGAACACCATGCGATGCTGCAGAAGGCTGGCTGGACCCTCATTCAGACAACAGGAAGATGACCCATGAGCCCAGGAGCTGTGATGAATGCTGCTTAGCCAGCAGGCCAATCCTGGAGCCACCCCGTCCCCTGGCTGCCCTGGCTGTGGGGAAGCTCACTGATCACAGCGAGCACTAAGGTGTCCCATCCCATCTGCTGGCTCAAACCACAGCGCTGCAGTGAAGTCAGCAAAATCATACTGTCATCTCCAGTTACTACCCCCCTTGGGCATAAATTAAAACTCATTTAGCTTTACCTTTATTACCTCACGTCTCTCGAATGCTGTAACATGGCCTGTCTCTGACCTTGGCTCCTCCTGCCTCATATAAGCTCATTGGAAGATACTTGCTTCGGTCTTTCTAGCATAAGTCTTTTGAGACACATTTATTATGGCAATTGGTCTGGAGTATTTTCTACTTTACAGAGACCACCAGTGAGAGAGAGCTGCACGTGTGTGCATGTGTGCACGTGTGTGTGTGTGTGCATGCGGGGTGCAGGTGTGATGGTTGATTACTGAAAACAGCATACTCAGCCTTGGTTTTCTCATCTTAAAATGGGGATAATACCATATGCAGTACCCACCTAACTGGATTGTTCTGATAATGGCTAATAATATTATTTAACCAAATGGCAATACCGGCTAGCATTTCTTATTTACTGTGTGCCATGCACCACGCTAAGTGCTTCAACATGGGCTCTTTAATTCAATCCTAACCACATCTGTATGCCTAGGTCTGTTACTTCCATTTTGCACATGAGATAATCACGCTCAGAAAGGTTAAATAACTTGCTCATGAAGTCAGCACCCAGCCAAACTGGGATTTGAATCCAGTTGTTCTGAGAGGCTATACTCTTCTTGACCATTACACCTTAGAACTATACATAAGATAAAATAAAAAAATTCTGTAATCTGTTTAAAAAAGTTTAAAAAACATGAGCCAATTGAGCTTCCAAGTGACTGACCCATCTTGGCTGTGGTGAGGTCACCTACTTGCCCATTGCCTGGGTCTCATGCCCGGTCTGGTTGAGAGGCAGCCTCCAGGCCGGGGGTGTACTTTGTGACTCCACAGAGACCATCAACACAGGAATTCTTCATCTTTGGCTCCCCCGAGGGTGATGTAAAAGATACGAGGCAACTCCCATCCTCAGTAGTGGCTATTTGGGAAGAAGGGCAGGGAGTCCCAGTCCAATGGGGAAAAACCTCCTGGGAAGCATAGGAATTCTCCTCTTCCCTTCCCTTCTCTTCTCTTCTTCCCCAGGGATTTCTTTTTCTTTTTTCTTTTCTTTCTTTCATTTCATTTTATTTTTTTTTTGAGATAGGGTCTCACTCTCTCACCTAGGCTGGAGTGCAGTGGTGTGATCTCAGCTTACTGCAATCTCCACCTCCCGGGTTCAAGTGATTCTCCTGTCTCAGCCTCCTGAGTAGCTGGGATTATAGGTGTGCACGCCTGGCTAATTTTTTTTTTGGTAGAGATGGGGTTTCCATGTGTTGGCCAGGCTGGTCTCGAGCTCCTGGCCTCAAGTGATCTTTCTGCCTGGGCCTCCCAAAGTGCTAGGATTATAGGCATGAACCACTGTGCCCGGCCTGGGATTTTGATCTGCGAATTAAGAACTGCTACATTAGAGGAGCTTAAGGAACCACTGTATCATAAAGATAAATCCTAATGCAATCAGGGGATGAAAACTTGCTTTTCTTGTGCAAGCTGAAGATATGCAGGTCAGCGTATATTTACTGTGGTTTCTTCAAGGCAGTAATGGATATTGAACATCACCACAGATATTTACCAAGCTCCTTCCATGTGTTAAGGGCTGTGTCCCTGGTGCCAGGCCCAGGCTTAGCCTATAGACAATGTCCGGGAAGTGATCACTGAATGACATGGGGGAATAAAAGGGTCCATCAAGTCTCTCATTACATCCAGAGGAGGCTCATGGAGAGACACAGAGATCTTCCTCACTGTCCTCCTGCATCCTTGTCCCCGAGGCAGTACCCAGCATATTCATCAGTCTAGTATGAGAAAAACTGCATCATAGATGGTGGGCAATCTGTCCCCTAGAAAAAGCTCTAGCCACCAAGGTAATTAATTTATTTTAACTGGTACATCACTAAGATTTTTCTGTTTCTTAGTTTGCAAATCTCTTAGGCACAAGGGTTCACTGATACATGTGCAAAAATATTCATTAAAGTGTTTAAATTTTTCATTATTAGAGGACTGATTAAGTAGAATACTGGGTAGCCATCTAACATGAAAACTGGAGGTGGGTGGATTGCCTGAGCTCAGGAGTTCAAGACCACGCTGGGCAACATGGTGAAACCCTGTCTCTACTAAAATACAAAAAATTAGCTAGGTGTGGTGGTGCACACCTGTAATCCCAGCTACTCGGGAGGCTAAGGCAGGAGACTCGCTTGAGCCCAGGAAGCGGAGGTTGCAGTGAGCCGAGGTTGCACCACTGCATTCCAGCCTGGGCGACAGAGTGAGACTCCGTCTAAAAAATAAATAAATAAATAATGGGTTAAAAGACTATGTAAAAATATATGTACACATATACACATAGATAGGATCTGTATATATGCATAGAAAATAGCAATATGGATCAAATGTGAATAGTAGTTATCACTGCATATTGAAACTGGATGATTTCTCTCTATTTTTGTATGTTTGGAACTTTATTTAAATGAGGATTAATAATTTTTACAGTCATAAAATAATCTTTACATTTTGATAATTAAAAACATGAGAAAGTCTTTTGAGTTTAAAATAGTCTTATTCTTGCTTTTTTTTTTTTTTTTTGAGACAGGGTCTTGCTCTGTTGTCCAGGCTGGAGTGCAGTGGCACAGTCATGGCTCACAGAAGCTTTGACCTCCCAGGCTCACATGATCCTCTCACCTCAGCCTCTGGAGTAGCTGGGACCACAGGTAATGTGTCACCACACCTGGCTAATTTTTGTATGTTTTTTAGAGACAGGGTTTCAACATGTTGCCCAGGATGTATCTTATTCTTTCTGCATCACCTTGGGGTTCTGAGGGTCTCTTCATTCTCTGGCTGAGAGGGCTGGGAACTACTTTCCAGCAAAATCTGGGACCTCTCTGCAGGTGCTGTCATGGCTCCCCTCTATGTGCCAGGAAGCTGCCCATTCATTCGGCAAAGAATCTTGTTTAGGCTCTTCAGTTTTCATACTGGATGCCAATTCTAACATCTTCTCAGTGAGACTTTAAAATATCAAGCTCTTCCTTTAAGCTGCAACCCTAACACTTCTACTCCAAGTGTGGAGTTGACCCTTTAATGGTCCAACTTCTGCCAAGCCCAAGTGAAAAATGTTGTTATGTGGATATTAACTTATAGACATGCAGTCAATCCGCTCTTGTAGCTGTGCAAAGTTTGATCTCTGCACGAAGTCAAACTGCCTATGAACTTGAACCGTATTTTATTTCCTTTCATAATGATGATAAAAGCAGTGGCAGCAGCAACTACACACGATATTGCCTACTACATCCCAGGGACGAGGCTAAGTGCCCTCTGTGGATTGTCTACCCCTCACAACACCTTATAGAGGAGGAATGACCATCCTCATTTTACATGTGAGAAACTAAGGATCAGTGAAATTGACAACTTGGCCAAGTTCATATAGCAGAACCAGGATTCAAGTGCAGATCTGACTTCAGATTAGCCAGCGTTTCATGCCACTGGGCTATCCTACCTTCGTTGCTTTCATGAATGTGCTGGTCTTCTGTGCCTATTTCATTGAGGCACCCTCTAGAACACCATCTTGTGTTTTGGAGATTCACTGTACAAATGTTGGTGAAGACATTATTACACAGTATCCCCTCATGGGGGCCTAGGACAGAAAGTTCCTTCATACTTAAGTCTTATTAAAATATTGTTTTCGGAAAGGAAGGGGTATACTTTTCTTTCAGAGAAATACAGAGCATAAAATTACTGCATTTCCCTTTTTGCCTTGACCTCCAGGAAGCTCACAGCTAAAAGCTCAGAGCTAGAGAGAGCTCAGCTCCCATACCTTTACAGAACTCCGTGGTCTGTATATTGATGCTACAACTTTTCCCTTGATATGGAGCTTCCTTTTAGTCTGTATTTTCCCTAATTCAGATTTGTTGTATATATATATATTTTCAGACTACTATACCTATTCATGTAGGCTGTCTTCAATCCTTTATGGAATGAGGCATGGTAGAAACACTGTCCATTTGTTCACTTAGATATTTATTCCAGGGCTTACTTTGTTGAACGCATTGCTGCCCAAATGGCTGACAAGGTATGTCAGGCATAAAGCTTCATCTCATCTGGTGAATATGACAAAGGAGGAAGGAATCTGAGGAGGAGGCCCTCCAGGGAGGAAAGGCCCTCCTGGCCCAGGCTGGGAGGCTGCTCTTTCTGAGTGGACCATTTTGACCTGCCTCGCAGTGCTTTGCATTGCCATTAGAAAAACGATGGTCACATTTTCATGACTGGAATGGAATGAACAAATGTATTCATTCCATAGCATCAGAGAGCTGCAGGCCCAGACAGGCGTCAGCAGAAGCTCACCCACACCATGAAGACGGCACAGATGCAGACACGTTCAAGGGAAGGGCTGTGTCTGTATGTAGCAGTCCAGGGCAGAAAAGCTCGGGTGTTGTAAAGTACCTTGAGATGTCTGATAGAAAAGTGTCTATCAGTGAATACAGGCCATAAACAGAGTCCCTGGATCACCTGCATAGGCCAGCTCCACCATGGGCTACCTACAGCACCTATTGCCACTGAGAAGTGGGTGTGGTCCAGGCGACCTGTTGGTCCCTTTCCACCCTGGGAGTTTCAGGATTCTCTGATTAGAAGGGGCTATCTTTTACCCAGTCAACTACAGATTCAGTTTAGAGATGCATGCACAGTTGATGCTGTGCTAAACAGTGGCATGTTACCCAGAGGCCAGACTGCAGGGCTCCATAATCCACCAGCTAGAGCTCAGACAGGCAGTCACCACCAAGGGGCTGCCCTTCATCTCAGAAAACATCTTCATTCCAGCAATCACCCCCAAATGCTATTCCAAATGGCCAAGCATTTCATCTATTATAAAATGGCTTTTGTTCTTGGCAATACACGCGTTTGCCATCTCCCACCTTTGCCTGGTGAGTTACTGCTTATCTTTGACGACTCACCTCGGGCATCATATCTCCAGAAGCCTTCTTTGAATCTCCTGTCCTGTCCTCCCAACCCTGGCTAAGTTAGGTGCCCCTACTCTGTGGTCCCACAATACCTGGGGCACAGCCCTACTTACCTTGTGGTATTTATTATGATTTTCTCTTTGTAGGGCTGATTTCCCCAGTTGACTGAGCTCCTTGAGGGCTCTGGTCTCACTGGGCTTTGCATCTCTAGGGCTTAGAATAGGTCAGGTGCTCAAGAAATGTTTGTTGGCTAAACACAAAAAGGAGTTGCCTGGTAGGTCCCTAAGATAAGTGAACTTGCACCTTAAGGTTAAGAAAAGGGGGAATATGGATGGCCAGAGCCAATTCCTTCTTTCTGTCTTCTCTCCCACAGGCAGACCTGAAGAACAAAAGCTAGACAAGTGCAGATAATGCCACAGGGGGCCTGAAGACACAAGAAGGTTTTTTTCAATCTGGCTTCTCAGTGGGGTCTCCAGAAAGAAGCGACATTTCTTTTTAGGCTATATTTTGCTTGTACTTGTTTTTTTAAGACCTGGGGTAAGCCTGGTCTACAACTTGCTTCACCCACGTCCTGAGGCAAAAACAACTTTGAGAATATTCTGGGCATATTCACAGACTTCACTGACATCTCTTTAGCTCTACCTATAGTTAGTTCTCTCAAGTACCAGCCAGAAATTAGTCTTCATAGATTGTATAGAAATAAATAGTGCCCAATCATAGCCTTCAGCATTTAGAAACAAATATTAGCAATTCTGCTAAGATGTCTATCTGGGCCAAGATGACAAATCAACTGGCCAAAATGCAGGTAGCTTCCTTAGGGCTAATTTTGGCTAACTAAAAGAGCCACGAGATTCCTTTATCTCCCTAATTATAACAGGGGCAGATGTAGAAAATTTTGAAAATACAAAGAATAAAGGAGAAAATAAAATTCAGCTATGAAATTCCACTGTTGGAATATGGCTACTGCTAACATCTTGGTGCATTTTCTTTTTATATTTGTATATACACCCAAATACTTTCATTTCCTATATGAATATTTAAATATGAATTTAAAAACTAGAATACTTTATGAGTCTAAAATCATAACATACTTTATGTGCAGTCTCATAAGTTGCTTTTTCGCACAACATTATCTCATAGTTGGTCTTCACATGCCATTACACGTTCTTCAAAAACCAGATTTTTAAAGGGGGCGAGCATTCCACTGTATCTGCTGAGGTTTCACTTTATGCCTCACCTCAAGTACAGGAGGTTGGGCCCTACTTTGTTAAACCATGACTTGCTTTCTTATATTAATAGCATTCCAGGTTCTCTGTGGGCGTCACACACTGCAGCCCAATACACTAGTCACCTGTCTTCATGGAACCACAGCCTAAGGTGGCTGGCCAGCAGCCCTGTTACACCCATCCAGAGGGACTGGCCTGCCTGGGAGGGAGAAACATGCAATCTTTATCCTGTAACTTGGCCAGGGTTTGTGGAAAGGTGGTACAGGAGGAAGAAATGCCAGATTTCAAGCTCTCCCCTGCTCCTCAGAAGTAAAAGCTCCAGTGGAAGCTGTAGGGAACTCTTCACTAATTTTTGTTTTTTTTTTTCAAGACAGGGTCTCACTATGTTACCCAGGCTGGAGTGCAGTGGCGCGATCTCAGCTCACTGCAACCTTCACCTCCTGGGTTGAAGCGATTCTCCAGCCTCAGTCTCCCGAGTAGCTTGGGATTACAGATGCCTGCCACCACACCTGGCTAATTTTTTGCATTTTTAGTAGAGATAAGGTTTCACCATGTTGGCCAGGTTGATCACAAATTCCCAACCTCAAGTGATCCGCTGCCTCGTCCTCCTAAAGTGCTGGGATTACAGGCGTGAGCCACTGTGCCTGGCCTCGTCACTAACTTGTGAGGCACTGGACATGGGTCACTCACCAGATTGAAACCTTTTAAATTTGAATGCTTGTTGTTTAAATCTTTCTCAAATGGATATGCCTGTTTTCTTGGTTTAGTCAGCACAGTAAATATAAATGGCTTTTCCTTTACTTATTGCAGATGCCTACCTGATACCCCAAGTTCACTATTCTAAATTGAATGAATGAGTTGCCATGCCTCCAAACCGACCACGTGTTCACACAGACTAAATGTTCGGCTTCCAACCTGCGCGTCCCTCCTCTTGGAGAGCCCACCCTGCTGGCTGCTGGTGCAGTGCCCGGGTGGCATGGATCTGATTTTGTTGTAACTATTTGCTTGTGTCCCTTCATCTCCTGCTGGACCATGAGCTCCTGGAGAGCAGGGATGTGTGTCTAATGCATGTCAGGCACTCTATCAATACAGGAATGCATTTTATATGGCATCTGACTTTTTTCCTCAGATGTGGAAGCATGCAGCAACAAACTTATGTCGTGAATCAAAAACTGGGACATAAAGCCTCACACAGGGTCTGACAAGAATGTTAAGCATCACTATTAACTGCTTCTGCTACTCTCCGTGTCCTCGACAGCTAAGAGTTATTGAATACCATGTGCTGCAAATGCGTACGTGTCACCTTGTTTAATCCTTGCAATCACCATAGGAGGTATCCTATTATAATCTCTATTTTACAGATTAGGAAACTGAAGATTAGAGGCATTCTTTTTTATTTTTTGAGTCAGAGTCGCTCTGTCACCCAGGCTGGATTGCAGTGGCGCCATCTTGGCTCACTGCAACCTCTGCCTCCTGGTTCAAGTGATTCTCATGCCTCAGCCTCCCAAGTAGCTGGGATTACAGGTGTGTACCACCATGCCTGGCTAATTTTTGTATTTTTAGTAGAGATGGGGTTTCACCATGCTGGTCTGGCCAGTTTTGAACTCCTGAGCTCAAGAGATCCACCTGCCTCAGCCTCCCAAAGTGCTGAGATTACAGGCGTAAGCCACTGCGCCTGGCCTTTCTTTTCTTGAGACAGAGTCTCATCTTGTCACCCAGGCTAGAGTGCAGTGGTGTGATCTCTGCTCACTGTAACCTCCGCCTCCCAGGTTTGAGTGATTCTCCTGTCTCAGCCTTAGGTTCAAGCAATTCTCCTGCCTCAGCCTCCCAAGTAGCTGGGATTACAGGTGTGCACAACCATGCCAGGCTAATTTTTGTATCTTTAGTAGAGACAGGGTTTTACCACGTTGGCCAGGCTAATCTGGGACTCCTGACCTCAGGTGATCCGCCCACCTTGGCTTCCCAAATGCTGGGATTACAGGCATAAGCCACCGTGCCTGGCCTGTGGCATTCTCGCCCAAACTATGAGGCTAAGAGTGCAGATCTGGGATTCAAAACCAGACTGATTCTAAAGGCCACCCCCTGAACATGACACTTGACTGCCAGTTATTTAGAAGTCGGGGGTGAAACAAATACATGCATAAATGCTGCAAAGCAATCCGTGAAAACAATTTCAGAATGTCTGGTTTCTAACTTTACAAAAAACAGGAGCAACTTAAGGCACTGAAAACTTTGTCTCCCCACCCCCAAAATAGGGATGAGAAGAAATAAAGACTATTAATCTCTGAATATCCAACCACCTTTGTCTTTGTGGCCTGGTTAGTTCTCAGTGATTTATGCCAATGAAGAGGAGATCCGGATAAATGAAACCTAGCAACTGTTAATTTATCTATTCTTTTTTGGGAGGTGGTAGTGTTAGTGTAGAAGGACCATTGGGATGGGATGCTGTCTTTTTTATTCCATCGGGGCCATCTGCTCCTCTTAGGAGCTGCATCCTTCCTGCAGCTGACTTGCTGGTGAGTTTCAGCTGGCTGGACAGGGCCAGGGAATGGCTTCTACTTTACCTGTAGGTTGCCACTTTGTATGCAGAAGAGTAACCAGGGAAAGTGTTCGAGTTCAATTTTTAAGGGCTCTATGCATTGTGACATTTTCTTATATTGCCATTTCTTTTCACAGTATCACAGTCAAATAGGTTGAAGGCTATTTTCAGGTGGAGAAAATGAGAAACAGAATGAGAGAGATCACCTGCCTCCATGATATTAATTCAGTTGTCAGAAGTGAACTAACATCAACAATAGCAAGAGTTCTTTTGCATCTTTAAGTTCTCACTTTGTGGGATAATCTCTGCAACATAAGCCATCAATATTTTTCTTCAGGGACCTCAAACTACTCCATGGAAGTAATCTCGGCATTTAAAAAAGCGCTCAAGAATTTAAATTTTTCTTTCTTTCTTTCTTTTTTTTTTTTTTTGAGACAGTCTTGTTCTGTTGCCTAGGCTGGAGTGCAGTGGTGCAATCACAGCTCAATGTCTCCCAGGCCCAAGAGATCCTCCCACCTCAGCCTCCTGAGTAGCTGGCACTACAGGTGTGTGCTACCATGCCTGGCTATTTATTAAATTTTTTTTTTTTTGGCAGACATGGGGTTGCCCTATGTTGCCCAGGCTGGTCTTGAACTCCTGGACTCAAGTGATCCTCCTGCCTCAGCCTCCCAAAGTGCTGGGGATTACAGGCATGAGCTACTGTGCCCAGCCAGGAATTTAAATTTTATTAAACTGATGAGAAAACCAACAAGCAAACTCATAGCAGAGCCAAAGTTGGAAGTGGCGTAGGTATCACTGATCACGACCACGTGGTTGACGCTAGTGTTTTTCTTGCCCCACACTTTGGCTGGCTTCGTGCATATGGATAGGAGAGTACTACAGAAGGTGATCACACAGTCGGCTGACCATGTTTTCCTGCGTTTTGTCACTTCTGTTTCTCCAGCTTAGATCCTCACATGGCCCACGTTCAGCCAAGAAAGCACAGGGAAGAGGGAGCTCCGTCTCCCACACGTCCCACCCACCCCGCACCATGTCTTCAACATTCTCTGTGCACTCCTGAGGCCGTCTCAGCCTCACCATGTGCTGCACACCGAGAAGCACAGGATTTGGGAGTTGCAAGTGAAAAATGAGCATGGTTAAAAATATCAAAGTCTGCAAACATATTCTTTTCAGAGGAGTGAGAATTAGCAAGGGTCTGGCAGCAAAGCCACGGCTTTTAATGCTATTAAAAAGGAAGAACACCTTTTAACATTTAAAACTATTCAATGAGGCTCTTGTCAGATATTTGATACAAATCTGATAGTCCCATGGAGAATGCATCAAAATCTTTCTATGTTGACCTATATCAACTCTCTACTACTGAGAAATCTAGAATAACTGAGCAAATAAAATACAGAAGACAACAGTTTTGAAATTACCTTGGTTGTCTCTCTCTCTCTCACCTATAGTGGCCTTTTGAGGACGATCACTTTAGCCTTGGGATCTGGTGGCCACTGAAATACCCGTTCCCTCTCTGGCAGTCCCATTTGTGTAAAATTCTCTCCACTCATTTAAGAGCAGAGGAGAGAAAAGCTGAGTCCATTTTTAACCCTCACAACTCCTAGTCTCATAACACATCCTTCTTTTCTGCTCACCCTACAGTTCCCTCTTCCCCAAGTTCTCACTGCCCAGAAGGTGGAGTTTGGGGAAGCTTTTGTTCTACAGTGGGTGAGATGTGTTCCAGGCCTAGCAAGTTAGGGATATGATTAGAAATCAGCTACGACAATAACGAGCATAGACTCCAGAATACAGAGCAGGCTTGGTGCTTGCTTGTGTGTATATATTGGCTTTTTCTTGACAACCCTAATTCTGTTTTGCTCTAGTCTTTTTATTTTCATCTCCTCATCATTTAAAACTGAAAATATCACAAGCTGAATTTATGGTAGATTCCAAGCAACAAAAACAGGCTTAGAGATCATCAAATGTAACATTTTCCAAAATGTGCTCTGCAGAAGGCCACCCCTGTGGAGTGCTCTCCAAAAAAAAAAAAAAAAAAAAAAAGGCCGGGCACAGTGGCTCACGCCTGTAATCCCAGCACTTTGTGAGGCCAAGGCGGGTGGATCACAAGGTCGGGAGATCGGCACCATCTTGGCTAACATGGTAAAACCCGGTCTCTATTAAAATACAAAAAAATTAGCCAGGCGTGCTGGCGGCTGCCTGTAGTCCCAGCTGCTCAAGAGGCTGAGGCAGGAGAATGGCGTGAACCCGGGAGGCGGAGCCTGCAGTGAGCAGAGATCATGCCACTGCACTCCAGCCTGGGTGACAGAGCGAGACTCCGTCTCAAAAAAAAAAGGCTACCATGGCCAAATAAGCTTGAGAAGCCCCGCACACTCCACCCCCGCCTCACATCTGAGCACATTCAAGGCCCTACAGAGTCCCATAGTACATAAACTATGTTAAGTTCACATCCTAGCTTCTGTAGGGGAGCTCCAGGCCTCCTTTCCCGGACTACAATTTCAGTGAGAAAATGCTCTGAACTTCAAATCTAACTGTCCATAAGCTGGAAACTTCCTAGACATCACTGAATTTTCTTGATGATATCAGATAAAAACATGGGATATGTGATAACAGTACATAAAAACATGTGACCCATAAAAGGTCTTTAAGGTCCAAAAAGCAGTAACTTCACAATTAAAAATGTATACATACTTATTTAGCTAAAAGGTTAAATGTGTATTTGAGGTATTACAGGGTCTTCTTTACCTTTTTTTTTTTTTGCCATTTGGGGCAGCCCAGGGGACTGATTCATATCAAAAGAATTTTACAGCTTCAAGACTGGACTGGTATTGAACTGCCCTACATAAAGATACAAAATCCATGCTCAAAGAAGCTTTTTTTAGTGCAAGTGAAGCTTGTTGCATCTCAGAATTGCTCAAAGTCCCAGGTCAAGGCTGGTGGCCTTTGTTACTAATTTTGAGGTTTGCCAAACTGTTCAGCTGGAGAAGATTAAAATGGAGGATCTGTGTAAGATGAAAGTCCTTTGGCACTGATATGAGAATCCTAAGCTAGTAATGTCTACATCAAATCCAACATCTGGATGAAAAGATAAATGTTAAGGCAATTCTCGACAGGTTTCTCCACGTGTATCGGGGATATGACGTTCATCATAAAACTGAACAGTTGACTATTTCTTCCCCCAACATTTCACCTCAGTATTCTGGTGATATCTATATATCTATAGATATCACACACACATATAGCTAATACACTCAAGGGGGCAGATAGTCCACAGAAACCAGTTTTAGTTTGATGTGGAAAAATGCTTTAGATACTCTGATGAAGGCAAATTATATATTACCTTAAAAACCAATTTTATGGAAAGAAATGCTGCAACACTTAGGAACAAGGTGGCATTCATCCTGAAAAGTATCAGAATATCCATGTTGATGTTCAGCGCAAACACGGTCGAGAGGCAGCAAGGTCTTTGGAGTCAATGTTTTCTGTCTGCTATTTCTATTTTAATGTTTATTTATTGCTTTCACTTTTTCAGTCCTTTCGTAATGGCAGTAGGAAAACTTTGGAAGATAAATACACAGCTGACAAACCTATCTTATGTCTTTTAGCAGAAAAAGGGTCAGGCTGTTAACTGACGTCAGCAGGCAGGGAGAGGGAGGAGGCGAAGGAACAAATGCTGAACACCTGTTATTTATGAAGCACTCTACATATGTTCTTTCATTTCACTCCTGGTGAAAACCTGCAAGGCAGAAACTCTTGTTTCTGTTCTCTAGCTATGAAAATTAGGACTCAGAAAAATCCAGCAACTTCTCTAAGACCAGAGAGTAGAGAGACAGCTGATATGGGATGTGAACTTTGGTATTCCGTTCTTTCTATGACATCAGTCCAACCCCTATAGAGAAAGGTATTTCACATAAACCAAAATAGATAGGAACAGGATGACATCTGACTGTATAAAGAAACAATCAAATTTTACAAGAATTGCAAGTTATGTTTAAGGCACCAGAAACCTAACACTGCACATCCTTGTAAACCCTGAATGAAATGGCTTTAATCAACACTTTAATCCCATGCGAACAAACGCCTCCTGAGATATTTAGAGCACTCTTGCAGGGCTTTGCTTTGCAGTCTTTACTGTTACCACATACTACTTTTATATTACTCTCCTCAAGCCTCCCCAAATGGAAGGGTTTTTTTTTTTTTTTTTAAAGCCCCTTGATCATTCTTTCCCATTTTCAATCTTTAAAAACCAAAAGGGGTGAGGAACATGTAGCATGATACAAATGCTCTGAGCATGAGCTGCCTGACTCACGGACCTTAAGCTGGTATAGATTTTGGATCACAGTTGGCCTCGGCCTATAGGTGTTCATCAGAACTGGAAAACATTGCTTCAGGCAGTCTTCTACCCATGACATTGAACTGGGGGCTGGCCTCTCACGAATATATTAATAGGTGATTCCTGATTCTTTAAATATGTATATTTCAAACCCAGTGAGCAGAGCAGAATCATCAAACTTAAGTGGCATTTTCAAATTCTTCTGACTATAAATTATTAATATACTATATCAGAGATATCCTCAAGCAATTTGTACCACCTCGAGGGCATATCGATCTTAAAGAAACATTTGTTATTTCCTTTGTTTCCATTTTCCAAGTTTGTAATATATGAGCTAGTCTTTTGGGTTTAATGACAAGTATGGCTATAAGTGGAAGTGGTGTAATCCCATAAGGATGTCATTACAAGACCAACTTTTTTCTGGAGTGAGGGTTTCACTCTGTAGCCTAGGCTGGAGTGCAGCAGCACGATCATAGCTCAGTGAAGCCTCAGTGTCCTGGGCTCAAGGGATTCTCTCATCAGCCTCCTGAGCAACTGGGACTACAGGTGTACACCACCATGTCTGGCTAATTTTTTTTTTTTTAATAGAGACAAAGTCTCATTATGTTGCCCAGGCTGGTCTTGAACTCCTGAACTCAAGTGGTCCTCTCAACTTGGTGTCCTAAAGTACTGGGATTATAGGCATGAGCTGTGCCTGGCCAAGAGTAACTCTTTTTAAAAATTGAGACAGGGTCTCACTCTGTCACCTGGGCTAGATGGCAGTAGTGTGATCACAGCTTACTGCAGCCTCGACCTCCCAAGCTCAGGTGATCCTCCCACCTCACCTTCTCAGGTAGCTGGGACTACAGGCATGTGCTATCACACCTAGCTAATTTTTTGTTTGTTTGTTTTTTGTTTTGTAGAGATGGGGTTTCATCATGTTCCTCAGGCTCGTCTTCAACTCCTGAGCTCAAGTGATCTGCCCACCTCAGCCTCCAAAAATGCTGGGATTTCAGGTGTGAGCCACTGAGCCCAGCCAAGACTAATTTCTGAATGAGCATATGGGCCAAATCTTGGTTCCCGATTACCACCTGTAGGTATCTAATCTGACTCCTATTCAATATAGAAGACTGCAGATTTTTATGAGGCAAACACACTTATTATGCCCTAGCACTTAGAAATGGCTACTAGAGAAACCGACAGACATAGCGAGGGACAAGGAGCCTGTAAGATATTTACTATGTTTTGGTGCCAGAGAAACAAAGGAATTTCTCAAGTCTGAAAAGTGAAGTTAGTAAATGAGTAATGGCAGTTGAGATGTTAGGCAGGGCTGGCATTCTAAGTTGACCGGAAGAATGAAAATATCGAAAAATCTCCACAGAGCCTAGTCTGCCAAAATGTACTTGGTGTTATGAGTGGAACTGTGACCCACTCAAAATTCGTATGTTGAAGGCTTTACACGCAGTACCTCAGAATGTGGCTGTATTTGAAGATAGTGCCCTGAAAGTGGTGATTCAGTTAAAACGAGGTCATCGGGGTGGGCCCTGATGCAATCTGACTGGTGTCCGTACAAGAAGAGGAAATTTGGACCCAGACATCCAAGCACAGAGGAAAGGCGACGTGAGGACACAGCAAGTAGGCAGCTGTATTAGTCTGTTCTCGTGCTGCTAATAAGACATACCCAAGACTAGGTAATTTATAAAGGAAAGGGGTTTAATTGACTCACAGTTCCACATGGCTGGGGAGGCCTCACAATCATGGCAAAAGGTGAATAAGGAGGAAACCCACGTCTTACATGGCAGCAGGCAAGACAGAGCTTGTGCAGGGGAACTCCCATTTATAAAACCATCAGATCTTGTGACACTTACTCACTATCATGAGAATAGCACAGGAAAGACCCACCCCCATGATTCAATTACCTCCCACCGGGTTCCTCCCACGACACATGGGAATTATGGGAGCTAGAATTCAAGGTGAGATTTGGGTAGGGACACAGCCAAACCATATCAGCCGCCATCTGCAAGGCAGGGAGAGAGGCCTCAGAAGAAACCAAACCTGCCAACACTTTGGTCTTGCACTTCTGGCGCCCAGAAGCTATGAGAAAATGAATTTCTGCCGTTTAAGCCCCTCAGTCTGTGGTACTTTGTTATGGCAGCCCTAGCAAACAAATACACTTGGTATGTACCTTAATACCGGGTAAACAAGCCAAGCTAGTGTGTTAATTATAAGTTGGACTTTCAATACAGTCCAGGCCCATTCTGGAAAGTCTTTAATCTGTTGAAAGGGGGTGGGTACTCACCACATCAAAGGCAGTAAACACGTGACAGTAGTGGTGATTGGACTTCAAATCTTTTGTGATATAGGCAAATGTTGAGAGGTCTTCTGGGTCCTGGGCAGCACAGGAAATATTACGAATTTCATGCTCAGCAATTATGTTCTGGAAGAAATGACATAAATGATCATTGTTTTCCTCTGCGAACCAGCATATTTGACAACCAAGACAAGTAACCCGGGAAGCAGCTGCTTTCCTTCTTTCTGGAGTGTTCTAGACTAGCAACACTTAAAGTGGCCCACTGTATTATTTGTGGGTACATGAATACCAGATCTGGAAGAAATATTTTCATTTAATTAAAAACAACCTAACACAGTCATATCCTGGAGCTGCAGTTCTCACCAGGTGCTGTGTGTAGTAGCAGTCTGGGTGGCGGCCACTTTTCTTTTTCTTTGAGACAAGAGTCTCACTCTGTTGCTCAGGCTGAAGTGCAGTGGTGCAATCTCGGCTCACCGCAGCCTCCCGCTCCCAGCCAGGTTCAAGCAATTGAACGCTCCCAGGTTCAAGCAATCCCGAATAGCTGGGACTACAGGTGCATGTCACCACGCCTGGCTAATTTTTGTATTTTTAGTAGAGATGGGGTTTACACCCCGTTGTTGGCCAGGCTGGTCTTGAATTCCTGACCTCAGGTGATCTGCCCGCCTCGGCCTCCCAAAGTGCGGGGATTACAAGCGTGAGTCACTGCGTCCAGCCTCCACTTTAAAAAATAATAGTAATTACTAAGCATTTGACTGTTTTCATTCCCCATGTCCACCTGTAGCTGTGCAGCACTGCTTTCTGCTAATTCTGTATGGAAGGGAGCATCTGTCGCTTTCTCTGTATGAGAAGAGAGCTGACCCAACGAGGCTCTTCAAATCCCTCGCCATCATGCTTGCACGTTGCTCTTGTGTCCTGCTCCTCCTCCCTCAGAGCAAGGGCAGGTACTGAAGGAAACAGGCAGGTGGAAGCCTCAAGGTGCTTTCTCCGTGGAAACTAAGGCGCAGGGGTCTGATGAGAGAAACACCACACTGCAAGATTCAGGCTTTGGATGCCTTGCTTGATCTGGGCCCTGCGGCTATATTAACAACACTTTCCTAACTACATCCACTGTGTATAATCAGGAGGTGGTGCTGTTGCTACCATTATTATCTTACAGGTGAAGCAACTGGTACTCAAAGAATTTAAGTGCCTTATGCAGAGCAGGTGCTGGGGTGGGACTGAAATGTGGGGTTGTCTGACTGTGGAGCTCAGGCTCTTTGAAATGCATTGCAATGCCCTTCATCGTCTCCACCTCCCTCTTACTGGCTTAACAAGAATTGCGTTATTTCTTCTCTAGCATCTCTTTGCGCCTTCTTCCCTGGTGGGAGAAAGGTTTAAGTACCATTGTCCTGAAGCACAAAATAACCACGAAGCAGCTTGGCTGCAAACCCTGCTAGAAACTTCTTTTGATACATAGATGTGTTTAAAAAGAAAAAGAAAAAAATTCACATAATCGTGCAATCATTTTTTTATCTTATAATATCCCATTTATGTTTTTTGCAGTTGTCACAGATCTAAAACCCTCGATGCTTTAGTTACTCTAATTACTTTTTAATTGCGCTGTCTTAAATAACCTGTCGGCAATACAGTGTTCCGTGTACACCCATCAATGCCTAAAAATGCTTACAAAATGTCCTTTCTGCCGGCACCCCCAGCAAGTACTTCATGTCCCTCACTTTACCAAGCTGAGTGGTTCAGAGGCAATTACAGAATTAACTCACAAAAGAAAATTAAATTAAGACATTTTTCACCGTGGCCTTGTGTGTTGACATTACATGCAGTGCTCTGTCAAAAAATAACTCAAATTGCAATTGGAATCCCATAAAGAAGTAACATTCTACTGCAAGGTAAGTTTCAAACTAGAAGGTGATGATCCTCTTCTGGCATCCAGATAGCATTCCTTCAAGTAGAAAACCAAATTAGGGATGGGTGAGTCTTAAAATAAATGTGAAAATGAGATAAAGGTGCAATGTGAGATGGTGTGGGAGCCTCTGCCATTATCTTGACTGGGGGCAGCCAACACCCTGGGAAGCCTGGGTGGATTTGGTCTCACCTCTCCAGGAGGCACTGTCACAGGAAATAGGTGCTTCAACTTTTACTAAGTTGGCATTTTGTGTTCTTGAGATCTTTTGCAAGATCTCAAGGTAGATCCACTTCTTGGGAAATGAAAAGTGCTCTGTGATTTTTACTGCACTGAACTCCCTGAATCTTGCCAACTCATGGGATGCCACTCTTGACAATTTCCAATGGTGCATGGCAGCACTGTGGCCTGGGGAAAAGTTGCAAAGGAGGAAAAGTATATCTTTGGTACTCTCCTCCTGTGTCTTTGCTGACCCCTGAATTTTCTGGAGCCCTCTTCTTCTCTGTCTCTCTCTTTTTTTTTTTTTTTTTTGAGACAGGGTCTTGCTCTGTTGCCCAGGCTGGAGTGCAGTGGCACCATCTCAGCTCACTGCAACTTCTCAGGCTCAAGCAATCCTCCCACCTCAGCCTCCTGAGTAGCTAGGACTATAGGCGTGCACCACCAGCCTGGCTTATTTTCTGTATTTTTTTTTGGTAGAGACGGGGCTTTGCCATGTTTCCCAGGTTGGTCTCCAACTCTTGGGCTCAAGCAATCCACTTGCTTCAGCCTCCCAGAGTGCTGGGATTACAGGTGTGGGCCACTGTGCCTGGCCCAGCCCTCCTGTTCTCTGTTCCCCAGGAGCCCAGGACTGTCTTTCAGCTGCCCAGGGAGGCCTGACCTCTGTGATGCTCCATGTTCCAAAATCAGCCTCCTCCTCGACCGTGGAAACTTCTACTACTCCGTTCCCATTGTCTAAGCTAGAAGGAAGCTCATGGTAGTTAAAATATTCTACATTCAGGTAGGAATAACTCATCATTGTGGTCATCCTAACTGGCACTTAAAAGATGCTCTTGAATTTGTATTGATAGCCTGGGGAGGCAAGTATTTTTGAACAGACCTTTGTGATATACTGCCAATACTAGAATGGGGCAAGGACCTAGGATGTCACTACCGGAATACTGCCATCACTCTGCATGGTCTACCTGTGCAGAATGGTGAAGCCAGTTTTCTATGTGCAAGACGAATCCAAGGCCAAGGATACTACAGTTGTAGACTGTATGGAGACTAGACGGTAGACTTCCTCCTTGGAGAAGAAGCCAAAGAGGAAGACACTCTTTCCATCTTGTGTCATGCATTTATGAGTGGCTTTTCCACAAATTAAAAAGTGATGTCATGAAGAGGTACAGGTGATGCACCTCAGTTGAAAACTGGACTCCTCACATGTTGATCAGCCTCCATTTCTAAGCACATTTTAAGACCAGAGCTTTAAAAGGCTCAAGAGAAGAACTGGGGAGGGGCTCCTCCTGCCTCTTCTTGGGGATAGAAATTCTGGCAGTGTAGCACCCTTCAACAGGGAGAGATGGTTTTGCCTGTCTGTTGTTTTCCATCGTGGTGAGAAACAGCTGAAGAGGTGTCTTGCTGATAGGGATAGGACAGGATTCTCAGGTCCAGCTAACTCATATGGTTGTTCTGAGAAGGGCGTGTGGTGATGAAGTGATGCAGCCTAGAAATCTGCCTCTCGCCACTGCCTTCAACCTGAGCCCCGACAGGTGGGACCTTTCTCCTGCATCTCCTCATCAGGCCGGGCTTTTCCTGAGTGAGGAGACTGCAGTGTTCCCTCCAGGGCGGGGCCAACAGTATAGACCGAGAGGTAACTGGTGATGCCCTGTGGGGCACGTGATGCTGAGTAACAGCACACGTGCTTAACATGGCCTTAATTTGTCTCCAAGCTTCTTAGGAGTATTTGCTATAAAAAAACAATGGGAGGCCCACTGCAGTGGCTCATGTCTGTAATTCCAGCGCTTTGGGAGGCTGAGGCAGAAATATTGCTTGAAGCCAGGAGTTTAAGACCAGCCTAGGCAATACAGTGAGATCCCATCTCTACAAAAAAACTTAAATAATTAGCCAGGCATGGTGGTGCATACCTGTAGTCTCAGCTGCTCTGGAGGCTGAAGTTGGGGGATCACTTGAGCCCAGGAGTTTGAGGTTACAGTGAGCCGTGGTGGCGCCACTGCACTCCAGCCTGGGCAACAGAGCGAGACCTTGTCTCTTAAAAACAAAACAAAAAAACCCCAAAACAACAGGCACTTGTTTAGGCAAATGTTCCAAAGTATTTTGTGCCCCCAAAATAGCATAGGCCTTGTTTAAAATTGGCATTCCAAAAAAATTTTTAAAAACTCAAAAAACAAAACAACAATGAAAGCAAAAAACAAACCCTGGCACTGCATCATTTTTAATTTAGCCAGATGGGAAGACTGAGGAGGGAGTCAGCACAGGAAGGCAAAATGCAACCTGCTCCTCAGCTGAGCATTGAATGTAGAAACCATGTCTCCTCTCAGAAGGCCTCCCCCCCGACTCCTCCAACCTGAAGAAGGGTGTGTTACTAAACGGTTGCAGTCCTCCAGCCTGAATTCCCTGCTGAGCAACCTTTGGGCTATTGATCAACAGAAGGCTGAGGTGATTTATCTAAAACACTTTAGTGCTAAATCTATTGCAAGTTCCACTTTTAATTCAAGATCGCTTTCTGCTTCTCCCTTCTTAAATCAGGATTAGTGATTCAATTCATTTCCTAAGTTGCTAGGCAATACATTTATGAGTTTATAACTAGGCCTCTAACCCTTTCCCATGAATTCAGCCAAACCCATTTATTTATTAGAATCAAAGGAAAGAAATGCTTCACGGAGGGTTTATCTTTCACAAAGTCTAATGGGGGCTAATAGGAAGGGAAGAGTAATTAACACACAATGAATTATCACACAATGAATTAGTTTGCACTTCAAACTAATTCGTGGAAGGTAGCTGTGGAGTAACAGAAAAAGCATTAGGTTAGGGAGGCTGAAAATCAAGTTTTAGTCGTTCTTCATGACCAACAGGCTGTGTGACTGCAGGGCAGCATTGAGCCAAGGGACTGAGGCCTTCCGGTCTCCAGCTGCCCAGGGCAGATTAAACAACCCCCTCTCTGACCAAGGCAGGGGTAAGAGATGCAAGGTTAGGAGAGTACTGTTGAAGAATGAAGTAAGATGAAAACATAAAATATGAACAGTAGGCTGGGCGTGGTGGCTCACACCTGTAATCCCAGCACTTTGGGAGGCTGAGGCGGATGGATTACCTGAGGTCAGGAGTTCGAGACCAGCCTGGCCAACATGGCGAAATCCTATCTCTACTACAAATACAAAAATTAGGCGGGCATGGTGGCACCCACCTGTAATCCCAGCTACTCGGGAGGCTGAGACACGAGAATTGCTTGAATTCCAGGCCTAGTGGCCTCTAGTACCTGAAATGGTGAGATCTTTAAATATGCTTGTATATTAAAAGTCCTTTGCTTCAAATCAAAGTGGCCTACTGACACAACACTGCCCAGTGGGGGAAATCCCTGGTGAAAACAGAAAGCAGGACTCTGGGGTTTATCAATCTGCTCCTTTTCTGCTGTGCTCTTTGCTCTAGAACAAACTGGCATACACAGGTGTCCTCGCACACACTGCTAGAATCTAGGTATCTGGGCATGGTTCCTTTCACACCACAACTTGAGGATGATCCTTCAACTGTGGATCCTCTGTCCCTTCTGAAGCCAGTCCTCCCGTCCTGGCTGGTGGTAGTATTTCTCAGCCTTACCCAGTCAAACTCCACCAATACAGTCTTCCATTATTTTCTTTCTTCTAACCTTCTGAACACAATCTCTCTACTTGGGCTCCCTACACAGCAACTACTAGTCTATTGCCCTGAGTCACCCACTGTCTCCCTACCCACTGTCATACTGGGGGAGATCAGCTACCTTGCAGGTCACTGGGATGTGGACCCTGTATAGCCAGTTGAAATTAACATCCTCCAATTCCTTAAAAAGCCAGGCACATGTTGTCATACATTCAGAGATTGGCTCCACTTGCCACCAACATAGGCACTTTGCCTTTGCTCTAGATTCTGAAAATATGTTGAGGACCACACTGCAAAGACTTGAAAAAATATGCTGACCTTCTTTATTTAGTATCTTTATTTACATAGAATTATCTTTTGCTTATCTTTCTGTGCTTTTGCTTCCAAGAGTAGTCATCAGTGAGCAGAGGTTTATGGATAACTCATCTAATTATTGGCAATTGAAGCAGAAGTATCTCCTTGAGGTACAGGAGCGTCAACTTCTGTGTCCCTTGACATGTCAGTAAGCAACATACAATGGAACTGGAAGAGCTCTCTTTCATTCCTCTGATTGTGGAGAGCGGGTTAAAGAGAATGCTATTAATACAGTTGCATCCAGCCATACCCCCAGCATCACGAAATGACCGCCTTAGGACTGCAGGAACTTCTCAGGGCAAATGCCACTTGTTTAGAAATTGTCAGAATCCAAGTCTGCTAAAGTTGGTCATCTAAGAGAGTGTCAAATTCATCCACTGAAAATATACTGCTATTCAAGCTTTTCAAGCATAAATGGGACAGAGGGAGTTGCTCCAATTTAGGAAAAAAAAAAAAAATCCAGGTGCCAAAGTCTTTCTTAAGATTTAGATACAGCAATAGCAATGGTATCTTTGCCATTCTATAATATGTTCCAGAAAGTGTTAGAACTTTTAAAACCAACTGACTATAATTTAAGGATATAATATATATCCTTATATATATGATATATATAATATATATTATATAAAATATAATATAATTAAGGATAAAGTAAATTTATATACCGGGAACTAAAGATGCTTCCAAGAAATAAAAAAGCAAATCAATCGGCATTGTTCTTATTTGAGTCTCCACAATCATTATCTGTCAACAACCATCAACAATATTTTGCACAGTTGGAATCACCATTATGCTGATATTATTGGTCAGCATAATGATGCTGGGTTATATGCTTTTTGCCTGGGTTTCAGAACTTTTTCTGAAACCGGGAGGTTGTTTTCCCAAGTAGATTTGGGGAACTTGGGTTTATCTAACTACTGAAACAACAATCTCTTTCATTACAGAAAACCAATTGGAAAAACTTCCGATTCAGATGCTGGGGTTTAATACAGACATCAAAGACCCACCGCCCGTGAGACTTTTCCCTGGTACCTAAATCCAGCTGCCTTGGCCCTAAGTTGCTGTTTCTTAAGTTCACCTGTTTCACGACTTCTGTTCCCTTTCTCCAAAATGGAGGGGGTCCAGGTGGGAGGTCTGGGTGAGAGGTCCAGAGAAAGACCAGCATTCACCAATGGTGATCACCTCTTTTACCCTCCTTCTGTACTTGGTTAGTTGAAAGGATGCAGGAATAAAACACATGAACGTTTGGGGTTTTGTGAGGAGGAGCCAGTCAGCTTTGAGTTTATGGAGACGGACAATGGTCACACTCAAGCTTTCTACTTCAGCACCAGGACGCTGTTGTCTTTGTCAAGAAAGGAATGCTTTTTCAGTAAAATGCAACCCCGCTGACCACACTTGACATCACAGCCCACAAACTATTCCCACTGTGAGGAAGAAGTCACAGCGGAGCCACAGCATGGCCTGGGCTGCCTTCCTGATTGTGTCTCTTAAGAAAACAGTACAGCTAAAACTCTCTCCCATCTCAGAGGTTGGGAATTAAATGTAGTTATAAAACTAAAAAGTCAGTAAATTATCAACAGAAAAGACACACATATATATCTCTAGATAAACAGAAAGACAAATGTTCTAGCCCTTTATCGAGTAGTATCTCCTCTGATGGAGGAGTGATGACATTGTTGACTTTTCAATCTACAAGTGATTTTTGTTTTCTGTTTCAATGTTCTCCAGACCCAAAGGGACATGCTAGATAATAAGTGGCCACAGTCTATTAGAGAAAGCGTCATGACAGAGTGAAAGCACAATATTTATAGAAACCCCAGATCAAGCCCTTCCCCCAAATGGTTCCTTTCTGTATGTATGAAAGTGTATATGTGTGTGTACATGAGCGTGTATCTACAGGTATATGTAGGAAGCATGAAGGTTGGGGGAGAGGGATGATTAAAGCGGGGAATGCCGGGTATTATAGGAAGCAAAGGATTTTAGAGCATACACTCAGGACTGCATCTGGTGTCTAAACCAGAGAGAGGTGTGGTACTTACCTTATTTGTTGCATCAATAAATTTGACTCCTTTATATGAGACAGAAAGAATAATAGTAGGGACCTTCTTCATTTGCTCTGTAGACTTCTGAAATTAAAATTAGAAAGCTGTTAGAGCAGTTTGTGTTGCGTGGCAACTGAAGCACATAATTTTTCCTCCTGAAAGATAAGATGAGCTCAGACTAAAAACAACACACACACACACACACACACAAACACACACACACACATCAGATACACACCACGCACACTCTAATTTTAATGTCTGCCTCTCCTCTCTTGGGCTTAGCTATACTTCAGGCTTGTAAAGTTATCCGTCTTGCCCTTGAGGATCTAAAAAGAGTTTGTTCCGCCACTTTGTGTGGATGAAGGAGTACTTCCTTCCCCTGACACTAAAGGGTGAATGAAGAGGTCTGTCTCCTACTGCAATTTCAAGTGACCGTTCCTTTTACAAGAGTTAAACCATGTCGGACTTAACTCCAAGGGTGCATTTGACATTAACAAAATATATGCACCCCCCTTTTCCTAGTTACCTTCATTCTTCAAGGCACAGATAATGCTTGGATGTACACTTAAAATAGGGATGTAAAATATATCACTGTGTATTGTTCTTGAATTGGACCAAATCCATAAATGCTGATATTATATTTACAGCAGAATCACTTGTGACCACAAGTGATGTAATGATGCTCTAGAACAATGAAGCCCTCCAGGAGCAGTCTGGGTTTTGAGCCACAGCAAAATGCTGGGCAGCCCAGGTAACCTACTTTATCATTTAGAGCTGCTACATTCCCTTAGGCCAAATTCTTGTGATAGATGTTCACACTGGCTGAATGTGCTTAGAGTTTGCAGCTTGTACAGTTTTATGCATCTGCAAAAAGTTTTTCTATAATTTAGTATGTGCCTTTCCTGTTCAGCTTTATCATTCATCACCAGTCACCAGCAGTCTGTTTACTTCATTGCCCTCTATGTATACTACTAATAATCACACTAAACATCAAGAAGAACCTACCTGACAGTTAGCCTGGTGGATTTTCCAGTTAAGACAGATAGGAACATAATAGGAGAGAAAACATATAAAAGGTGAGAGAGAGGAAACCATTTCAATAATTCACCAACAGTATAAATTCATTAAAAAACAAAAGATGCCACAAAAGAATAGGCTTCAGAGTCATCAAAGATGCAGTGCCACTGTTATTTTAAAAATGTTGCAGGCTTTCACGGGACCCTTTCTTTCTCTGTTTCTCATCGTTGTGTTTACTGCACTGCACAGTCTTAGGACTGACACACAAGAACCTTCCACTTTGAGCTTTCAACAACTAGTTGTCTTATGTCTATTAAGGGAATCAGGAAAAATAGAAACTTTCTTGATTTATTCATTTATATTTCCCAATTTTCTAGTTTTAAATTCTGGAATGCAGCTAGAATTCAAGAAGGCTTTTAATTGGATAGTGTGAGTGAAACTCATTGAACTCAATGATGAGACTTTGATTGCATCTTTTAGTTGAGCTGTGAAAAGGGGTGTTTCACATTTTCCTGACTGTTTTGACACAACAGCTTTTTGAGAGTTACTATGCCTGTTTCAAAAACAATGGATTGCTAAAAGTGTTGTTATTTAATATTTGTTGTTGCATACAAGATGTGAAAAAGCAGCTCTCTTGAAGTGCTTTTTAACCAGTTTTAAAATTCCCTGGATGCATCAGTTTTCCTTTGTGATTGCCAAAAAGAGAGATTATGAAAATAAAATACAAGGTTAGAAACTTGTTTTAATGCTTCTTCCAACCACTTCTTAAAAATGTGCAAGACACATCAAAGGCAGGCTAGAAGAAATCATATGCAATGTGTTGATTTTAAGGCAACGCGGTGGCTGAACTCTGTCAAGAGGAAGGGCTGGGGCAGCCCAGGAGATAGTTTGAATAACTGAACGCGTATGTGAAAAATTTTCTGCAAAGTGTCACAGTGGATTTCGGTAAATCCACTTATCTTTTGCCATGAATTCATTCTCCTGGACAGATCTATCTGTAATGCGAAGCAATATATAGCTAATATTCAGATGAAAATCCATTCGTTATTTGTTCAGCAATTGAGTTGTTACTTTAGGCAGCTCACCGTGCTTGTCACTAGAAAAGCTCGAGTCTAGTTAAGGGATGGCAAATAGACCTTAAACTGTGTGCAAACACCAGTCTGCTGAAAGTACTGTGCTGAGAAAGATTCTGAGCTGTGTCTGAGCTCAGTAGAAAAGAGGGCTGGAAATGATGTCTGCCATGGGAGAAGAAGAGGAAGAGGCGGCCCAGGGGCTACACATGAACATGCCTGCTAGGTCTGACAGGAAGAACAGCTACAATTACAATGTTGACAAATGTGACAGGAGCAATATGAACAACATGCCTCCAGGATAGTGAATAAAAACAGCCTTACTTTGCATGACAGAGTGGGGCCAGTCTTCATTCATTCATTTAAAAGACACTGACGGCCTGCTAGGGGTGATTGAGCTGACTCTTGATGAATAAGCATTTTCCAAGTGGCAAAGAGGCCAAAAGAGGCTGTTTTAGCAACAGAACTAATACATGCACAGAGGCCTAGAAATGAGAATGTGGTGGGTTTGGGTAACTGGTGGAGATGAGAGTGGTGGGGTAGGTTTGGAAGGTTGTGACTTACTCTGCCAAGTTAGGGTCCATTGGAAGCTTTTCACTAGAGAGTGACACAATCAGACCTGTGTTGCAGAAAGATTGTTCTGGTGGTTGTTTATGAAGGAGGGACTGGAAGAGCTAGAGGCTGGATGCAGGGAGTCAGGAAGCTATTGTGCAAATCCAAAGGAGAGAGAGACCCTAAGCACCTGAGTTGAAGTAGAGGCATTGGAGAACAGGAGGAGGAGCCACAATGTCGATGAGGAAGAATTGAGAGGTTCTGTTGATTGATCTGCCATGGAAGATGAATGGGTGGGAGGATTCCATAGATGAATAAGCCACTGAGATACGGAATACTGGAGGGGAAAGTGTTTTTGCATAAGCATAATGGAAATGCTTTTGCACATGCTCAGTTTGATAAACAGGTGGAGATATCCAGTAGGAAATGAGAAATGAGAATCAGACCTGGAAATCCACCTACATACATGGGTGGCCAAGGAGATGGGAGCGGACAAGGTGGTTTCAGGAGTGCACAAGAAAAGAGGGAAGGACACACCTCAGGGGAAGATGAAATCCCAAGGGGTAGGGCAGAAACAAGAGCTAATGAAGGAACTGGAAGTGAAGCTGGAAGATGCCCACAACACAGTATCACAGAAGCCAAGGAGGAGAGGGCTTAGAAGGTAGGAGCAGTGCCCCATGCCATGAGGACTAACAAGGCCTAAAACAGTCAGTGGCTGGCTCACACAGGAGCTGCTACTTTCATTGGGCTTACTGGATGGAATCCCTGGCTTTTGCAACAAGAAAAAATTGTTGCTGATTTCATTAAGAGTAGCTTCAAGAGAATGGTGGCAGCAGCTGGACAGGAGAACATGGTGAGCTGTGCAATGGATGCCAGTGAAAGGAAGCAGAGAGCTGGAACAACAGGCAGGTCAGGACACAAGCTCTTGAGCTGACATGAAGGCATCAGTTGTGGCTCCTGTGATGGTACAAAGATTCCACATCAGATGCTTGGCCAAGTTGAACAAAGAAAAGAAAAGACGAAGGATAGTCATTTCTTTTTCTTCTATGGGTCCCAAGAATCTCTGCTCTCCTAACTGAAGGCAGCACTGTGGTGTCAGTGATGCAGGCTGTGCACAGGTCTCTATGAATGGCAGTGCTGGGGGTGGCCACGCTTTCCAATCTGGAGGCCAGACTGCACTGCTGTCTCCACTGAGTCATTTGACAAGAAGCTGATGGATCCTGACCAGCCACAGAGTTCAAAGGGAGGGTGGGAAATCTTCTGGGTAGAGCCCCTCCTTGAAGGCATTTATACTCCCTACAAGAGATAAGAATCCACTGTCTTTTAAAGGGGTTTTCTGATGGTGTACTTTGACAAGAGTTTCCAAAGAGGTCTTTTCATACATAATTTTAGCAAAAGATGAAAATGCATAGAAAGAAGGCAAAGAGGCTAGGCATGGTGGCTCATGCCTGTAATCCCAGCACTTTGGGAGGCTGAGGTGAGCGGATCACCAGAGTTCAGGAGTTGGAGACAAGCCTGGCCAACATGGCAAAACCCCGTCTCTATTAAAAATAAATAAATTAGCCGGGCATGGTGGTGGGTGTCTGTAATCCCAGCTATTCAGGAGGCTGAGGCAGGAGAATCACTTGAACCCGGGAGGTGGAGATTGCAGTGAGCCAAGATCGTGCCACTGCACTCCAGCTTGGGCAACAGAGTGGGACTCCGTCTCAAAAAAAAAAAAAAAAAAGGAAAAAGAAAAAGAAAAAAAGGCAAAGATCAAAGTTATTGAGTCTTCAGGGAGTCTAATCTGGGAGGCAAGAAATCTAATAAGTGCCCACTTCATTTCATGAAGGCTTTACAGGCATCAAAATATGAGCACGGGGCTTCAGTCCAATTACAGGCAGTCAAAGTCCCTCCTTCCCCATTTTCTCTTCAGTATTATGATCATCATTCTTTTCTCCTTCCCAGGGACGAAGGCGCCTACTCTGAACATCAAGTTACTGAGCACGTGCTCTCAGGCAACACTGGTTTCTATGACCTATCTATCTGCATGCTCTGCTGGGTGTCTGTATAATTAATACTCCCATATGTTTCTGTTAAAAATTCAAGCTTTATTGATTTGTATAAACAGAACTCTCTACTTCAGGCCCATTTCCCCAGTGAAAGATGCTCAAGGCGAACTTTCTGTTATCGTTCTCTTTTGCTTCTAGTTGCTTTTCCCTATGCCGTGCTCTTTGTGGCATTTTTCAGGTTTCCCAATGTTCTCAAATTTACCCCCCTTCAGAGCCAGCTTTACAGAAGAGACGAATTTGTAGTGGAGACCTCTGAGTACCCAAGCAGCTAAATACTCCTGGGTAAGGCCCCAAATTATTTTAATTTTTACAGCATCTTGTTCGCCTGCAAAAAGCATTATAGTGATATTCAAATGTATTTTGTTCACAATTTCCCAAGAGGATCATACTTTTATTATTCCAAGATAAATGATATTTAGTTATATAGAGATGTTACGTTTCTGAAACCTAAAATACAATGCAACATTTGAATCCTAAATTCAAAGGCAGTCTTCTCTTTAAGCACTTGAGATTATATTGTCTATAACCATTAAACAGAAACAGGAATCAGAATTTCATATGTGGAGGTGGCCACCTGAAATATTGTTCTTAGTAAGTTACTGAATGCTTTTAGAGCATTTTTAAAAAGAAGAGATTTTGAAATCACCAAGAGAAAGAAATAACCATCTTTCTTCTTCTCCTTTTTAATTTTAAATTATGAACGGCTTGGTATCAGATCAGAAATCATCACTGGTGCTTTTATTACTGCCTTAAAGCATGTTCTGAAAATAAGTAGGTTTTCCATTTTGAATGCAGAATCAATAGTATGGAGATACCCTTTTCAGAGTGCACGAACTCTAATCTCAGAACAAGACTTTTCCGAGCATGAATGAAAGCAGAGGGGTTTATGATGGGGAGCACTTCAGTTGTGAGCTGGAATGCTCTTTGAGTCTGGAGTGGTGTTAATGTTCTGAGTAAGAATCATTAGTGCCCCACCATCAGCACAGACAGGGAAAACAGTGAGGCTAACGTGGGGAGGGCGCCACCAACCCTTCATTCTTACAGTACCCCGACTGCTCTCAGCGTATCTGAAGCACAGGCTGGGGAAGGGATTTCCGGATGGTCTGTTGCCATCCAACTTACAGTATATTTTTAACCTACACATGGCTATCCTGAGAATGCTTTCTAGTTAGATATTCAGTCCTGAGTCATAACTATTAATTTTGGCATATAATATCTTCCTTAGTTAGATTCAAAGCTTAATTATTATATTCCACTTCAGCAAGTAAATTAAAATAGGATCAAGCAATTATATTTGGTAGCCCTAAGTGACTTTCAAATGCTTAAAAAACACACACAAAATAAGCATTATTGTGGTGATTTTGTAGGCAGTGAAACTAGCCAGGTTGTGGGATTACAAGAGATAAAAAGGAGAACACCAATCAGCAATTTGAAATGAACTCTCACCATTTGAAACTGAGCTTAAGGGCCACTTTCTGGGGAAAGGCTTCCGTGGTCTCCCAGGCTGACAGGATGGCTTTCCTCTTGTTCCCCTCTCTGCCACTTTTCCCGTGCACTGCCCTGGGTCTCAGCGTGGTCTGCTTGCTTCCCTATAGGGAGCTCCTTGAGGACTGCCCACACCTTTCTTGATTTGTCTTCACCATAATGACTCGCATAGTCTTACATTGAGCCCTATGAAGTAGCCATTTTTCAAGTCAAGAATGGCTAAGTACCAGCAGTTTCATAGGATTCAATCTAATGGTTGCTGCAATCCACGACTGTTAAAGGAACAGGCCAGTGAATTAATGTATCGTAACAAGCACGTAGCCAGCATTATAAGGAACCACGGGCTGGGCGCGGTGGTTCACGCTTGTAATCCCAGCACTTAGGGAGGCTGAGGTGGGCGGATTGCCTGAGCTCAGGAGTTCGAGACCAGCCTGGGCAACACAGTGAAACCCCATCTTTACTAAAATACAAATAACTAGCCAGGTATGGTGGCGGGCGCCTATAGTCCCAGCTACTCAGGAGGCTGAGGCAGGAGAATTGCTTGAACCCAGGAGGTGGAGGTTGCAGTGAGCTGAGGTGGCACCACTGCACTCCAGCCTGGGCGACAGAGCGAGACTCTGGGTGACGGAGCAAGACTCCATCTCCAAAAAAAAAAAACGAAGCACAGTGCCAGCCTCTCAACACACTGAGAGCTCAGCAAACTTTCAGAGAGCTCTGGTACCCAGAGCCAGCAAGGAGGCCTTGCAAAGCTTGCGGGAGGACCACAAATGTGATTAGAGGGTTACCAAGACATTCCTATGGGGTGGAGAAAACTTCAAAGATTTTGGCTGGGCACGGTGGCTCATGCCTGTAATCCCAGCACTTTGGGAGGCCGAGGTGGGCGGATCACCTGAGGTCAGGAGTTCAAGACCAGCCTGACCAACATGGTGAAACCCCCCATCTCTAGGAAAAACAAGAAAACAGACAAAAAAAAAAAAAAAAAAAAAAAAGATCATGCGAGTTTTCAGTCTCAAGGAAGCAAGGCTTAGGTCTTCATTTCTGCACAGCAAACTGGCTCAAATTGCAAGCATTAAGAAGAAAAAGCTTCTTGAGAGGGTAGAAGGATTCCTAAGGGCATCTGGGAAGTTTCCCCCTCTAGACATCTTTAAAAATAGTTTGGGTTCTCATCTGTTATTAATGAGGCTAAATGACCTCGCAAGGACTTTTCTGGTCATAGGAGCTCTGGCACAAAGGCTGAGGGAATACAGAACCTAAGACCAGGTGACAAGAACACAGAGTGGGCAAGCAGCCATTGAAACCACACCTCCTGCATATGACACGGCCATTGTACTGCCTGTGCAACTCACATGCTCTGGGGCCCAAGTCTGGCACAGCACAAAGCGGTGCCCTCCATTTCTACATGCTGCTGATGCTGCATGTCTGAGACCATACTTTGAGAACTACTGCTCTAAAAATGCGGTCGATCAGTTTGATTGAAAGTTACTGTCAGAACCGTTCTCTGCTGCTATGCATGTAAACTCACTGTACTGCATCCTACATTAATTCAGAAAGAAGCTAGTTTATCAAAACACACTGTTCTCCACTTGACAAGTGATTTCCAAAAATCCTTAGTTAGCATTTAGCTACAGCTCTTGGTCTTGAGAGCAATTAACAAGAATTATTTAATTCTTCATGGTTTCTCAGGGACTGTGAATGGATAAAACATTCTTCACATAAAACAAACAGTTCAGTTCATAAGGACAGATTCAAGAGTTGCATCCAGAATAGATGTTGGCCGGGTGTAGTGGCTCACGCCTGTAATCTCAGCACTCTGAGAGGCTGAGACGGGTAGATCACTGAAGATCAGGAGTTCAAGATTAGCCTGGCCAACATGGTGAAACCCCGTTTCTACTAAAAATCAAAAAATTAGCTGGACTTGGTGGCGGGCGCCTGTAATCCCAGCTACTCGGGAGGCTGAGGCAGGAGAATTGCTTGAACCTGGGAGGCAGTGATTGTAGTGAGCCAAGATTGCACCACCACACTCCAGCCTGGACGACAGAGAGAGACTCAAAACAAAAACAAAAACAAAAAACCTGAAAAAACAACGATAGAGTTAATAAGATCGAGGGTCACGCTGAAGATGAAGATGTAGTTTTTTTTATTAAAGTTCCCCTATTCTCCCTCAAATTAAGCACATGCTCTTGAGAGATGTGACAGGCAAACATGAACATGGGCTTGTGTACTGCCTCTGGGAGTGTAATCTGGAAGAAGTTTTCTAGAAGGCAATTTGGGAATAGTTATCCAAAGTTTCACAGTGTGTATACCCTTTGATCCAGCCATTCTATATCTAGTGGCTCATTCTAAGGAAATAAACCAATTGCAAAAGATTTAGGTAAAGGATGTTACCCATAGTACTGGCTATCATTTGAAAAAAATTGGAAATGACCCAATGACCAACAAGGAGAACTGGTTAAATAAATTTGGTTCAAGAAAAAAACAAACAACCCCATCAAAAAGTGGGCAGAGGACATGAACAGACACTTCTCAAAAGAAGACATTTATGCAGCCAGAAAACACATGAAGAAATGCTGATCATCACTGGCCATCAGAGAAATGCAAATCAAAACCACAGTGAGATACCATCTCACACCAGTTAGAATGGCCATCATTAAAAAATCAGGAAACAACAGGTGCTGGAGAGGATGTGGAGAAATAGGAACACTTTTACACTGTTGGTGGGATTGTAAACTAGTTCAACCATTGTGGAAGTCAGTGTGGCGATTCCTCAGGGATCTCGAACTAGAAATACCATTTGACCCAGCCATCCCATTACTGGGTATATACCCAAAGGACTATAAATCATGCTGCTATAAAGACACATGCACACGTATGTTTATTGCGGCACTATTCACAATAGCAAAGAGTTGGAACCAACCCAAATGTCCAACAACGATAGACTGGATTAAGAAAATGTGGCACATATACACCATGGAATACTATGCAGCCATAAAAAATGATGAGTTCGTGTCCTTTGTAGGGACATGGATGAAACTGGAAAACATCATTCTCAGTAAACTATCGCAAGGACAAAAAACCAAACACCGCATGTTCTCACTCATAGGTGGGAATTGAACAATGAGAACTCATGGACACAGGAAGGGGAACATCACACTCCGGGGACTGTTGTGGGGTGGGGGGAGGGGGGAGGGACAGCATTAGGAGATACACCTAATGCTAAATGACGAGTTAATGGGTGCAGGAAATCAACATGGCACATGGATACATATGTAACAAACCTGCAAATTGTGCACATGTACCCTAAAACCCTAAAGTATAATAAAAAAAAAAAAAAAAAAAATTTGGTTCAACTATGGATTGGAATATTGTAATCAACCACCACAAACGATATTGGGGATGAATATGTATAGGAATAAAAATATTTCAAAATGTATTATTGTGTTTAAAATACATGATAAAACAGTGGATATGCAATATTTCCATTTCTTACTAGAAAAATAGTACCTACAAATGCATAAATAATTGGTCTGGAGGATTACACAAGCATAAGATGTTAACAGGGAGGAATTTACCACTTCTAGGTGGTAAAATCACAGTTGTTTTTATTTCTCCTTCCTGTATTTCTATTTTAGAAGTGAATAGTAATGAACGTGTATTGCTTTTGTAATAAAATTTTAAAAATGTATGATTTTAGTTAAAAATGCCAATTGCAAATGTGTGAAAAAACACACTGTTTGAATCTATCACTTACAAGTGCAACTTCTGTGTTTTTTGGGGCTGTGTGTAGCCATCTTGAGCTTATGAAGGGACCCACTGAGGAGCTCCTTCCTCTGGGAGGAAAGGGGTAGTTGTCAGCAAATGAGAGCACAGGGTATGTTTGGATTCCTGGCTTAGTTCCATTCCTTCCTTGCTGTGTGGTTAGGTACTCAACCTCCCTGTGTCTTAGTTACTTCATCTGTAAACGGGTATGTTAATATAGCATCTACATTTTAGAGTTGTGAGGATTGTACAGGATAATTCAGTGCTTAGCATGTAGTGAACATCAACAGATTTTAGCTATTACTGTTTAAAAACAGTATTTTTTTTTTGGTAGAGATGGGGGTCTTATTGTGTTGAACAAGCTGGTCTCAAACTCCTGGCCCCAAGAGATCCTCTTGCCTCAGTCTCCTAAAGTGCTGGGATTACAGGTGTGAGCCACCTTGCTCAGCCAGCTGTTACTGTTATTCTGAGGATAGATGCTTTCATTTAGAAAGTCCCTCTCCAAAGCAAAGCACTGGCAAAAGAGAGCAGAAACAAAGTTGAAATCCGTGTGCATAACTGAACACTCTCCAGGCTACTTGTTATGATGGCAGGGAAATGGTGGTTGCAACAATGAACTTTCAGTGGATCAATATACCTGGGCCAATGACAAGAGACTCAATCAATCAACATGTTTAGAAAGAGCTTCAGACAAGTGGGAATTAAAGACAGAAGCAGCCCAGGAAATCTTTCAGTGATGTGAAGTAGTAAGGGTGTTATATAGGAGAAAAGCTAGCAACAAGAGCAATAAACAATAATAAAGAGAACTGGGGTTTGAAGACAATATGGAATAAGATGGTTGGTGCTCTTTAGCCTTCTAGAGTAGGCCCGTAAGAAAACATTCACAATGGGAGGCTGGGCGTGGTGGCTCATGCCTGTAATCCCAGCACTTTGGGAGGCCGAGGTGGGCAGATCACAAGGTCAGGAGTTCAAGACCAGCCTGGCCAATATGGTGAAACCCTGCCTCTACTAAAGATACAAAAATTAGCCGGGCGTGGTGGCGGATGCCTGTAGTCTCAGCTACTCGGGAGGCTGAGACAGGAGAACTGCTTGAACCCAGGAGGCAGAGGTTGCAGTGAGCCAAGATTGGGCCACTGCACTCCAGCCTGGGAGACAGTCAAAAAAAAAAAAAAAAAAAGAAAAAGAAAAAGAAAACATTCATAATGGGAAAGGCACATGTGAGCAAGGATCAGCAATAAGGAATTACCTATGTGGCTGTTTCTTTGTGGGCATTGCTATTCAATAGACACACAACACACATTTATGGGCTTAGAAGCTGTATTCACTATAACTCATGCAGTATTTGGGAGAGAGTGAAAGAAAGTAATTGATGCTTCCATGAAATTGGGCAACAGAGAATTTTTTTTAAAAGATGGGGTCTGGCTATGTTGCCCCGGCTAGAATGCAGTGGCTGTTCACAGGTGTGATCATTCTACACTACAGTCTCAAATTCCTGGGTTGAAGTGATCCTCCTGACTCAGCTTTCTAAGTAGCTGGGAGTACAAGTGCATGTCACTGTGCCCAGCTAAACAGAGACTTTTAAAAAATAGTTGTTTAAAAGTTTTTTTCCCAGCCTGGTTCCTAAGAAGTAATTCTTGAAGTTATATCTGAAAATGACAATTTGTCACAGAAGGAATTTGTATGAGGACAGAGGAACAAAACACGATTTCAGTTTGAGTCTCTTCTACGAGGAAAGAGGCTTTTACACTTGGTATTTCCATCTAATTTTAAGATCTAACTTTTTTAAAGCTTTCCAATCCATTCCCACTATTGTTTCCTAAAACATATAAAAAAGAGAAAAGTCTTAATACTTCAACTAAGGCACAGATTATTATTTGGAAATTTGTATATCTGAAAATTCACACTTTAGAAGTGCTTCTAGATTGAAAGTTTAAAAATCATACAAATTACGAGGAATAGATTCAATGAGAACTATGGGGAAACTGTCTACATTCTTTGGGAAACAAAAGTTCCAAAACCTAAATACACTAGATTTGCTTATTTCTGACTTAAAAATAATCTTAAAATATTTCCTTTTTTACACCAGGAAGGCAGATTTCTACCTTATCTTAGTTGAAAACAGGTATTTCTTTTTTTGGGGAGGATTATTTTTTAAAAATATTAACTTACACATAATAACTGTACATATTTATGGGGTACAATGTGATGTTTCAATATATGTATACATTGTGTAATGACAAATAGGGGTAATGATCATAACTGGAACCTCAAACAGTTATCATTTCTTTGTTTTCAGAATATTCAAAACCCTGTTCTAGGTATTTTCAAGTACACAGTACAGTATTGTTAGCTACAGTCATCCTACTGTGCAATTGGGCACCAGAACTTATTTTTCCTATCTAATCGTAAGTTTGTTACCATTGAGCAACGTCTCCCTATTCCCCTCCTCCTCATCTACCCTTTCCTGGCTCTGGTAACCACTGTTCTATTCTCTACTTGTATGAGATCAACTTTTTAGATTCCATGTATGAGTGAAATCATGCGGTATTTGTCTTTCTGTGTCTGGCCTAGTTCACTTAACATAATGTCTTCCAGGTTCATCTATGTTGTCAATTTCATTCTTTTTTTTTCCCTGAATAGTATTTTATTGTGTACATATACCACATTTTCTTTATGCATTCATCTGTTGACGGACACAATTTTAAATAAACACTTAGCTTGGATCCACATCTTGGCCATTGTGAATAGTGCTAGAGTAAACATGGAGGTGCAGATATCAACATACTGATTTCATTTCCTTTGGATATATACCCAATAGTGGGATTGCTGGATAATACAGTAGTTCTCTTTCTAATTTTTTGAGAAGCTGCCATACTGTTTCCATCATGGCTCTACTAATTTATATTCCCACCAACAATGTACAAGGGTTCTCTTTTCTCCACATTCTCACCAACATTTGTTATCTTTTGTCTTTTTGATAATAGCCATTCTAAATGGAGTAAGATGTGGTTTTTGCTTTGCATTTCCCTAATGATTCACTTTGGGTTTGCTTTGCATTTCCCTACTGATTAATGATATTGAGCATTTTTTCATATACTTTTTGGCCATTTGTAAGTCTTCTTTTGATAAATGTCTATTCTGGTCATTTGCCCATTTTAAAGTCGATTATTTGTCAACTCAAAATGGATTAAAGACTTAAATATACGACCTGAAACTACTAGAAGAAAACACTGGAGAAACATGTCATGACATTGGACTGGGAAAGAATTTTTTGGATATGACTCCAAAAGCACAGGCAACAAAAGCAAAAATAGACACATGGGATTACATCAGACTAAAAGCCTTCTGCACAGCAAAGGAAACAACAGCAAAGGAGACATCTTAGAGAATGGGAGAAAATATCTGTAAGCTGTACATCTGACAAGGATTAATATCCAGAATTTATAAGAGACCGAAACATTGCAATAGCAAAACAACAAATAATCCTATTTTTATTTCTTTTTAAGAGAAATTTCCATGAGAACAAACACCTGTGAATGATACTAACCATCAACTATGGGATTAGAGAAAGTAAGACTGCAGAGAGTATTAAATTGAATATAATGGCTTACCTCTTACAGTAACAGATGTTTCCTAATTGTATATTCAATTAGGGAAGTGATGCATTACTGTATATTAGTGAAAATTAAGCCCCAGGGCAAAATTCAGGGTTGGGGATGGGGTATGGGTAAGCCTAGGGAGGCAAAATTGAAGCGTAGAACCTCATCTGGCCAGAACAAATCCTTCACTTCACCAAAAACTGTATGTCTTGGAATCTTTGAAGTAGGAGTTATTCATACCAACATAACAACAACAACAAACCAACCCACTGAAAAGTCAAAGCAATATACTTATGGCTTTGTAAAATCCAGTCCTGTGAATACATTATTTAAAAGCGGTAACTCTTGGCCAGGCGCGGTGGCTCACGTCTGTAATCCCAGCACTTTAGGAGGCCAAGGCAGGTGGATTACTTGAGGTCAGGAGTTCGAGACCAGCCTGGCCAACATGGTGAAACCCCGTCTCTACTAAAAATACAAAAGTTAGCCAGGCGTGGTGGCAGGCGCCTGTAATCCCAGCTACTAGGGAGGCTGAGGCAGGAGAATCACTTGAACCCAGGAGGCGGAGGTTGCAGTGAGCCAAGATTGCACCATTGCACTCCAGCCTGAGCAACAAGAGCAAAACTCTGTCTCAAAAAAAAAAAAAAAAAAAAAAAAAGACTTCATCTCAAGCTTGGCAAGCTTGGCATTTGGTCGATGGGGACCCATGGGGGTTCAACACGTGTATCGAGAAGTGTTATTTCTGTTTGGGGCCCATCCACCCTGGCCACGGCATGATGTTCATCCGCAACGATTGCAAGGTGTTCAGATTTTGTAAATCTAAATGTCATTAAAAACTTTAAAAAGAAGTGCGAGTCTCACAAAGTTAGGTGGACCGAAGCATTCTGGAAAGCAGCTGGTAAAGAGCTTACAGTGGATAATTCATTTGAATTTGAAAAACGTAGAAATGAACCTATCAAATACCAGTGAGAGCTATGGAATAAAACTACTGATGCAATGAAGAGAATTGAAGAGATCAAACAGAAACACCAAGCTTAATGAACAGATTGAAGAAAAATAAAGAGCTACAGAAAGTTCAGAATATCAAAGAAGTCAAGCAAAACATCCATCTTATCCGAGCCCCTCTTGCAGGCAAAGGGAAGCAGTTGGAAGAGAAAATGGTACAGCAGCTACAAGAGGATGTGGACATGGAAGATGCTTCTTAAAAATCTCTGTAATCATTTCTTTTATGTACATTTGAAAATGCCCTTTGGAGACTTGAAACTGCTAAATTGTTAGTTTATTTTTTACATAAGGTCACTTAAATGAAAAGTGATTAAAATATATTTTTCCTACATTGCCATCTAATGGTACTAGGCAGCATTTGTATAATAACTAATGGCAAAAATTCATGGCTAGTGATGTATAAAATAAAATATTCTTTGCAGTAAAATATTCCCTTTATTAATGTTATAGAAGGGGGGATACAACAAGGAACTAACAATTTGTATGACAGTGTCAAATATTATTTTGATTTTAGAATTTCCTGTTTTACTTTATTTGCATCTTAGAAGAGCATAATGACATTGTCTGATGAAGCCTAATTATGCTGGACTGTTTTGAGCTGGTTTAACCCTTCTGATAGGTAGTTGTGAATGTCGAGGATGAGAACTGAATAATCTTTGCCTGAAATCACACTACACTCTAGAATTTCCACTCTGGAGAATACCCAGTTCTAACTTGTGATTCCTGGTAGAACAAACTATTTTTCTAGCCTAGCAATGATCTAGAAGCAGAGGAATCCCAGTGCTTTTTAAAAGTTATTATGTGGTTTTCTTTTAAAAAGCTCCTGTTTTTGGAAAGTAGAATTTCTGGGTACGACATCTGTTTATTATTTGCACTAAAATAAACCATTTAAAAAGTGAAACAAAACAAAACAAAACAAAAAACAGAAAACAAAACCCAGGACAATGAATGTTCCTGGCACATTGGAGAGGCAGTCCAGTCTCTGGACTCACGGTGTGGGTAGTGGAGTGGACTGCCTGGTTTCAAATCCTGGCTCTGCCACTTGCTGTCTGTGTGACCTTGGGCAAGTGACTTAACTTCTCTTGGCCTTTGTTTTCCCATATGTAAAGTGGGAGCAATGGCAATACCTACTTCATGGACTGAATGAACTGATGCACGTAATGCACATAATTCAGTTGTGCAGGGCAGGGTGTACAGCTCTCAACTGTTACCTGTTATTAGCCCTAATAAACTGATTTTAGGAGGGCATGAGTATATGTCATTTTTAAGATCATCTATTATGATCCCTTAGGCTGATGGCAACTTGAAAATGCCTCTATGGTAATACTTCTACCACTTTGGGGTAATTAAATGTTCACATGTTGGTTTCCTCCACTGGATTGTGAACTCAGTGGATTTTAGTCATCTTTGTTAACCAAGTACATTTAAGGAAACATTTATCAGAATTGGGAACCACACTGATTTACTTCTCACTGGAAGAGACATTTTAATTTTGGCTAAAATGCATACTTTGAACAGAAAACATCTTTTTTTTTTCAATTAAAAGAAGAAACAGGTAACTCTTAATCTACAATACTTTGGCCTAATAATATTACCATGAATCAACTTTTTAGATCATCTGTGTCCTAAAGTATTTTTCATGGGGAGTTATGATTGAACTGGGACTTTTGGCTGAAATGCCACCATGCTGAGAACAGAGAAAGCAGCAACTTGGGGTTCAAACTGAAAATTAGCTGCAAGTTGAGATCTACATCATTTATAGTTGGTGAAAGTTCTAATTCACAATAGAATAATTCCAGATAGCAGATCAACCTTATGCTTCTGGTTTTGAAAGACTCTGGTGAAATGTAGTGAATGCAACCTTAGCTACTTTATCAAGAACTGAGACTTATTTAATCAAGATTGGAAATAAGGGTTTATGATAGTCCGAGAAGTAATGAAGTTTCTATTTTCATGTAAAGTACGTAAGCACCAAGGGCAGCAAACCAGAAAAATGCCCCCCAAAACAGAAGAATGGCTTCTAAATATATGTTTTTTTCTAAGTTTCATTTTAAGCAACAGATAAGTATTTAACTAATTTATTCACTACTTAGACTACTAAAATGGCTTTTCTATTGCTATCAGGATGTAATTTCAGATCCACTCAATTTCATGAAATTGACTGAGATTCAAACCATACATCTGGTATATTTTAAATGATGCTGCATGCACTAGGCAATACTGATGCTGATTATGACACTGGAGTAGCTGGCCTCAGGTAATTTAGTTAAGAGTATTAAATCAGATATGCCAAATTATTAGACGTGTTCATGAATATTTCTAAAATTATTATGAGGCTTGATGAATGAAAACTTTCCCTTTTTCTTATTGTTCATTGGTGACACAAATTAGGCCAGATAAATATTTAGAATACAAGATTTCTAGAATTATAAAACCAGGGAGAACTCTAAAGTGTATCTAGTCTACTGTTCTCATTTTATATGTAAGAAAACAGAGGATCGGGGAAGCAGGAGAATGTAGTGGTTAAAAGCCTGGGCTCTGGAGTCAGACAGACCTGAGTTCCAGTCTCAGACTGGCAAGTTATTCCCTGTGTGACCTTGAGCAAGTTATTCAACCTCTGTTAAGCCTCTATTTCTTCATCTGTAAAATGGGGACAATAATTGTGCTAGGGGACACTGTAAGGACTCAGTAAATGTTAGCAGCTATCATACTATTTTTATGAATAACAGGTGACTCCTAAGGCAAATAAGCAGCAACAGAACTAGAACTCAGAGTTTCTGATACATACAGAAGCTTTTTTTTCATCTAAACTCAGTACCTAAGTTAAATATTCACTGGTACTGACAATTTAAGTACTGTATAACTCTACATGAAATAGAAGGATAACTATTTCAGTCTTTTTTGCTATTGAATTGATCAAAATATTAGTGATTACATATTGAAGTCTCAATTTCATGAAGATTCACACATATTTAGCTTTCCATAAATAATGGATATTTCATGTTTACCTTCATAGCTGTTTCAGTGCAATTAAATGCTCTTAAATTATTTCCCACCAAAAGCTGCTCATATAAAATAAACAACAAGGTATATTGGCCATAAATAAAAGTTAGGATTCCACTTACTAATGACCTTAAATTTGACTTTAGTTAGATGCTATATTGAATAAGTGTGATATTCTCGATTTGAGCAGTTACTCAGATAACAGCATAGCCTCTATATACCTGCTATGGAGGAAGCAAGAACAGGGGACACACAAAAGGAAAAGGTGGGTCTGCAATACGAGTTAGAGTTGCTTTGGCTAAAATAGATTCCTAGGAATCAGGCAGCCACTAATCACAGATACTTGGAATTGCCATTTTTTTTTTTGAGACAGAGTTTCACTTGTGTCACCCAGGCTGGAGTACAATGGTGAGATCTCAGCTCACTGCAAGCTCTGCCTTCAGGTTCAAGTGATTCTCCTGCCTCAGCCTCCCAAGTAGCTGGGATTATAGGTGCGTGCCACCACGCCCAGCTAATTTTTGTATTTTTAGTAAGAGGGGTTTTTCCATGTTTTGAGTATTTTGTATTTTTAGTAAGAGGGGTTTTGCTGGTCTTGAACTCCTGACCTCAGGTGATCCACCACCTTGACCTCCCAAAGTGCTGGGATTACAGATGTGAGCCACTGTGCCCAGCCTGGAATTGCCATTTTTGGTTAACATTTGCACTTAAATAGTTCATTCTCCTCAAAGTTGAATTTAAAAAAATTAAAAAAAACTAAGAAATTGCATAAAGAATATTAGCTTTATATAATATGCTACTAATACTTCTGCTTTTGATAATTTTAGTCAATTGGTGATGTTTTCAGTAAATATTCTCAGACTGTTGAGTGAGTGCTTAAAACCTTTTCTTGTAATAAAGATCATTTTTCTAATCTTGAAAATGATACAATTAATTTTAAATCTTTAAAAATAATTAAGGACAAATATAACATAGTACAAATATAGCAAATAGACATTAATTAACTCAAACTGTAGTGAGATAAGTTCAAGTATAAACATGCAGAAAGCAAGAGCACCTTTTTATGTAATACCAATGTGATTCAGCAGACCAACAGATGGAGAAAACAGTAATCTGAAAGGTGGCAATTTGTATCCATACCCAGTATTTAGTATTTCAGCTACTAGAAATAAAGTAGTTTGGCAGACTTACCCGCATTTTTGCACAAGCATCTTGGGTTGATTCTGTCCCCCTAAGCTCTTTTATCAGCATAGAACCTAAATACTAAAATACAAAAAAAAAGTCAATGATTTATGAAATGGAATATAAATATGAGTAATGTTTTAAAAACAAGTTGTGGAAGTATTACTGGCTAGGTTTCCTGGCTGTAAGTTGTTGCATAACTTTAAAAAACTGACAGTAACTAATCCTAACAAATAAATGCATTCATAGAGAAAATGCAGCAGAATTAACCATAAGTTCTGGGGGCTGTAATTGCTCTTTATAATGAAACTGCAGCATCTTCTAAAGATGCCATCTTTCAAATCATATTTAACTGCAAAATGGGGGCATCTAAAAATGTTTTCCCCTTTTTTGAGGCAGCAATGTCTGCAAAAATAAATCACATTACTATCTCTGTAATTACAGGGTTGCATGAGACAGCTGAGAAGCTAAGCAACATGTCCCCCATTTAGGCTTATTCTGCTGCATAGGTAATTAATGTTAGGCTTTTAGGCAGAGATGCAGTTTTGGACCTTTTTCATTCACAGCTGTGTGCCCTATGGTTGATCCACCTGAGAACGGGATGGGAGGGTGGCGGGAGGGAGAGAGGCATTCTCAGTTGTTTCACAGGGGAAGAGAGCTGGGTTCCTGGTGCAAAGTGCCACCTGGAGGGCTGAATGGAGCTAGAAGGATGACAGAGTCTCCCAAGAATTGTCAACCACTTTGCTGTTAGAAGACCAGATCCCATACTGTATCATCCTGGTACAAAATGCCCCTCATGCTCCAGATTCTGGCTGGGGCCAAATGGTTTTAAACAAAATGTCTGATTTGCCTTTCTATCAATTGACTCCTCTTCAACCTTTTGAAGGTTTAGTAGTGTTTTTTTCCTTTTGTCATTCCCCCGCCCCTTGCCCTCCCCCCACCAACCCCCAAAGAGCTCTATATATGTTTTTTAAAAAAGTGAATTACAATAATTATTTTAGAAGATATCTGATGGACACTTCCTAACAAGACTGGAGACATCCTAGTGCTCTGCAGAGATGGGGATGGGAACCACTCGTGGACTAGGGAAGTCCCTGACTTGAAGAAGATGTGAGAGGGCACAACAGCAGAAGGCGTGGTCAGGGCCTTGGAGAAAGGCATGTTCAGAAAGGCTCGGGGACTTGGGGTTTGGAGGGAGTTTTGGAGGGAGGAGCCATTTCAATCCTACGGTTTTGGGCAGTACCACTGAAATAAATCCAAAGCTGCAATATAAGTAAGCAGTAAAAGAGGGGCAGAAAGCAGAAAATGAAAAAAAAAAAAGCAAAAAATCCTAACTGGTATGAGATAACCACAATGTCCATCCTAATCAAATGAAAGTGCAATTTATTATCTTTTGGTAAAATCTTTATCTTTTAAGTTATCAGGGAAGTTTGCCTGATTGAAATGTTTCTTTTTAAGAGAGGCAGTTTCAATGCACTGCTGAAGGTTCAGCCACTTTTTCTGCTGTCGTCAAGACAACCACCACCTGACTCAAAACCTACAATATCTTTTGAACATTTACCAGTTCCTATTACATTTCTCAGCTAAGTATAATTATTTCCCCTCTTCTAAAAAACTAACAACAACTAAAACAGAAAAATAGTATAATCCTATTGATGACAGTGAAAAGAATCTGGTATTTACATAAAGTGGCAGACCCAATGTTTTGAGACCCAGTGTTTGGTGAGTGAGCAGAGATGTATATATGTGCCATATTTACACTCATTTCCATTTTAGGATTGTACGTTATCACATTTATTTAGAAATAAAAAACTATATAAGAGGTCACAACAGACCTTAAACTTACAAGATTAAAAAGGTTTTAAAGCTCTAGTTATTTGGACTTTCTCTTTGGATAGAAGGCTACTTTAAGAAAAAGTGAAGAGAAAAACACTTTAAAAATTTCAGTGATGGATATGGATATTTTGGTATATTTTCAATGTAAATGCAAACAAGCTGAAAACATACCCCCTATCTCCACTTGGGCCCAAATACTGAATTGAGGGGTAACTTACAAAAGCTTTGTAATCACACGACTGGAAGATAAGCTTTTCTGGGTGATGCTGCCAGTACTGTACCGGAGTGGAGGCTGTGGCTTCATTTGGAGGTCGCAAGGTAATGGAAGGTTCTCCCCAGTCTCCTGTCTGAAAATGACATTTATTCTAGAGGCAATATGAGCAGTCAGCAAAGTTCATTCCCTACAGCTACCCTGAGCTCACCTTACACACAGGTGCTGTGAATGTGCCAATGCATTTGGGTGTCTTATGTGAATATAAATACTTTGGTTATTACATTTTTATATGTATTAGCATATTTCTCAAGGCTGAGTTAATTTTTGAGGTATGGAGTTGAATTATTCTATTTTTAGAATGACATCCTAAGCTAAGTCACTTTAAAATAAAACATGAAGATATTCATAAATGATTTAGTAATCATAATTTTCCATCACAACAGCAAAGGACATACAATCTTTAAAAGAATTTTCTGTTTTTAAACTTGACTGAAATTTTTAGTTTGAATTGCTTTCACATTCAGAACACACAGTTCTATAAATTTCAGTTCCCAAATATGACATGTACTAGCCACTTTGAATAATTTTAGATCTCTGGAGAAATGGTAGTGTAAGCATGATGCTAAACAAAATTTAAAAGAAAAATTTACTAATGGGTGACACTAATTTCTCTCATCTGAATTCAATTGCACTGATTTAATGACGCTGTCTCAGATGTATTCAGCTACTTTTCTCAGAAAACCTAACGTACCAATGAAGACTAAGCAGTGAAATGCCAAGTTTGGTCACATGTACACAGGCATGTACTTTGAGGATTCTGATTCACAAATACAAGCACATTCCCAAATGATGGTATATCATATAATACAGACCTAAAACAGGAGGACCTCCCATCACTTCATTTATCATTTTCCATGAGGTTAGCCTCAACCTGTTTCATCACTATAATAGCTTAATGTGAGCATCTCTAAAGTCAAAGGCCAGCGTTGGCAGGTATTTTCTGGGCTCTACTCTGATTTACATACTACACATGAGATATTTCTTACTCTTTCTCCTGGGAAAGATTTGGATTTTTCCAAAACTCAGTTCTTTGTTCTCAAGTGGACATAACTAAAACTAAATAGGCAGATTTCTAGAGTTACTCTCTTCTAACCTAGATTTGGCTATATATAGAACTATGAGAAATTACTTTTCTCAGGAGTTGGAAGAGTGTAAAAAGGTCTCATAAACTCCAAAACCAAATAAAACCTTGGTTAGAGAACAAGTTCCACAGAAGTGCTAGAAAGTGTGTGTGTTGACACACTGTGGGATTTCTTAAGGAGAATTTTTAAGGAGTCTAGGACAAGAATGCAAAATTTTGGATGCAGGTGTATGTTTTGGGAGAGAAAGGAAGTTCTCTGCTTTATTAAATTCTTTGAAAGAATCTAGAAACTCCAAAAGATTAAGAACCACAGTTCTCTAGGAATGGCGTACATAGGGTGCATATTTTGGGGAGGAGAACTAGCTCTCCAATTTTCTTTGTGCAGTTTGGACTTACATCAGGTGGCATATGAAGTAGCTGCCAATGATAAAAAGCCCTTTCTAGAGGACTTCAATAACGCACAGGCTTTTTTTTTTCTTTCTTTTTTTTTTTTTTTTGCAGCGGAGTGCCTGAAGCTTTTCTCCTTGAGATGGGTCACTTCGAATCGCAGAAGAGCAAAGTTAGCATCACGCTATTTCCTTGGCTTCTCACTGTAGTTAGTGTGTGACCAGTTGGAACTCCTTCGGCTTTTCTCTCCTGCTCTGTTCTCAGCCACTCTCCACATCAGTTTTGTTTTGGTTGCTGATTTACTTTTACATTGCTTAATCCTCCTACTCCCTGTCTGTTGGTATTGTTTATTTCTGTACTCATTTATGGGGTATATGTGAAATTTTGTTACATGTATGTTGTCTGTTGGTATTGTTAAGACTTTACTTGCAATATTAACTTTAGCATTTTTGTCTGTTTTATTATCCATCCCTGATTCATTCTTGTTTTTCTTTTATATTTATATGAATTTTTAGTTTGTAGAAGTGATAACTGACTGCAATTCTAAAATTAGATTAAGTTTTTCTTTGGCTTGTTATTTTGATTTTTTTTCTTTTCCTTCTTTCTCAAATGGCTGGCTCTTTATTCTCTCTCTGGTCTTTATTTCATCTGGCTGTAACTTACTTTCAAAAAACTAGTATAAAATTCAAAATATAGGATATGTGGATTTCAATATCATTTTGAAGCTGAGTGTAATAACTTTTAAGTGATAATATTTTAAAACTCTGGAAACATGCAGCTATGGGTTCTTAAACAAAAGCTTTACCCAAATCTATCAAATCATCCTCTAATCTCCCCCATTAAACTTCTCCCTCCTTCTCCCGCTCCCTGGATAAAGCAACAACAACACGGCAAACAGGTATTGTACATTTAAGTCACAGGTAACACTGTTAACAAAACAACAGAAGTTTGCATGCAACTCCGTGGAATGATACAAAAGGAGGATCTGGATGGCTTCCAAAGATCCTTTGATCCAGTGTCTGCTGATGTGACAACTCAAACCAAGCATCAGATCTTCATGTGAACCCTATTACAGTTCAGCAGAGGTAGACCTTGGCCAAGCTCAACAGGCAGTTTTCAAAAAAGTCTGAACATGGCATGAGCTGGTGATGCCATGAGTTGCAGGGCCAGGGCTGGGAATAGGGCTGGGGGTGGGAATGAGTTGGGGGAAGCTAGGGTTATGAAAACATTTCACGTGTTAGTATATTAAGCATGCAAATCATATGCAAATTCATTCTCTAATTGTTCAATTAACTCACACACTTTTATAATTAAACTTTAATGTGAGTTCCATACATTTAAAGCCAGAGCCACAGCCAAATGCTGATCCAAATATGTACATCATCCACATAAGTTGTAGCAGCCATTGTGGGAATAACAAGCCCCAGCACATACATTCCAATCTTGGTCTGGAAATCACTGAAATCCCTTATCTGATAACCACTTGAAGAAATTAGTGGAACATCCACTTAAATCTGTTTAGACAGTGCCATCATCTGCTCTCCCATGACTCCACTTTGTCCAAAATCACAAACCACTTGCTTTGAATTCAGTGATCTGATAGGATCTTCCCTAGGTGCTAAGGTGGGAGATAATTACAAGGAAAAGAAATATAATCCTTATTTCATTTTCTTTGTGGCCTTCAAACATTGCTTCAGTCCAAATATTGTTAAATTCCCTACGGGGACTGAATCTACCTTTCTGGAAAGAGACACTGAATTTTATCATATTTAGTGCTATTTCCAGAAATTCATTTTGAAACAGAGGGAAAAGTGTTCTTAAGATTAAATTTATTAGAAAATAAATTTCTTTTCTGCCTGGAAATTCATCAGCTTCTCTCCCCGCCCCTGCCTATTTGTTTTTTTTTAAACTTAGACCTAAAAGTATTTAGAGGACTCAATTTGTAGATGTTAATTCTTCTTTTTGGAATTAATTTAATGGGAATGGATGGACTCCAACAACTGGACTTAACATTACACTGTTGTAAAGGACAGGTATGACCTTGGCCCTTGGCTGGGATTCAGCTTTACCTGCTTGACTGCCAGTAAGAACAAAAGAGTTCAGAGAACAAGGGTGCCTTAGGTCTCAACCCTCCTGGAGGCTGAATTACAGCAGGAATGAGCTATGGAGGAATTAGGTAGAGTAGTTACTATACGGAATAGAAGAAGAGGTCAAAAAAGAAAGATTTTTGCTTCATACATAAAATCGTATTGAACTTTGAAGCCTAGGGTTAGGTCTTGTTGACTAGTACGTTCCTGTCTACATAATACTTGCATCTCCTTGGGCAAATATTTTTAAATTTAGTAATTTCCCACTTAAAAATGCGTATTAAATATTAAATAACAGACCTAAGAAGTCTTTTGCCTCAATAATGGTTTATAATCAAAGCTTATTTTTAATGAAAAGTAGACCTAAACACAGCTAACAATGCAATATTTAATTAGAATAACAAAATGAAGTAGGAAAAGTTTAGGGTAGAATTCTGTCATATTTTAAATTATTATTGACACAGTGGTCTTTGAAAGGATTCTTTAAGTAATTATAAATGAGAAATCAAAATGATTCAAGGTACTCCTAATAAATGTCTTCAGGCTATCTCTTTGGCACTTAAAATACTTACAGAAAATCTTTCCTTTAGGTTCATGTATTTGAATGATCTTAATATTCCAAGAATTTTGTCATGGCTTAAAACTTCATTTATTTGGTATTTATTATTATTTTTTATATGTATGCTTAAGGCCTTTTTTTTATAAGCACACTAAAGAACATCAATTAAACAGAGGAAAATGTACATCATTGGCTCTCTTCTTCAAACTCAAATAAAAACTAAACCTCTAACATAAAGGAAAAATAATTTGAGATTAAAATTTTAAATGGAGAATTGATTCTGTTTAACATGTGTCTGCAACTGCCAACTATAAATTCGTAGTCTGGGTGAGTCTGAAGGACTATAATTGGGCCACATTTAATATAATGAAATTAAATTAAACATTCTCTTATACCAACAACTGAAAAGTACAAAAGCATCAATGGAATTTAGTTAAAAAACAAAAAGCTTCACAAAAGTCTATAGACAGATTTTTACTGGATGGCAGATTCCAAATTGCAGCTTTTAAACTTTGCATTATTTCAACAGGTGGTAAATAGCTGCAAATTTTTAGTTCACATGCACTGGACACCTATGGCAAATTCTAAAACAAATTGTATCAGGTAGCTGTCTCCCTCCAAAAGGGAAACTGAATATTACATATTCTATATGCTCTGAGAATACAAAGGAAAAACCCTTCTCTATGTTATTTTCTGTCTTTATTATTATTTATTTTTCCGAGATAGAGTCTCCTTCTGTCACCCAGGCTGGAGTGTGACGGCACAATCTCGGCTCACTGCAACCTCCGCTTCCTAGGGTCCAGTGATCCTCCTCCCTCAGTCTCCCAGTGGCTGGGATTACAAGCATGTGCGACCACACCTGGCTAACTTTTGTATATTTAGTAGAAACAGGGTTTCGCCATGTTGGCCAGGCTGGTCTCGAACTCCTGGCCTCAAGCGATCCACCCGCCTCGGCCTCCCAAAGTGCTGGGATTATAGGCATGAGCCACTGTACCAGGCCTTTATGTTATTTTCTTCTTAAGGAAAAAGTTTCCTAAGGATGTCAGTAGATAATTAAAAGCCATGCTTACAACTTAGTTTTCTAACACTAATAGAAAAGTATGGCATTTTCCAAGCCTTGTATCATTCTTTAAAATTTTTAAAAATTAGCATTTAATTGATTTTTAAAAATAGAACCTTTAAAATCTTTTCTATGAGGACTGCTCCCACCTACTTGCTTGTAAATTTAGATCTGGATATTAACAAACATTATTCTTAATTTCTTCAGAACACTTGATGAAAAGCTAAAATGATTTTAAAGGACAATTATTGTTTTAAGGTTTTACTTTCAATAATTACGACAAATTTCAGAGATGGGCTACCCAAACATGCATAAGATATATGTGATTACATTTACTTTCTGTAATCTCTAAGGCTTTGACGAATGCTATACACAGCTCTATGCTTATAAATATGCATACATATATTTGAATGTGAATGTAAGGAAAAGGCTTCCTATAAACATTCACACATACGAAAACAGAATGTTAGAGTTGTTCTTTCAAAAAATCTTCAAGAATGAAGAATTCTAGTTTGATCAAATGCAGTTGGTTATACTGAATTTGTTCCTTTAGATGAAAAAGAGCAGAGATGGCCACTTATGAACACATAAAAGCTCTGGTTAACATTTATGAGTTCAAGAGGAACTGCTGGGTCACGTGAACACCAGTACCAGGCAATGTATAGACACCACGGTCCTCAAGAGCCAGAAGTCCCATGCATAGGAGTACATATGTGCCTGATGCAGCATCCCAAAAGGCACTTCACAAAAATGCCCGTGGCATCCCTTCACATGCTGCCCCAAGAATTCTGCTCAGTGATTCTCAACCAAGTGTCTCAACCTCTCAGACAGCAGGCTATCCAATGGGAGAAATTCAAAAGGGTGTGAAAATAGAATAGTATTTTAAAATACAGAACATAAAACCTCAAACATTTAAATGTTTATCTTCCAAATAGAAATAAACTTTTTCTAAAGTATGCAAAGGTGAAATATGAACATTTGAAAATTATGCAGCTCAGAGTAATATGGGTCACAATTTCACACAATTTGCAAAGATCAATTCGGTACTGTCAAATGGAAAAAGGCTGAGAACCACTTTGTAGCTGTAACCGTGCCTCTCCCAGCTCACCTCCCCCGACATTTGCATAAAATGTATACAGAATAACATGCAAATCATACTCAGAAATTTCTCACAAGTGAAGCACATGAATCTTTGAGAATCATTAGACACGAAGGGTTGAAGAGCCCATGAATATGGGGAAGTACAAAATGGGGAGGAATAATGTTGATATATACATGTGTGTATATATATATCAATTTACCCTTTTCTTTTTCCTGTAAAAGCAAGTTAACACACACGCCTGGAATGAAAGCCAAAACTCACATGGGACATATTTTAACCATACACTTTAAAACCAAGCATGTTTCTTGTTTTAGGACAATGTTTGCACATCAACTAATCACAAGGCACAGTAAATGAAGTATAATAGACAAAGAGTCTTGGAGTCACCAGACATTACAAATTTTCTGCATTGCCAGGACACAGTACCTATAGCTGTTGACAACACTGTGCAACACAGTACATAGCGCAAGTTCAGGAGAAGAACCATTTGTAACCTTACATTATGAACCTGATGGATCGCTGAGAAAGGAAATCCTGCGTTCTGATTCGTCCATATTTCACAGACAGACGACTGCTGATATAAACAGAAAACTATCTTATCTTGTCAATATTTAAAACATGGCAGCTACCAAGGTAGCATCCAGGAAGGAAAAGAGGAAAATAATAAAATGCAAAGAATCACATTAAAAAAAAACTCAAAAAATGTTTTAGGGTGCTCAAGGTTTAATAATTGACTTCCAAGTCATTCTTTTTGCTTTAAAACATTTTGAGTTGGCTAAAAAAAATCATTTATGCATTTATGCAAGGAAAATTACCAATAAATTCATGCCTTGGAAAAAAGCAAACTGCATTTTATATTTGCCGGAAAACCAGAAATACCTTCCCCTTTCACGTCACTACTTTCAGAGGATAAATATTTTCATCAACTTCAATAAAAACAGGAAAAAACCTTTAACACAGGTCCAATATTTTTATTTTCTTATCTTCAATGACCAAGAGCAAACGGTGCAATAAAATGACTTTTCTTGATTTAGTCATTGCTCTATTTGATAAACCTAGAAGATATTTATGCCTCCAGAGTTCTTACGGGCAAAACTCTGTAGTTAACAAAGGAAGACGTGTCAGCTTGCTACCCAGCACTGGGAGGAGTGAATGAAGTGGCAGGAAGGAGGCTGGGGCAAGGAAGAACTGAAGTCAGGGAAATTCAGTTCTGTTCTTCAAGCAGAAACCCTTGGGAACAGCATTTGTGAGTCTAATGATTCAGCTCCATAATTCTGGCTCTCCCCCACACCATTAATAAGATGAAGTTATCAGTAATGTTTGCTCAGAACCAAACACCAAACTAATCAGCATCCCTTCCCAGGAGTTACAGCAGAAACCTTCAAATAGACCGACTGTGCCCTTGGCTTGACCCTTCCCAAGTTCTGTTCCCGAATTTCATCATTCTAAAAGACACTGTGAAATTAAATCACAGAAAATGGCAGAGAATGTAAACTTATTCAGCAAGCTCTGTGAGCATCTTTAGCATTCACAAGCAGTCCGTACAAAGATTACTGCAGGAAGAAGGCAAGCACATAACCACAATACGGTTAAGAGACCCGGCAAAGAACTGTATCATCAGCAAGCAAATGATAGAAAAGAAAGCTCATCCCTAGCTAAAAGTTTCCTCACCCCAGAAACGCTCACCAGCAATTTAACACCTCTCTAGTTACAACTGCATCTCCACGCACCCCTACACCTTTGCTTCCCATGTCTTCTGCTAACCAGAAGCCTGCTGGGGACAGACCGTCAGGAAGATAGCCTTCTGTTAAGGAAGTTAGATCCCCAGGGTCTGACCAAAGGCACTTCCAAACACCTTTCACTTAAACCAGCTCTGCTATCCTCAGTTCCCTCTCTAAACTTCATGCTATTTTATACATCCATAGGGGGTTCTTCCTCTTCTTACCTTTCTAGCCAGTTCAGTCTTGGACCCATCCACTCTGTTGGCCTTGTCTCCAATAGCTGTCATCTGATTTGAATGTACTAACTCCATGCCTTAGCTGGATTACCATCTTAAGTGGCATCCTCACCCAGTCCTGAGCTAATTCTTTACACAAACCACATCTTCTACAACTTTCACACACTTCTAGTGTTAATCTAGTGCTAGAAGTGCTTCTAGCACTTCTAGTGCTAAATAATCCAGAGACCACCTGTCATCTGATAGATGAAGACACAGACATTTTAAGAGGTGAAGTGGCTTGCTCAGGTCACACAGGTGAGTGGCACAATGTGTCAGCCTGCTGGGATGGCTAAGAAGGACCGTGAGCCTGGTACTGATGTCACCAGAAGGCAGAGGGCTGCTACAGCTATATACAGCTTGGTTCTACTGACCCTGAAACGAATAGAAACTAAAAATAAAATCCTAAGCCCCCTCACCGACTGAACGGACCCCCTTGTGGCCAAGGGAACCCCAGAAAAACCTTAAAATTGAGTTTCTGACCATGATGGGATGGGAGGTGAAACAAGCCTCATTATACCTCCTCTCTTTCATGGTTTAGACACAACAACTGATCAGAATTAATGTTAAAATAGGGATCATAAGAGTGACAGAACAGTCTCTTTGTGGCAATAAGATACAAAATTATCAACAGGACCCGAGGCCATGCCAGGCGAAGGTTAAGTCACACACCCCTACACCTAAAGAATAAACTATGTTCCAACTGCCACAAGGTTTTTCTTTTTCTCTAACAGCTAAACAGGTACTTGCCTCAAGAGAAGCAATATTTAAACAATTTGCAGCTCCACCAAATGCTGATTGACCCTTAGCCCCTGCTCCATCAGCCATAACTACAGCTGGACAAGAGATTGATTCAGTAACTTTATCCAAATAAGATCACTGACCATGGACTAGTTCTGGTTGGTCTACAGACACTGCACCCTTGTGTGCCTTCATGTCCTGAAAAGCCCTTCTGACATATAGGGCTAACTGTAATATAGCTACATGTTAAGTCTCCAACCCAAAGTGAACATAGGCCACATGTTACATACATGTTTGTTCAATACACATGTCAGGACCACCTTCATGAATATTCATAGCTCTTGTAACACACTGAATATACATGTTTAGCTAACCTGTTCAGCATAAATCTTCTACCCTAAGCCCTTTTCCTTCGAAGTACCTGTCTCTGGGGTCTTGGTTGGAGGTGCTTCCCAGCCTGCGGGATGGCCACCTTGCAGGCTGTAACCCTTTAGAAGAAATAAAGTCTCCTCTCCTTTACTAAATTCATATATATATATATATATATATATATATATATATATTAACACAAGTATATCTAAATGCAATCAGTTCATGGAACAGTCTTAACTGCATTGGGGTCCAAACACCAAAAAGTTGTTTTAGGTTGTTTTGGTTACTCCCAAAGGGGTCATGCCCAGTCTGCCTGCCTGATGGGCACAAGGCCATTTAACCTTCTAGGCAGACTGCATCACTTCCTGGTCACTTTGAGTGATGAAGACGCCACATTGTATGAAATCCAAACTCATATCTGATTCAAACTTTTCCTTCCCTCCTTGTATGCCAGTCTTGGGGCTTAAAAAGCCCAGGGTGGGTAAGAGAAGCTCGGTCTGCGCTTTGACTTCTCCTAGGAGAGGTGACGGCAGGTGTCATGGTCTACCTTGGATGTTCCCTGCCCCAAGCTCTACCTACTTCATGTGTTTAGTTGGGGAGGAAGAAACAGGAAAAGGACGAGGTCCCTTTCTTGTCTGGCTGTTCCTCTGGCAGCCGCCACTGCTTTTCAGCTAACATTAACATGGTCTCCCATGTGCTCTGTGTAGCAGCTGCTCCAACCTAGGTTCTCCTGTGTCCGCATGTGATTTCTTTGGAGAGCTCTTCTGGGATAGAGGACAGGTCCTCCCACTGCACAGTTTCTGGTGGCAGAAATCTGGCTCTAGCTTGACTTCTTCCAACTCCCACTCAGCCCTCCTAGGACACATGCATGCCCCCTGAAGGGGACCCAGAGGGACACACATAACCCCAGAGTCCTGCACATCCATGTGGCCCACATGACATGGACACACATCCTCGTCACACAGAACAGTAGAAGGGTGGGCTGCTCTGTGAACACTCTCCTTCTCTGCCAGGGCATCTCTCCCCAAGACTCTCTGTGTCAGCTCGGTAGGTGCTATGTGACCTGCCTGCCAGAAGTCCAATTATGGATACCAAGGCCAGTTTTCCCTCCTGGCAGGCACCCCCAAGCCAGATGTACATTCCTCCTGAACCCTTTCTCACTAGGATTGGAGAGCACAGGAATGCACTCTGTCTCCTCTCTCATGGGAAAGGAGGAAAAGCCTTAGTTCTTTCCACAGGACTCAAGACAATTCTCTGTCCTTTTCCAGCACTAACCAATGTTCTGCCTATGTGGACAGATAGCTGACCGGGGCAGGGCAGGATTCACACTGCCTCCTTGTAAAGCCCGAACTAGGTGTCTGGCTCCATGATTGACAGCTTTCTCTTTAGGGCATGCAGTGCTTAGTACCTACAGGAAAATTCCCACTTAGCATCCTGGGAATAGACCTTCCAATAGTGAATAGATCTTTCACTACTCACAGAAATTTACCAGAGTTAAGAAGGAAAAAGAGGATCCCATGCCATACTTATTTCATTAAAAAAAATCATATAAAAATTTTCTCAATGAAGAATAAAGAACCTACCCCTAGTCATATACACTAAGAGTTCATATATGGCTTGTTACATTTTTTAGATGTTACAATAAATATTTTCTATTTATAAGCTATGTTTTAAATTTAGAGAAAGTAAAACCTCTATAATTTCTAATACTGTCATGAACAACCTAACGATGTTTCAGTCAATGACAGACTGTATATGCTACAGGGGTCTCAAAAGACTACAATACCGTATTTTTAGTGTACTTTTTGTGGGGGTTGGAAGAAGTAAAGCTAGAGCCAGATTTAGGTATGTTTAGATACACAAATGCCATTGTGTTACAATCACCTACAGTATTCAGTACAGTTAACATGCTGTACAGGTTAGGAGGAGCAATAGGCTAGATCATATATAGCCCAGCTGTGTAGTAGGTGATACCATCTCACGTTGGGTAAACACACACTATGATGTTTGCACGACGAAATCACCTAACGATGCATTTCTCAGAATGTATCCCCATCATTAGGTTATGCATAACTGTCATTGTGTCAGTGCAAATGGTAAAAAGTCAGAATTTAAAAGAATTTAAACTAAAAGCAGTTAATTGTGTTTGAGTTGTGAAAATTACTATTATTTTTTTTGACACAGAGTCTTTGCTCTGTTGCCCAGGCTAGAGTGCAGTGGCGCGATCTCAGCTCGCTGCAACCTCCGCTTCCTGGATTCCAGTGATTCTTGTGCCTCAGCCACTCGAGTAGCTGGGACTACAGGCATGTGCCACCATATCCGGCTAATTTCTGTATTTTTAGTAGATATGGGGTTTCACCATGTTGCCCAGGCTAGTCTTGAACTCCTGGCCTCAAGCGATCCACCCACCTTAGCCTCCCAAAGTGCTGGGATGGAAATTATTTTTTAAAAAAATCTGATGTATTCCAGATACCACAGTAGTTTTGTTAGCAGTAAATAATTTGTCAGGCTCACAGAGCAAGCAACTTAAGGCACACCTGTTGTAACTGGTGCATTCATAATATGAAATGGCTCTTCTCCTAGACATAGGGTTATTATACTGAGTGCTAGAATTAATTTTTTAAATGCAAGAGTTTCCAGAGTAGAAATTAATTATGTTTATGAAAATAACATTTCAGGATACAACATGTATTGAAGTACTGAGTTTTGAAAAGTTTTGAGAAAGAAATATAATACCAGTCATAAAATTTCATCTGGGGCCCAAATTCCTAGAAAAGCAGTAAGTTGTTTTTTTTTTTTTGAGATGGAGTCTTGTTCTGTCACCCAGGCTGGAGTGCAGTGGTGCAGCCATGGCTCACTGCAGACTGGACCTTCCCGGCTTAAGTGATTCTCTCACCTCAGCCTCCCAAGGAGCTGGGACTACAGGGATGCACCACTTCACCCAGTTAATTTTTTTTTTTTCTAAATGTATAGAGAGAAGGTCTTGCTATGTTGCCCAGGCTGGTCTTGAACTCCTGGGCTCAAGTGATCTGCCTGCCTCGGCCTCCTGATGTGCTAGGATTACAGTTGTGAGCCACTATGCCCAGTCTTACATTTAAGTTGTTTTTTTTTTCTTTTTCTTTTTTGGTGGCATTGGAGACAGAGTCTTGCTCTGTCACCCAGGCTGGAGTACAGTGGCACAATCTTGGCTTACTGCAACCACCGCCTCCTGGGTTCAAGTGATTCTCTCCTGGGTTCGAGTGCCTCAACCTCCTGTGTAGCTGGGATCACAGGTGTGAACCACCTCACCCAGTTAACTTTTGTTATTTTTAATAGAGACAGGTTTCACCATGTTGGCCAGGCTGGTCTCAAACTCCTGGCCTCAAGTGAGCCAACCACCTTGGCCTCCTAAAGTGCTGGGATTACAGGCATGAGCCACCGCACCTGGCCAAATTAAACTCTATATATATATATATATATTTTTTTTTTTTTTGGTTTTTGTTTGTTTGTTTTTGAGACAGATTCTTGCTCTGTCGCCCAGGCTGGAGTGCAGTGGCGTAGTCTTGGCTCACTGCAACCTCTGCCTCCCAGGTTCAAGTGATTCTCCTGCCTCAACCTCTTGAGTAGCTGGCATTACAGGTGCCTGCCACCATGTCTGGCTGATTTTTGTATTTTTAGTAGAGACAGGGTTTCACCATGTTGGACAGGCTGGTCTTGAACTCCTGACCTCAGGTGATCCACCTGCCTCGGCCTCCCAAAGTGCTGGGATTACAGGCATGAGCCACCGAGCCTGGCCGTAATTAAGCTTTACAATGTCTTCGTCTGTAAAGAAGAATAGTACTTGACCTACTTATTTCACCAAGTTGTTGTGCAGCTCATGTTTAGCTTCACGAGACAGGAAACTTTTTCACAGCTAAATGTTTAGGGCTTGGAACACAGAAGGAACACATTTTTGCCGAATGAATGGAATCATATAACACATTCAAAAGGCCTTGGTAAATGGCAAAGCATTATGCAAACATTAGTCACTACCGTTATTCGTTATCATTTTTAACTGGTCTACTCTATTGGTGCCACTTGTGCCTTTCATAAGCTATGTCACTGCCAACACGCTTCCGGTTAATTGTACCAGAAACTGCAGACTTCCTATTGGAAGAGTCCTCATATTTCCTGATAAAGGCAGAAAAGGGCTGCCAACTTGCTGAAGAGAGAAGGAACATTTGTCATTAGCACACCTAGGTGTCAAAAGGCTGCTTGTAGAGCTTAGAAACAGTTCCATGAAAGAATGTTAATCACCCCTTTGCAATTTCATTTGCCTATTTTCTCTCAATCCCTGTCACATATATTGCAAAGGCCCATGTAGTTTTTCTGAACCTGAATTACTATGAAACCCAAACAAATAGGGGTAAGTAAAGATAGACTTACAACTGAGATATTACCAATAATTTAATGTTTACTTCTTTGATGGTGAAGTCAACACATATTTGAAGGCGTATAATTTTATCTTCAGTTCAGACCTCTCTCTTAGCTCTGGAAATGTTTTCTTAAAATGCAATGCATGCCTCGCTCTCGTTACCATCTTATACTTTGGGTTACCATGACTTCAGCTCAGAAAATACAACACAACTGCATTCAAATCTAATCACAAAATAAAAAGAATATAACCAATTTCCAAAGTTTTCCTCCTAAAGGTGGACTTCCTTTTTTGCTCAATTGCTAGCAATCCAGTAGTTTACAATAAATTATCGCTCCTTCATTGTGGTTTGTCCTCTTTCCTGGAGCATTCTCAAAAATTGCTATAACATCTTCCATCAAAAGCAAACAAACTCCTCCCCTTGCCCCAACATCACCCTCGGTTTACTGCTCAATTACTCTAATCTTCTTTAAGCAAAACTCCCTGAGAAATGTCTAGATGGTCTCCACTTTCTCTTTTCCTGTCCTCATCTGAGCCCACTCTAAAGAAACTGAAACAATTTTCTATTTTCCTTGACCTATGTGACACCCTTGATCACTCCTCCATTCCTTAGCCTCTTTGGCTGCTTCCTGTTATCTGAGCATCCCTGGAGTGTTAGTCCTCAATCTTCCCTTCCTTCTTGGCTATACTAGGTGGTCACTTCCAGTTGTGACTCCCAAATTCGTATTTCCAGCCCAGACTTCCTCCCTAAATTCAAGACTTGGACACTCAGCTGCCTGCTTGATGCTTCTCCTTTCGCATTTATTAAGTCAGCTCAACCTTAAATTAAATGCCAGAGACCAAGCTCCTGATGACCTCACCTCCCTGTAAGCTTCCTTATTTCGGCAAATGGCAGCCATTTTTTTCCAGTTCCTCAGGTTCATAATGCTGGAGCTCTCCTTTCTCTTATATCTCGCATTCAATCCAGCAGCAAAGCCTATTGAATCTACTTCTAAAATCTCACCTTCCTGTCACTACTTGCTCCAAGCTACTCCCTTTTCTCGTTTGATTTATTCCATTGGCTTCTTACCGGTCTCACTGCTGTTATCCTTGCCCCCTTAGTATCTCTTCTCAGTACTAGAGCCAAAATGACCCATCTAAAATGAAAGCCAGGTCATTCCACTCAGCTCCATTCAACACAGAAGATAATTCAAAGTCCTAACAATGACCTGCAACGTTCTCCATTCTCTGGTACCCACATTGCTCTACCTCCCTACCCTGCTCCCCTACCCATCTTCATCTTGCTGTCTGGGTTCTTGACAGCAAAGCATAATCTTGCCTCATAGCCTCTGCATTTGCTTCTCTTTCTGCCTGACATGTTCTCCCTCTGGCTACTATAGGCTTAGCTAGCTCCCTCACTTCCTTCAAATTCTATTCTAATGTCACTTTTTCATAGAAGCCTTCCCCAGGCACCCCAGCATATTACATCCAAATTAAGTCTGTGCTTTCCACTCTGTAAAAGAATTATTCTTTCAAGCAGAAATTATTTATTTATTTATTTGTTTGTTTTTGAGACAGGGTCTCACTGTCACCCAGGATGGAGTGCAATGGCACGATCTTGGCTCACTGCAACCTCCACCTCCTAGGTTCAAATGATTCTTGTGCCTCAGCCTCCCAAGTAGCTGGGATTACAGGGGTGCACCACCACACCTGGCTAATTTTTGTACTTTTAGTAGAGATGGGGTTTCGCCATGTTGGCCAGGTGTTGGACTCTTGGCCTTATGGGATCCCCTCGCCTCGGCCTCCCAAAGTACTGGGATTACAGGTGTGAGCCACCACACCTGGCCTCAAGCAGAAATTTAAAATGTAAAAAATGTTTGGCACATAAGAACCTATCTCCCTGTCACCCTGACATTCACGCAAAAGTAGTTTCTGGTCATCTGTTGTGTGCAAGGCCTGGGTCACAAAGTGAGTAGGGATCAGTCTTGCTTTTAATCAACGTTTACGGAATGAAAATTGCTTTTGCCATGGACAGAACCAGTAGTAAACTGGGACTGACAGGCTGATGGTGGGTCTCAGAACAGAGCAAGTAGATGACAGCTCCATCAACTCGATAACCCCTATTAAGTTCTGGAAACCTTCTGGGAGGCTGCTGATATTATATAGCTAATCTAATAAAGAAACTTTTATGAATAGAGCCCTCCAGTCAGATTCTACCATAGATGAAATTTTCTGCCGTGTTCTAGCCCTGAAAAAAAAGAAAAAAAGACTTTTTCTCTGTTTCTCCCTTATGTTTGTCATAATACTTTGAACACTTAAGGGTATTCAGAAATTGACCAGAAGGAAACCAACAAGAAATACGAAAGTTTCAGAGTGAAAGCTAAAGGAATAATGAAGTGCATTCCTTCTTCTGGATGATAGTGCTTCTAAAAGAAAATGAAAACAAACTTGAAGAGCAAACAAAACAGCTTCAAAGGCAGAAGAAAAAAGGGCATCCCAACAAAGGAAGCCTTAGCCAATAGCCAGCAAACTCAGTGGCTCCTTGAGCAGAGACTGGGATGAAATGAGACCTGTCAAAGGATGGTGTCAAACAAATTCAGTGCAGTCAAGGGGTAATGCACCAAACACCTTGTATGCATATTTTCTTTCAGCAGCGACAGCCCCACAGTTGCTTCTTCTGTGGGCATTAACTGAACCCTGCCTGGAAAATCAGAAAATTAGAGCCTTTTGTTTCTTGTGAGTTACCCAGAGGCCGCAGGCCAGCATCTGATTACCTCTTCCTTCCCACCACTGGAGACAGAGGAACACTCCTCCTTCTCACCTCTTGAGTGAATTTTGAGATACATACTCAGTCCTGTAACAACTGCATGGGATTTAGATTCTTCTCTGCAACTACACTGTCAGCTTCTCAAGTTCCCTGTGTCTATTTATTTCTAGTTCTAAAGTGTGAAAGTTATGCATGCACCCACTGACCCTTTTTATAAAAGGTCTCAGCTGAACTATTTCATTTGCAGGAAATGCTAGAGTCAAGAAAATGCTGCTTCCTGCCATTTATCCATCTTTCTGAAGGGCAATCCTTCTAAAACTTCATGATCGTGACCTTCCCCTATGCCTATGGGGAAGATTTTTGGACAGATCAGTTATCACCTGCTGGGAAGGAAAAGCCAGGCCAACAATTGTTTCTCTAACATCTGCATGTGTGACCCGTGATTGCTGGAGTCAGCATTAATCAACCTACCCAGAGTGGGAGGAAGTAAACAACACAATTGGTTCCATCTAAGTCCACCGGCATGATATAAATTCTAACACTGTCTTCCCAAGTTTAAGGTTTTCCTTCCATTCCCTTTCCAAACTCACTTCCCTTTCCCATTCCTCTCTAGTCCCCTCCCTCCCTCCCTTCCTTCCTTCCTTCCTGTCTTCCTCTCTTCCTCCCTCCCTCTTTCCCTCTTTCCCTCTTTCCCTTCCTTCCTTAACTCTAATTCTGGGACTGATATCACATAAAAGAAGTCCTCAGCTACTAAAGTAGGAGAGTAGGAGAGAATTATAGGCTTATGATATTCCTGTTATTCATTTGTAGAGATAATATATAACCTGTATTCCCTAATATGACAGTTGTAGCCCTAAATGGCATTACACAATTGTTTATGAAATCTCTTTACAAGAAAAAAATAGAGCAGAGAAAAAAATGAGCATTGCCTGTACAATCCAGCTCTCATTGTGCAGCTCCCCAGGTTCCAGGGATGTTGCAGGGAATTTAAGTCAGTTGGGATCATGCTGTTTATAGCAATATGGGCTGTTTTACTTGTTCTACCTCAAAGTCTGGATGCTATCAAACGTTTTTCAGGACCACTAAAAAGCAGAAAATTAATAACTAATTCAGAAAGGCAGTGATCAGCTTTTTATCATAACATGAATGGCTGAAAAAAACCTAGATTTTGCAAAGTAATGTTGTTCTTTGTAACATCTCTTTACAATATACATTATATTCCTTTCTTGCAAACTGAGGTTGTCATTTCCTTTCCTTAAATTCATTTATTAACTGGAGCCCGAATGTTTGTTTCCTGCTTCTGATAGAAAAGATGTATTGGGCAGAGTCATTTATTCAATGATGTTTATTGAGACCCCACCATTTCTTCATTTTATCCTTGTGAAAAATATAAAAAAACAAGGTGCAGTTGAACAATCTTCTTGAACGATGCCAAGCTAAGAGGTCTCTGGTAGAAAGCTCAGTTTTTTTTTCCAGTTCTACTTTATTCAACACTTCACTCAATACACTGATGGATGACTTCAAAGGTTTGTTGTTTTGAGGTAAGCTTCTTAAAACGAGCATATTACATAGTTGAAAAGCATCACTGATATACAGAGTGGCAACTAAGTCTTAGAAAGGTCTTGATAGACTAGGATCATTGGATGAGTAACTTTATAAAAACTGCTTTATCTGGAAAAGCATAATGTAAATCCAGCGCTGCTGAGATAGGAGGCATAGATATTGATAAAGGCTGGGAAATTTTCATGAAGAAAAGCCCAGTAACAAGGAATGATATGTTAATGCTGATCTGCCCAGAGTTGGGGAACCAGGATGCTGTATGGCCCACATCCCCCTTATCACATGGGATTGGCAAGGAGCTGGAGACATCTAATATAGTGAAGGGAAGATATCAAATTGTCTTCAGTCTTAAAAAACTCTTCCCAGCAAAAGGGAGCAGATGTATTCTTTGTTGTTTCAGAAGATATCATGAACTATGTAGGAGTTATAGGGAGGCTTATTTCAATTCAATATAAGGCAAAAGTTATATCAACTAGACCTTTTCCAATCATGGGGCTGCCTCAGAAAGAGCGGGCCAGCTTTCCAGTGACAAGTTTAGGCAGAAACTTGTGGCTGTCTGTAAGGATGTATTAGAATGGGTGCCTGCATCAATTAAGAGATGGGACTACATACATTTTCTGGTCCCTTCTCATCTTAAAATTCTCTGCTTTTCTTTAACAGTACAGTTTGTCATCTGTATTCTTGGTTCTGCATTCTTCTGACTGCACAGAAGAATCTTCTAGCTATTAATGCATACAGACAAAAGCAAGTTATCACAAATTTTGTGATCCTGCATTCAAACCTCATTAAACTTGAGGCCCATACAGAAAGGAGGTCATATCATTTCACAGTGCTTTACATGAAGCAATTATTTACTATCTCTGATTTGTAAAGAATGAAAAATTGGATGTCAGGAGCAAAGGATTTTTTTCAAATACAATGTTTATCCATGCTACTTTAGAGGTTTAATTCTCTACTGAAGTTGCATTTGCATAAGGTATTAGATATTCTTAATAGGATTTTTCAAGGAACTCAAAACATTGCATTGGAGCATTTGGGGCTTTGGAATTTCTAGAATGTGCCATGTCTGCTAGTTCCCAGTTTGCAGAGACAATATGGGGTGTTCATCAACACTGTGGTTCACGCAACGGCTGTGAAGCTAGGCTGCTTGCATTGGAATCCTGGTTCTGTACCTTGCAATTTTTGTGGCCGTGGGCAAGCCACATAAATGCTCCATGCCTCAATCTCCTCCTTATAAAGTTGTACTAATCAGTGCTGGCTCTGATGATGATGATGAATCACCAGGTCTAAGCTAGACAGATGATATTCTATTGTTCCAGGCAGTATATTTCCCTAAAAAACTGGAGACCATCTCAATTTGTGTCCAATCTGATATGTCGTAGAGCCCTGTGGTTTTATGATGCCTATAGCCTTACATAAAGTAATTTGGTCAACAGTATTTACAGTGTTTATATTAGATGAATTAAAAAACGACTACGGAAGAGTGAGGCATTGCCCCCACATAGCCAACATACACTTTACCAAAAAAGAAGCACACATTTAAAAATGAAATATAATGAAATATTTTGAAATACACTAACTCATAAACATCCTTTAATTTTTAAAAGTATTTAAGTATGGATATCATCCATAATTCTTTTTCCAAAGAGCACCAGTGTTAACTAGGTTGTAACATGAATAGGCGCTTCTTGGACAGTGTTTGCATTCATAAAAACTATGATTTCCAAGTCAGTGAAGAGGTATTAGTTTGGGCTTACAAGTGGAAAACAGAAGCAGTTTTGTAAGATGTAGCTAAATATGAGATTTACTTTAAAATGCATTTACTCCCAGATGCAGTTGAGAAAGCATAATGTAGAAGAAAACTAGAAGTTATCTCAAAATAATAATAATTTCTAAAACAACCCAAACGTATAGTTTCATAGGTTGTAAAATACTCCGAAAAAATACCATTTTATTTGTGCCTCACAACAATGACGTGAGGTGGGCATTAACCTCACTCTAGGAAGAGAAAACTAAGGCTCTGCGTCGCTAAGAAGCTTGTCCAAGGTTACAGAGGTAATAGATATCAGAGATGGGATTTTTCACCATGATCTCATTTCTTCAAATCTGGCATTCTAACAAAGCTCATCAAATTAAGTATGAAAAAATGAAATCAATACTCATCTGATATAGCAGTTTTCCATCAGACAATCTCAGAATTCCAAAGTCAGAGTGGATTTATTCAGGTGCCCATTATTGCTATTTCTGCCTGCTTAGAAACCAGCCCCTCTTCTAGTAGCAGTGACCTGGCTGTTCATGGGAGGAGGTGCCTCCTTACTCCTCAGTCCACATGGTTCAGATGGAGCTAAAACCACCCCTGGTGTGGGACTTCTGTCTTGCTAATCAATCTATCTTTCAATCTCTCTCTCTCTCTCTCTCACACACACACACACACACACACACACACACACACACCCCTTTGTAATTAGCTCAGGGAAGGACACTTGATCCAAACCAGGCTCACTTGAACTGATGGAATGTAATACTGAGACTTTTTCTTTTTTGAGACAGAGTCTTGCTCTGTTCTCTGTTTCCCAGGCTGGAGTGCAGTGGTGCGATCTTTTTCACTGTGAACTCTACCTCCTGGGTTCAAGCAGTTCTCATGCCTCAGCCTCCCAAGGAGCTGAGACTACAGACACCTGCCACCATGCCCAGATAATCTTTGCATTTTTAGCAGAGATGGGGTTTTGCCATGTTGCCCAGCCTTGTCTTGAACTCCTGGCCTCAAGTGATCCACCGGCCTCAGCCTCCCAAATTGCTGAGATTACAGGCATGAGCAACGATGCCTGGCCTGGGACTTTTTTTTTTTTTTTTTTTTTTTTGACACTCGGAAAGATAGATTCTCTTTCTTGTAACTTCAAGTTAAACAGCAATTTGGCTTGAAACTCTCCACACGTAGAGGGAGGCTCTTTGGGAAAAGAGCCAACACAGAGGACAGCAGAGCCAAGAGATGGAGAGCCAGAGAGCAATGCAGCAAAACAGCACCTGGATCCAGGACTCCTGTCCTTTTCTGCTTAAGCCATCTTGAGTTGGATTTTTTGTTACTTACATGCATCTGGAAAAGTCCTTGCTGATAAATTACTTCAGGCCTATACATACAGAATTAACCGAGACAGGGCCACACAAACAGCCCTATTTCTACTAGATGTTAAAAAACCTTCTTTTTATTTTTTTACCACTGGAAAAAGAAAGGGAAGAAGGAGAAGGAGAATAAGAATCAGAGAATTCTCCTACCCTGGAAAATTTAGCAAGGGCAGATTATAACAGCCAAAACTGACCTGTGGACCCAAGAACTCGACTGCATGTAATAAGAAACATTCTGAAAATTTAACAAGTGTAAAAATAACCTGCTGGGCCTCTTTGTGAACAAGCTGCTCAATGTCAACAAGCCCAAGGCACTACTAAATATCAAAAGGTCAATTCCACTGAAATAGGGTTTTTATACATTGTCAGATTTTTTGTTTAGTTCTTTTGAAAATAGAATATTTTCTGTTGATATCTTCTTTTTCTTTTTTTAAATCCATGGTCTGGTTTTAACTGCAAACAGTACCCTTGGTTAAGCACCAGCACCTGGAGACAAGGTGGAGACGTTAGAGCTTCTCTAGCAAAATGACTGGAGGTGTTTAGGGCTGACTGGGGTCTATCAGAATCAACTCTTGATGACCTTGACAGGGAAGAAAATAATCTAGACCTGTAAGATGAGTATCAAAGCCTGAAAAAGAATCCATCTGAGTGATTCTCCCACTTCTTCCAATTATTTGTTTTAAGACTGTAGTACAGTATTCACAAGACACTAATCATATTCACATTAGTGTTGCCCAAAAGACACTAATCATACTGGAATTTCTAATCCCAAAGTTGTCTCAGATAGAGCAGTGTGTATTTGCTAAAAGAAAATTAACTGACCATATTAATAAAAAAAGGTGTACAATACATCAAGTTTAAATTCCAAGTACAGAAAGCACTATTTTCCACTTTTGTGTTGGTCATAGCTGGCTAGTGGCCTAGAGTTCTTGGCTTGAAATAGGGCACAGATATCATCAACATTCCAGATGATCTCTGAAGCTGGGGTGTCAGCTTGTCAACTTGACGAGCTGTCAAATTGGAAGCTCCTGATGGAAGAGCTTACTGAGTGCACTCTTGACCTTTTTTGGTTATGTATGATCTGTCTGTGCTTAAGTATTAAGAGTTGCTCTTTAGACCTTCATGGAAGGAAATGTTGAAATCATGGACAAGCTGAGCCTTTCTGAGTAGTGGCTATGTGATGAAAATCTAAATTAAATACTAAGCATTAACTTACTGACATTAAACAAAAAATCTGATGTGACAGAGTAATAGGAAAACTTGTTTAGTTTGGGGAAAAAAACACTCTCTTTTCTTTTCTTTGAGACAGAGTCCCCCTCTGTCGCTCAAGCTGGAGTGCAGTGGCACCATCTCAGCTCACTGCAACCTCTGCCTCCAGGGTTCAAGCAATTCTCCTGTCTCAGCTCTGTCTCAGCTGGGACTACAGGCATCCGCCATCATGCCTGGCTAACTTTTGAATTTTTAGTAGAGACGGGGTTTCGCCATGTTGGCCAGGCTGGTCTCAAACTCCTGGCTTCAAGTGCTCTGCCCGCTTTGGCCTCCCAAAGTGCTGGGATTACAGGCGTGAGCCACCGTGCCTGGCCAAAAAAGCCACTTTCCAAAATGCTGTTCCTTTCAACTTAGTTGTGCTATTTTCTGAAAACTGATTCCGTAAATTCCAGTAATGCCAGAGCAGTGGGTAGAATTTCTAGAAACAACAGGCCTATTATCTCAGGAAAAGTATATAAAAGGAGAAGTTACTATCCTACTTCTTTCCCAGACATGGCAAAGTGTTTGCCTCATGGCTTTCTGGGATATCCACGCTCTTTGAGCTAACAGTTCTGTGCACAATATATTTCAATAAAGTTCCAAATTTCATTTAAAGAAAAAAAAGCCCTCTCACTTGATATTTTATCTAACAATGTTACAATAATAACGTGTTATTGCCATATGATATTTTTTGTTACAATTTTGTAACCTGAATTGGTAGAGAAAGATGGCATCCATCCTCTGCTTTCCCTGGCGTTGACATCATTCTACCCAGATCCCTCTGCATCGTGATATATGCTCCTTGGCAGATGATGTGTTTACACAATTAAAATAATAAAAGAAAAATGCAAATTCCATTCTCAATCTACATGCTAAATATGGGTAACACTGGAACAAAAGATGGTCTTCATAGAATGCTACAAGCACCGGAGCACTTGTCCTTCAACTCTCTTTGTCATTAATTGGCCTACAATGAGCAGGGACCTTTGACTTAGAGACTGACAGGTGATGTGTCTGAACCGATAGTCCTATCTGTCTATATAGTGCTTTACAGTTTAGAATATGCTTTCGTATAAATTATCTGATACATACAGGCCTGAGAAGCAGACATTATCCACATTTTAAAGACAAAAAAATTGAAATTCAGAGTCACCACGTAACTCGGTCCAGGTCGCACAGCCAGAAAGAAACCAAATCAGAATTCCAACTGAAGAAGCCACTAAGAAAACAGCATCGACTATTTGGAGAAACACCACAAGCAAGAACTTGTTTGTAGACAGAGTTAACCCCACACCTACCTACAAAGCTTTTCACAAACATGGGAGACAGGCAGCGTTCTGACACACTGTGCAGGGTCTCTGCTGAAGGATCAACAAATAACCAGTGTAGTTTTGCATTTAAGGATTTCATGGTGTTAATCAAGAGCTGATTCAATCAGTTTCCACTAAACTACTGTGATTTTCTCTTCTGCTTGCTGTGCCCACATAAATGGAATCTATTATGGCACATGAAAAATTAGTATTTGTTGAACTGTTTTTAAAATATTTTATATCATTTTAATATAGAGGCAGGCACAGGGCATCAGGGACTATAGAAGAACAAGCATAGGGTTAGGCAGGCCAGGGCTTGAGTCCCTGCTCTACCATTTACCAGCTGTGAGGCCAAGCACTCACCCTGTTTGGCACATGTGCACATAGGCTCTTGTGAGGATTAAATAAGATACTGCATGTGCAATCCCAGGCATGAACCTGGTCACAGCAGTGCTTCTGTATGGCTCAGCTTCTACTTCCCTTCCTTTAATAATATCAAAACAACAAACCTTGGAAGAACTAAAATGTAATATACAAAATGCTTTCAAATAGAGAAGTAATTGATGTAGTTGTACTTTTTAATACTATTTAGATTGAGAAATATTAAGCTTGCAACTGAATTAATTTTCTAATAATTTAGAAAAAGTGTTTTTAGTGCCCCAGGTAATACTGTTTTTTTTTCAAATCTTAGACAAGAGCATTCAAAACACAGACTTTATATTACACACTATTCTCACTAATATTTAAGCTAAAGTTTATGCAAAGATATGCATTTCTTTTACTGTTGAGAAGGCTTTGTTTTGTGAAAATACAAGTACTATTTCATTTTCTCATATGTATTTCTGTAAATGGAAGCCTTCTATAAATGGCTTAACTTGCAGCATTTGGAAACTTTTTTTTTTTTTGCATGAGCTTGGAGAATGTGGCCTTAACTTTATTCATTCCATCACTCTCTTATTGTTCATTTTAAGGGTACTTAGACTTCTAAATATCATTCAAGAAAACTTCTGAAGACTGCAATTAGGTCCGAAATACTGAAAATATTTTCCTCCTTCTGATATATTTTCCATTTACTATCTCATTTCCACATAACTCAGAACTAAGAGCTGATCTGCCATGTGCTGTACGCACATTAATAGTGTGTAGGACACCTTGTTTGTGCTAAAATGAGATAACAGATGTCAAAGTACTTTGAGAATTTAAAATCACTATGCACATTAAGGTATAATTATACAAATGTGAATGCAACATTTATTTATTAGGGGTATGAAAATTGGGGAGTGTTTCAGAACTTCTGGGCTAATGAGTCCAGGTTAGAATTACAGGCTGGAGAAGCTATGTTTTCAACATGATAGGAAACCCATCGTTCAGATGTATTTATATCATTACATTCAGTTCATGCTGAACTCAAAGTTTGTTTCTTGCATATTCATTTAAAATAATTTGATGCCAGAGTATTGCTTATATCAGAATAATAGCAAACAATACTCACAATATTTGCAAATCCCCTGTATCCCAAGACAGGTATTTTAAATATTGTTTCAAATGGAAAACAATCAATTAAACACCATTCTAGTGTTTTATTTTAAACATCTGCCAACAAATTTAACAGGTAAAATGGACATTAAATTTATCTCAATGTAACTTTAAGCATTGGTTTTCCAAGTTAAGCAAAGCACCTCCAAACATCTGGTAAGCAGACCTCAAGAAGGCAAAACTCCTATGAATTATTGCAGCCACCAAGAACTTAAGGTTTCTGGCCTAGGGCTAGAATTCCAAATCACTCTAATGGTAGCTCAGCTAAACTTGAAGTAGAGGGGTTTCTAAGAACATAAATCTCTCCAGGTGATTCTCTCTCAACTGCATTCTTATTTCTTTTAGTAGGTAAGAAAGAAAGCCTGAAGGCGGACTTTCGCATTTTAGTGGGAAATGGACTGGTTAGGCAAGCATTAACCAAGCTACAGTAAGCTTCTTGGGAGAAACCCCTTGGGAAAGAACTGGAGGAATGGAGCTCCAGGTTGGAAGGAGGTATAACTGGCTGCTTGCTTGCAAAAATTTTAATTGCTAATTCAAGTCTTTAGGAAGACCCAACTTGATTGTCTAAACACATAACTTCAGGGGAAAAAGTATGGTCTAGAGAGATATGACAGGTTTTTAAAAAAGTATGTAAATTTCAAAAAGTATTACAGCAAATAACCAAAAATAAGGTAGAATAAGAAAAAAACAAACATCAATTGAGTAGTTGAGTGGCGAAAAGTCACATAAATTGAATTATTTAACAACAAAATGACAGAGTATTTCATATTTTGACAGGTTAAAGCACTATTTTTAAGAGGTATGCATTCATTGCTCCACGGGTTTTGGCCTTCCATACTAGCGATCATGCTCAAAACTGCAATTAACACCACCCAAAGAGTTGCAGTTCCAGAATCCCTTTTTCTCATTGATCAGATTCCTGTGGTGTCATCTCCTATTTTCTCTGCAGCAGAAGTGCTGTATTGAACAGCAGGCTTTTAGAAAGCTTCTAATAAGATGGAGCCTGTGTTTCTAGCAGTCATTCCATCATCGTTAGTACTCCACGTGAGGGGAACGCATGCGTGCACAGGTGCTCTAGTTCACTACGTCCCATCAGCCTGCTTATCTCACTCTGCTTTCTGCTTTTAGGCTTTTCTCACCTGGCCAGATAAAAGCCCATTCCATTTTCTCAAGGCAAGACAATTCTCATAAGGGATGCATTTCTGATTGGAGTGACCCATTAAAAGATTTGTGCTATTTGGTGCTACTGCCCCTGCTTTCAAAACTCAGGCAGCATGTAAGGGTGCAGTCTTGCTAGGCCACCTCTCAGTGTTCATACATAGGTAGAAGGGTAAGTCGTTTTTTAAAAAAACCCTGCAGTATATGGAGAAATTTCATAAGTTATGTGAGCAGCTGAGAGAGGTAATTCTGCTATACTGAGGTGGACACAGTCAATAATAGCTAATGCTCATTAAAGAACTATCCTCCCTTATCCAGGGAAGAAATGGGCTCAGAAAAGACCCAGTTCATATTAATACATAAAGACCACATGGCTCAAAGTTAAAACAAACCATATCTCTGAAATGCTGTCATTAGAGAAATTTAACCACATATGTGATTCAAAAATATAAGAAGTAACAGGAAATAAATGAAAAGTTTCGGGGGAAAAAAGCTTTCAGATGCCCTATTTAAAAGAGCACCAGTGAAAACAGTAATAAAAATTAAAAGACAATACCTAGCAACAGAGAAAGAGAAAATTATTCTGATCTTATTTCTTCTATATTTTCCATCCCTTTCAATAAAAGAGCCGCCATAATCCCAACATTGCCATTTCCTGCACAAAGAACCCAGAGAACAATTCAAAATTAAAGGAGCTGAAAGAAGACACAGCATCCCAGGCCTTCTCTCCCCAAGGCATCTGCAGGCAGAATAGCCATGGTTTCCAGAACATTCTCATCACATTTGTCTCTCGTGAGCTGCAGCGTACAATGTTTACCAGAGGCTTCAAAAATGAAATCTCACTAAACGGTTGAGAAAAATATTTAACAACAAAGGCAAAGCAATTACAGTCACATTTTCACCTCGAGATTCCCATCTTAGGTGTGGGAGGCAGAGAGAAGACTCCTGCACATCAGTCTGAACCTAGAATGAGGATGAAAAGAGTTGATTCTGCCGATAGTTGACAACAAATCCATATTTTTGCATCTCAGGGTGAAATGCGGAGCTGCCCGCCCATCTGAATGTGCATTAAGAACAGCGCCACTGTTCGGTTAAGGCTGACTCAAGTTTCTAAGCAGCAATCTGAGGACAGGCTAGACATGAACATCCCTACCAAAAACGTGGAAAGGTCTGAACGTGACAGATCTCCCTTTTCAATTATTTGTGCTAGAAAGCATCATCATTTTCAACTATTCAAGGTGACAATATGAGACAACGCAACTAGTCCCAGTAGAGCATTTCTGTATGAATGTATAGACTTGGGAGGAAATTAACCACATCACACAGGGTTAATCCTTCCCCCCAAACTTCTGCCCCATTATCCAACCAATTTACATCTTGTAATCTAGACTTTTATTACTCATTTTCATTATGATTTGACTTTGACACAATATTATTCCCTTTAGGGCAAAGACTTTCTGGGTGCAATGAGATCAGACATAATTTCTTCAGCAGGAATGCATAACAAGGACACGCGTACACATTCCATTCCCGGACATTTCTGTCTCGGTCTAGTTCAGATGAGCAAGGAATGAAAGGCGGGGCATAAAATGGTATAAATTCTAGTTAGGCATGGACAATAAGCATCCATAGGAAGCTACTGTTCACTATTAAAAGGCATTACCTGATATGGTTGAAAAAGATCACAAAGGCTTATAACACCTTACCTGAGCCATCTGCCTCTCCAGTTTTGATCGGGGAATATCATCAAAGTAGTTTTCATTTCTTCTCCTCCTTGCATCGCCCTGCATGATAATGTGAGGAACGTCTAGGGAGCCACCAGTGGTGTAAGTGCTTTGGCTAAGTGATGGAGACAACTGAGGAGGAGTGTGATTACCACTGGGTTCCTGAATGGAAATACATCATGAAATAAATACCATGTTCTGTGGCTAACCTTTGGTTTCAAAATTGTGAAATACTGACAAGACAAACTGTGGGGGTGGGGAGTCGCTTTTGAAGCAACAGCCAAGGAATGAATGACATTCCACCACTTTATTAATGGCACGATCTAGTCAATACGTTTTTCCCCTAAGTATTTCAGGTCAAAGGTCTGAAATATCAAGAGTCACGTTCTGTTTTCCTAAAGCAGCACCATGGATGGTCTCAGGAGGGAGGCACACCTATGTTGGGCACCTCTGACACTACTGCATGTGTTTACAGGGGAGGAACTGGGCCCTCATGTGGGCAGAGCGTCCTCACCATGGTAGATGCCATGATGAGAAAGCTAAAATGAGACCCAACGGGTCTTGATCCTTCATCAAAGAATGGTCTGACAACAGGGTTGGGAAGAGGACACAGTACGGCAACACAGCATGTCACACGCACAGACTGCAGAGCAGTGCATGCTACGACAGAGGATGCTTTTCCAAGGCAAAGACAACTCCATCCGAGGGAAACAGGTCAGGAGGAAGATAGGGGGCATAGACAGCTCAGCTCTACTGTTTGCAAGTAGAATGAGGATTGGGATCATGGTGTTTCTCCAGATCCCTTCTCCTCCAGATATTCTGGACCTTCTATGATAGATTTAGGTCCTACACTTTTTCCTGGAAATCTCTTTGATCTTTTTTTGTTCCCCTAAATCTCTCCCAGAGAGCCACAATGAGAGGTTCAGAAGGGGAAGGAAAAAAAGCAGGGTAAGTAGCAGGAAATTACCCCTCTAAAGAGTCATTTTAGGGTGACTACGCTGATGGTGCTTATATCTTTCTCTCCTTCCACATAGCAAAATGAAGGCAAAACAAAAATCGTTTTTTTTCTAATTTATTTGAGGCTCCTCTTTCTAAGGGGTGAAATTTCTATTTGTATTTTTATGACTCCCAAAACTCTCAAGTAGCCTCCAAATATCCCAGTGTACCCTAATGCCCCCAGTAATTAATTAAACCAGTATTCATGTAGTCCCTACCCACCCCACTCCAGTCTCTCTCAAGAGGCTAAGCTTGTCCTCCTGGAGCCAATTCTCTTGCATCCCCTGAAATCCTTGCGCATTTTCCTCTCCAAAGCTGAATCAACTCCAAATCCGAACAGCTCCTTTCCTGCCCAACCCTCTGTTATCCTGACAGTGGCTATGCTGTTTGCTGAAGTTTATTGATAAGAGGCAGGCCACTGCATTTCATCACGATGGTTACGTCCAGGTGCCGTGCTTGTGTTCATCTCTTCAGAATGGAAATCAGAAGCAAGCACGTGCAGGACAAAATAAAGAGAGCAGAGTGGGCACCCCACAGCTTTCAGGGAGATCTCAGCTTTTTGACGAATTTTTAAAAAGTTCTTGTAGGACTCATGAACACCAGTGACTGCCGGCCACTTCTTGCCACTGCCATTTTGCCTGGAAATCATCTCTTTCACTTCCTCTCTGCCCTTTTCTCCCTCCCTTCCTTCACTTCCTCTTTATTTCTCTCTCCCTTATACAGGTTCTCTCTAGTTTCCTACCTCATAGTTTTTTTTTGTTTGTTTTTTTGTTTTGAGATGGAGTTTCGCTCTGTCGCCCAGGCTGGAGTGCAGTAGTGCGATCTCGGCCCACTGCAACCTCTGCCTCCCGGGTTCAAGCGATTCTCCTGCCTCAGCCTCCCGAGTAGCTGGGATTACAGGCGCCCGCCACCATGCCCGGCTAATTTTTTGTATTTTTAGTAGAGTCAGGGTTTCACTGTGTTAGCCAGGATGGTCTAGATCTCCTGACCTCGTGATCCGCCCACCTCTGCCTTCCAAAGTGCTGGGATTACAGGCATGAGCCACTGCGCCCGGCCCCTACCTCATAATTCTAAAGTGTAGTTGAATAAAAGAAATACAATTTATTAAGTAAGGTTTTAGATTCTCTATTCTGAATTTTTGAAGTGAGTAAGGCTGGACAAATTTTACTTCTTGAGAAACAGAAGACCCTAAGGTTAATTTTAAATTGATCTTTACTTAACTGTGGTCCTTGATCGATTTTCTTTCTGTGGGTTTGAGGAGTCTGACAGAAAACTCATTTCCACTCTCTTGGTGTAGATGGGGTGTGGGATGGGAGGTGAGGGAGTGGTTCTTTAAAGATGGTGGTTTGTCAGGCTGAATTCCATTATAGATGGATGTCTAAATCTCAAAAATATACATTTAACCAATCTAGAAAAACAAATCTTGTTGTTTTGATTGTGTCAAACAATCAAAAGAGAGATTGTTTTTTACACAGGTATGGTAAGCTACATAGAAAAGAGCCAGCACTTCCTGATCTATTGCTTCAGTTGTATAAAGTGCATGTTTATAAAACCTACAAACCTACACAAAATAATTCTTTTATTTTCTTACTCTGTTGCCCAGGCTGGAGTGCAGTGGTGCGATCTCTGCTCACTACAATGCTCCGCCTTCTGGGTTCAAGCGATTTTCATGTCTCAGCCTCCGGAGTAGCCGGGACTACAGACGGGCACAACCACACCTGGCTAAATTTTTTCTGTTTTTAGTAGAGGCAGGGTCTCACCATGTTGGCCAGGCTGGTCTCAGACAAATAGTTCTTAAGGGCAGAGAACCAAATGAATGTGCTCGGCACTTACCCTGAGGGTGATGGACCGAGGGGGCTTCTGTGGGGGATCGTCGTGCAGCCTGTCTCCCAGAGATGCCAAAATACGTTTCCTGTGGCCAATCAAATTGATTTTTAAAACCTGAAACAACATATATTTGGGTTAAATATTTCATTGGAGAACAAATAATTTTTATATGTCCTAAAACATATAGGGTGAAAAGAGATTTGTGCAAAGTTACCCCTGCACCATGAGATGTGGTGTGACATCAGTGTGACCGCTGAAGTCCAGAAAGATTGCAGTAGCATCTGGAAAGCCTGGAGTGGCTAAGTAGTAGGGGCAGAAAGAGAAGGGAGGACGGTTCTCCTTCCACTCATGTTGCCTGAGAGTCTCATTCCCAATGCAGCAGCCTCAAGAGAAGCCAGCTCTTCTTATAAGCAGCCGAAACCTCACAGGATAAAATCTGAGTCCGGACTTGGCTTCGGGGTAATGGGGACAGGCTGCCCTCTGCCTCTTTCCCTCCATCCAGGATATGCAGTCACGCCAGCCTCCTCTAGTTATTAGAAGCTCCACATTCATTCTCACCTTGGGGCCTCTACCCCTGCTCAACCACCTGCCTGGAATGCCCCCTCTCCCCTCTGAGATTTTCAAATAACCAGTGACTTCTCATGGCTCTGGACACTGTTCTGGTGATGTCTCCTCAGAAAGGTCTTCCCCCACCTCCTTTTTGAAGAAGCCATGCCCTCAACCCGACATGCTCTCCGCGATGATCCTCATTTTCTCACGCTCTGAAAGCACTTTCTTTACAGGCTTAATGTTTGTGGTTTGTTCCACCCTCTCCAGGTAAGCTCCCTGAGAGCAGGGCACTGGCATATGTAGATCGCTATTATTTCCCAAAAGCATAAAAGGATGACTAAAAAAAAAAATAAGGGATTAATGAATATGAAAGAATGAATGGTAATAGAGATGAGAGTTGCAAAATTAGAGTCATCTCTCATAAGGACACAGTTAGAATGAAAGACTGCCTATTGGGGTAGACTCAGAGCCTCCCCAGGATGGTATTTTGAATCTGACCATGCTGCAAAGGGCACATAGTAGAAGAGCTCTCAAAGGGAACTGAGAATTGCAGCGCATCATTCCTCAGCCCCATTCCCGGTGCTTTACCAGGGCCACACCCTTTCAATCTTCCCAGCTTCTCTATCTGGAAGGAGTTCTCACTTGACAGATGAAGAAACTGTGGTTCCGAGTGGTTAAGCCACCTACCCAAGAGCCAGCATGTGGTGGCTCTGAGATTTGAATCAGATTTGCCTGATTTCAAAGCATGTTTTACTCCAAAGTATACGTCACAAAATTTGGGCATTTCTCCAAATGTTACCAGCTTCTTAAAAATATATTGTATATTCATCCATTCATAAAAATGTGTTTACCTCTTCCCTACCTACATGTAGTCCCAAGATATAATAATCTTGTTGGGTAACTAGTTTCCAAAGTCATTACCCCATGTGTAGATTTTTCTCTTCTCAAGTTTTAAGATAGAAGGTGGGGAGAACATTTCTTTGGCAGGCATCCCATGCTACCTTGAATTTTTTTTAATTTCAACTTTTAATTTAGATGTAGGTGGTATATGTGCAGGTTTGTTACATGAATACACTGAGTGATGCTGAGGTCTGGGGTATGAATGATCCCGTCACCAGGTAGTATGCATAGTACCCAATAGGTAGTTTTTCAGCCCTTGTCCCCTTCCTCCCTCCCCTCCTTTGTCGTCCCCAGTGTCCACTGTTGCCATCTTTACGCCCATGAGTACTCAACGTTTAGCTCCCACTTATAAGTGAGAACACGAAATATTTGGTTTTCTGTTTCTGCGTTAATTAACTTAAGGGTAACGGCCTTCAGCTGCATCCATGCTGCTGCAAAGGACATGATTTCATTCTTTTTTATGTCTGTGTAGTATTTCATCTACATTGACTTTTTATTTGCCTATTTGTTGGTTAACTTATGGGCCTTTTGGCCTAAACTAATGTAGATTTTAAACTCACACTATGCCCTATTCCTTTGACAGCCACCCTCTGACCCATGCCTGTTGATGATGAGGAGGGTAAATGTTAGCCAAGGTGAATGTCCCCATGTACCATATCCCTATGATTTTATAAAACCTTCATCTCCCCAGGCTGATGAATCTTAATCTTTGCAAGTTTGTTTTCATGAAGCAGCTCCTCTTTTCCATAAATCATTTCAGTTGACATCCTCTGGACTTTCTCCTACCCTATTATAGCTGCTTAAGGTTTGCTGAAAAAATGGCTCACAATATTCTAGGTATAAGTGAACCATGGCTTTACATTTATGCAGGATACTGTTTTCTGCTTTTAATAACCTTTTAAAATGTCCTTCCTAAGCACATGTGATTTCTAGCTAGCCTTTTAGCTGCAGTAGGAATAACTAGGGACAAAAGTATACATTGACTATAAAATCCCTTAATTTTGTTATAGCTAATAGTTCAAAGCCCTTTAATCTAGGAGGGATGATTTGAATTATTTTTCCCTAAATTCCTTATCTTACAGTTGTCCAGGCAGAAGCCCATCTGCCATGCTTCTGCCCACTCACACAGCCCTGTGTTAGCTTTCTGCATTTATATTAACCGGTTTGGCATTTCACTACCTGGAAAAGCTCAGTGGTTTTTGCAAATCTGGAAATTTCACTATGTATTCCTTTCAGATGATTTATAAATATGCTAACTAAGTGTGGCCCTACTGCTGATTACTTGCAGACAGCATTGTTTATACGATCCGTAGAAATGCCCTTATATTCTTGTATTGTTTCTGTTTTTAAGCATCAAGATCAAATAATTTCTCCATCTCAGAAAAAATATGATAACCTTTTCAAAGGTATTGTGCAAGTCTAAACATAGTATATTTTCTAATTCTCTTTTATTCTCATCCTCAATTACTTTGCCAAAAGCTTCTATTGGATATAAATTCCTCCCATAAAATCTTCACCGCCTTTCTCCCAGCAGGCAGCTGGACCTCATGCTGATGGTACTCCCTTGCCCCCTCCCCAAGTCCTGCTAGAAATGTTTTTATAATAAAGACATTCACTTAATTATTATTATTATTATTTACAAAACTGACACTAAATAACAAATAACTGTGGTACAATTGAGCTGATGTAATCTCCACTATTGCTTTTGGTTTACTCTCCCACAACTCAATTTTGGGCAGGTTACCTGACTCCTCTGATCTCAGGTTTTCTCACATATAAAGTGAAGAAGTTAATGACAATTTCAAATGTGGTTGGGAAGATGAAGAGTAAGTTGTGAGAATAACCAGCATAGTGCCTGACACATAGAAGAAGCAACTTTCACAGTGTGCTTATTCCAGTGAATGGGTTCTGAGGGTGCACAGGAATCCTGGCCCAGAAGAACAAGGACTTGGTCATTGTCATAAAGTCAATCATGTTAAACAAATACACTGGAGCTTTGGATGAAGAGATGTGGCTAACCTTGGGAAAGCCCTCAATGAAGTGGCTTATCCTAGTAGGAACGTGGCTGATTTCTAGCTATTAGTCTGAGGCCAGACTCAATTTAAAAGAATATGCTCTTCTGCCATCCACATCGCTTAATCTTCAATAGGAGGTAAGCTGAGGCACTCCTCTGCACTGAAGCTTCATTGCTGTCTCCTCCATAGAGCTACCCAGATGAGGGTGGATGGATGAATGAATGGATCGATGGATAGATGACAGATGATAGACAGATAGATAGGAAACAAATTAACACAGGATGGTTAGTACTATCAGGATCACCTGGATAACTCTCCTTTTTATCAGAAATGAGCCCTCATCACTGAAGATACTGATGGTAACTTCCATTTATTGAACACTTTCTATACTCTAGCTCTATGTTCTAGTTGTGCTAGAAACTACCAAGTGGTTATACACGAATATAAATATCTCCTGTAATCCTTACAATAGCATACAATAAAACCATTCTCATTTTAGAGATGCAAAATCTGAGATTATGAAACGCGAAGTAACTTGCCCAAGGTCACACTGCTAAGAGGCACATGGCTAGGATGTGCACCTGATTCTTAACCTGCCCTTCACTACTCTCCTTGCTCTTCTTCTTGCTGTTAACCTCTGTACCTTTTGACTTTTAGCTACACTATTGGTTATGTCATCATGAGGCTTCTTAAAACGTTGCTTCTTACTTTGAGTTATCATGTTTAAAGAATTTATATAGGGTTTTGAGCATCTGAAAACATTAAAATAATTCACTTTTTAGTAAGGCTTATAGCATTGTTAAAGCTACAGGCTACAAGGGCAGGTACCTCACAGTATTCCCTGTGAAATACATATATAGACCAAGGACAGGAAACCCTCATCACCCAAGATTCAATCCGAGCTGGCTCACTGTGGAGTGGTAGAGAGGGTGGCAGTGGGCTTCAAAATGCCCAAGTTGACCGTAAGAAATCCAATTGGCAAAACAATAACAGAGAATATCTCAAAGAAAGATGGTCATTATGGAAAATTCTGAAGGTGGTTGGGTTTGCCTTGAGTGAGAATGGCTTTATAGCAGACTGTCTTTGCAAGCAGATGGGGTAGCTGAGTAGTGGAATCCTACAACCCCAGGCATCATGGGCGATAACCAGTGTTAAAACTTTAGTTTTCAAAAACACCAGAGCAATGGTTACTGCAGTAGAGAAGAATTCTGTGTTTTCATTACTGCTTGGGTTAAAGTTAACTGTTCAAAGAACATAATGGGAGTAAAAGACAAAAAAATGGTAATATATTGGAGATTCAGTTATTCTAAGATGTTGAAGCAATTCAATTTAGCTCAGAAAACAATACTGAATTTCTGCTACCAATTATTTGGAGGACTCAAAGGGGAAAGTCTATGAACAGAGCTTACAATATTGGAGAGAGCAGGCACAAATAACTATATTATCACACTATTAACTAAGAAAAATTATTATACACATAAGCATAAGAATGTGGCTCCAACTGCTGAGTTCCAATACATAAGAAATAAAAGTTGGCAAGGCGCGGTGCCTCATGCCTGTAATCCTAGCACGTTGGGAGGCTGAGATGGTTGGATCACGAGGTCAGGAGATCGAGACCATCCTGGCTAACACGGTGAAACCCTGCCTCTATTAAAAATACAAAAAAAAAAAAAAAATTAGCCGGGCGTGGTGGTGCGCACCTGTAGTCCCAGCTACTCAGGAGGCCGAGGCAGGAGAATCACTTGAACCCGGGAGGTGGAAGTTGCAGTGAGCCGAGATTATGCCACTGCACTCCAGCCTGGGCGACGGAGCAAGACCCTGTCTCAGAAAAAAAAAAGAAAAAGAAAAAGAAAAGGAAATAAAAGTTATGGCATGTGTTCTTAATGGTTTTTATTACAACTAGTGTAAGAGGAATGTGGGTCAGAGGCAAGGAGCATTGTTGAAACCACAGGAGTCAGCCACAGGTGGGTATCCATTCATCACAGCAGTAGCCGCCTCCAGGAATTTTCTCCAGTATCACTTAAACAGGATAATTCCAGAAACCCCACTGTGAATCCCAGCAACAGGAGAATAATTGTGCTGGATGACAATCCTATAATATCACATCACTGCTGTTTATGTTTCTGGGTTTGGCTGTGGGAATTCTGCCAGACAGTATCATGATATACCCTCATACGGAATAGCTTACTTTGGAATATATGTCATAGCAAAGCTGAAAGTCAATGCACTTAAACTTCTTTTTTTCTTTTAAAATTTAATGTGATATAAAATTAAACATGTTTAAATTTATATCACATTAAATTTAACATGTTTAATTTAAACATGGTGTAAATGAAGCATTTTTCTTTATCTGCTTTTAAAAAAGTAAATAACATTTTGATTATAATAGCTATACTGCTTTCCCATTTTAGACACTTTATAAAATACAGAAAAACAAGTAAGAGAACCAGCAATCCACAAACTATATCTAAATAGATATATTTCCTTTCATTTTTTCCCCCATGATTATGTTTTGTGGTGGTCATATCACAAGTACCATTTTAGCCTTTTTTTCAGTTCTTTAAAGCTAAAGAACTTTTCTACATATACAACTCTCAGTAGACATTTTAGCTAACTCCATATTATCACATTATTGTTTCAGAGAAGTATGTCATAATTCATTAAACACTTCCCCTATCATTGAAAATTTTGGTTTGTGCTTCTTTCTGGATAGCAAACATTCCACATGCTTAAATAATTCTATCATCCTATAATTTCCATTCTCAATGCCATGTTTACATAGACACAGCATAGAAAACACCAAAGAAGACTGCAAGAATCACACGAGTCACGCAGAAAAGTCATGAAGCAACAGTCTGTCTCCATGTTCTGCATGAAATCTCAATCCGTTTATCGCCGGCTGGACCAACTCCTCCTGGGAAAATCACGAACCCACATAATGTTCCTCAGTGCCATATTTTGCATTTGTTATGTTTTTGGAGTTCAGATTTAGCTGACAGATGTGAAACAGCACATGTAGCTGGAATTGTTCAGAGAGTACACATGCAGTGATGCTGGGCACACAAGCGATTCTAGTTCTCACCACCAGGCAACTGCATCCTTTTTATTTCTAGAATTTTATTGAAGGAGGGAGTTCATCCTGCGTTTGGAACTCCCTTCCATTTTAGGGGGTAGATTATTTCCCCTTTCCTTTCTAGATACTTGCCAACTAAAGAGAACAGGTCCTATGCAAGTCTATAGGGCTCACCTGGCTTCAGAGTAGCCTCTTCTAATAAAACTGCAAGTGTTCTGAGCAGTTCTGGTGTTCCTAAATGCCAAGAATGGAAGTTGCGGTGGAAATTGATCTGCTTTGTTCTATCTGCAGAACTAAAATTGCAAATAATCGTCAAAGTTTTCCCCCCTGCCTGATAACAATTTCTAAACACTTTCCACCTGAAAGTATCAAGGCAAAAGTGCCTGTGTATAATTCCATTTCAAATTCCTGCAATCTTAGAAATCCTCACTTGAACTTGTATACAATTTTGACTGTGATATTTTTCTCTCTTATTTCTTGGACTGCAATAATCCATGTCCGGCATGGGATGGTGAACAGAAAGACCTTAGGAGCAGAAAGTCATGACATTTGGTTCTTCTCTTACTCTTCTTCTAGCTAAGTAATCTTTAATGTCTTTGAGTTGTAATATAAAGGGGACAATAACAGTCTTATTCAACAAATATTTCTTGGATGCCTTTCACATATAACCACCATGTTATGCAATTTGTGAGCCACAAAGAAGAAAAAATATCGAGTCCTCCAAGGCTCTCAATCCAGGTGGTAAAAAAACATTAAAACTATGTGAACATATGTGTGTGTATATTTGTGTGTATGTATGTAGTCATCTATGTATGTATCTATCTATCTTTCTATCATCCAACCATCCATCTAAATATATACGTCTACACAGCCTTCCCAGCCTAAAAGGGGTGTCTGTGGATTGAATGAGAATGACTAGGAAGCTTATCTGGAAATTACAAAGCACAGAACTAAGGTACTAACTAAGGTATCATTTCTCTTTTAAGTATAACAGAAGCTTAAAACTTTCTTACCCTATCAACAATATTTAGATATTACCTTTGATATTTAAATGTGCCATTATGGATATCTCTGGGTAGATTTTAGATCCGGAATCATGCCTTCCACTTCTCCAATCTTCTCTCGTTATTTCTTTGCTCCACGTATACACACTTGTGCATATTCCAGAGCGTCTCTGCCTGGATTTTCATTAGAATCTCACAAGGATGAAATCGAGATCCACCCAAAGCCTTGCTTGCTCACCTTGGATTACAAAGACCTTTCTCTTTTTGAATTTCTTTAGTATCTGTGGGCTGCCCTGTGCTGTTGACACGTGATACATCCTGGTGAGCACAGCTAGCTCTCTTTTTTTGTGTATGTGTCTTACCTGATCAACTAGACTATAGGCTCTGGAAAGTCAGATATAGTGTCCCTGCATCTCAGGGTCCCTCAATGCATCTAGCCCACGAATACAACTCAAAGGTGATCTCTAAGATCTCAACTCAAACCCCTGTCAAGGTGGACAACAAATGAAGCAGGGGAGATGTCTCTAAAAGAAAAAGAGGGAAGGAAAATAACACCTATGTCTTATTTCATTTTGTTTCTACTCTCAAGAGTCTTCTATTCTTTCTGAGCTTTGGCACCTTAATTCCTACACACAGTCTTGCCATGGGTGATGCAAAACTTCCTTACATCCCACCATCTGTAACTATTTCCCTTTACCTTTGCCACTTCATCTAAAAAAAATCCCTCTGACTACAGTTTCCAAATTCCCTTTTCCTTCTGCAATTACTTTCCAAACCAACTGCTACTAAATAATCAGCAAATAACTGTTTGACAGATGCCACCGAAATATAACTGTACTAATCTATGGAAAGGAAAAGAGGTTCCACGTTACACAGCTCCAGAGAGAGCAAAGGATAGTGAGAAAGAGTGAGGGAGGAGGAATGTGTGTTTTCTGAATATAGTCTGTCTCATTAAATAGGAAATACTAATTATGAGGAAATGAGATCATCTTTGCATGGAAAGAGAGACCCTAATGATATAATTGCCTCTGAACATTTAAGGGCTCTGGAGGTACAAAGCCTTCTTTTGTAATCAATGAGAATCTTAGGTTTATTTGTAAAGCTTTCTGAATTACCTCTTGATGAGGGTACTAATTTTCTGATTTTCATGTAAACATTGCTTCAGAAGATTAAAAACACACACAAAACAAAACAATAAATCAGTTCCCAACTAATTTCCCTGAAAGTTACTTTTAAGTAAAGCTTGCTGCCAGTTAAGTTTTTATAGGAGAAATTTGGTTTACATTGCTCAATAACCCAATCATTGGGGTTATTGAAGGAAAAATTTGTTACAAAAGAAAACGGGAAGTATGTGCAATATCCCAGATCTGAAGTTATTCTTGGAGATGTGAAGATGTGCTAATAGCATCTGAAAAGTGCAAATCTCCCTGCAGTACTATGAATACATAAAAATGCTCTGCATCTTAAGAAGTAGAGAGACTGCTGTTTTGCTATATTTTGCTAGCCATGCAGGATATTTACTGCTAAGGAGGGCATTTTCCAACTTTATTTCCTTTCAATTTTTGAGATCATAAAATTTATGATCGATTATATTGTGTGACTGATGCTCTCAGTATTGTAAATGAAATTATGGTTACCGAAATTCATTAACATATATCCATATAAAATAAACAGAAACATGCAACATACATGAATATACCCATATTTGTAAAAGAAGCTCTAAGACAAATTGAGTCTCAAGAGACAATCCTAGGTAAGTGAGGGCCTGTTTACTCCATTTTTGGATTATAAATGGTCTTTTCTGCTCTGTTGCTGTTCTGCCCCTCTTCTTGAGGTTTAGCTACTTTAATGGCATATAACACCCTCCATCAGCAGACAGAATAGTGAAAGAGGCAGTGAATTCAATCCAGCCAATTCTGTTTCTGTCAGCAGCTCTGATAAAAGGGTTTTATGTGGGAGGAGGTAAAAAATCTACTTAAAACTAGCTAAAGTTTTGAAAATGCATCCACAGATTTTACTTAGCCCAGCCAGCTACTACTACACTTTAGAATTGGACATTTACCATATTTCAGCTACATATGGAGGCAAAAAGGATGTTAAGGTTAAAACAAAGTATTATCAGGAAAGCAGAGGTTGAGTCCCAAGGACAAGTTCAAAAAGAGGGAAAAAAAAAAAAAGGGTAACAACAGTGAGAGAGATTTCTTATCATCCCTTTTCTCCCTTTGTCCCCACCCCCACCATTATCCCCTTCCTTATCTCCTGGAGAGTCACATCACAGAGTAGAGCTGAGAATCACTCTAAACCCATAAGAATGGCTAACATTAGAAAAGAATGAACCTACCTAGGATGATAAGGATGTGGAGGAACTGGAACTCTCATCTTGCTAGTAGGATTGTAAATGGCATAGTCACTTTTGAGGAAACTGCCAGTTTCTCAAATTTTGACCCAGTTTTCTAACATACAACCCAGCAAGTTGACTCTAGCTAGCAACTCATAGCTAAAAATGAATATATATGCCCACATAAAGATTTGTATATGAATGTTTAAGCAACATTATTCATAATAGCTAAAAATTAGAAACAATCCAAATGTCCGATCAACTGGTGAATGGATAAGTAAAATACGGTATATTCATGCAACAAAACACTGCCTAATGATACAAAGGAATGGGCTACATGATACAGGCTATAGCATCAACAGACCTCAAAAACATTATGCTAAGTGAAAGAAGCTACACACACAAGATGATAGAATGTTGTAGGATTCCATTTACATGAGTTTCTAGACAGCATAAAACTATATGTACAGAAAACATATCAGTGGTTATCTGGAGTAGGAATAGGAGCAGGGATTGACTGCAATGAGCATAAAGGAACTTTTTAGGGTGACAGAAATGTTCTAAAATGGGATTGTGTTGATGGTTGGATAGCTGTGTAGGTTTACTGAAATTTACCCAACTGTATACTTAAAATAGGCGATTTTCATGATGTGTAATTAAATTGCAATGAAGTTGTTTTTGAAAAAAGAATAAAGCTGGGAGAATGCATTCAGTATGCAGTATCGTATAAATAAGGCCATTCCTGAAGGCTGTAATCCAGGCTGCTCGAGAGGAAGACCTCTGTTATCTAGGAATATACTACTTACCAGCTGGATGGAAGAGTGAGCAATATATACACTGCAGGATGTCTTAAGGAAAATGTGACCTGCAGGGTAGCTTTGTTCTAGGAGCCTAGTACTATTTAACTATAGGCTAATAGATCAGTAGCATATTCTTTGTTATAAGTGTACAATACAGTAAATTAGTACTGACTTTCTTATGTACATATATTTTTAAGGGTCTTAATCCTCCAAGTCATAACACTTTGGTAAAAATGTTTATGCTTTCTAAATACTTACAACAAATGGCTTATGGATGTTTGAAAAGAGTGGAGTGATCACTAGGAGCCAACATCAGTTCTCTCTGGATGGGTAACAGGTGGTGATCCGAAGATGAGACTCAAGAACCAGAGAATAACGTTGCATTCTAAGCACCAAATTAATCACAACAGTGGTATGATTTGAGTATTTTCTGACAAAAACTCAGCTTTAAATTGGATCTCCAATGTGGCAGTGTTGGCAGATGGGGCCTAATGGGAGATATCTGGGTCATGAGGTGGCGAATCCTTCTTGAAATAATTTATGCCATTCTCTCAGGAGTGAGTGAGTTCTTGCTCTGGCAAGACTGGATTAGCTGTTACAGGGATGAATTAGTTCCTGCAAGAGTGGGTTGTTAAGAAGCCAGAACATCCTGTGGGTTTTGCCTCTTCACACGTCAGCTTCCCCTTTAACCTTTCGCCATGTTGTGATACAGCACCAGAAATTCTCACCAGAAGCTGAGCAGGTGCTGGCACCATGCTTCTTGAACTTCCTAGCCTGCAGAACCGTGAACTAAATAAACCTTTTCTTCTTTATAAATCACCCAGTCTCAGATGTTCTGTTATAGCAACACAAAACAGACTAGGACAAACAAAGTGACTGGAGTCAGAATGACTTTCTAGCCCATGAAGCGTCAATGAAATAGACAGGCAGTGTGACTATAGTTTAATCGGTGATACTGAAACCCAGCTAAACAAAGAAGGTGTGCCAGGGTGGGGTGGAGAAGCAAGGGTAGAGGACAGATTGAAGCAATGAAACTATCTAGCTTTGGCAGCAGCACGGGGAGAGACTGAATCCTAACGTAAGTAAGCTCTCTGATTACTCAAGGGGTTATTTTATCAGGTTTTGTACTGATCTAAATGAAACATCCCTCAAAATTCCCTTTCCTTCAGTACCACATGTACCAGGAAGCAGTAATCACTGGATCAGTTTTCTGAGTACCCAGATATGAGAAGAGGAAATGTTGAAGACGGGGGATCAGGGATGGGAGCATTTGGTCAGAGAATCCTTCCCATCATGTATTAACAGAATGGACATCTTGATACATTGATCTCTCCTTAATTAAATTAAATCAACACCACCGAGGCACAGAACCTGCTCAGGAGGGCACAGTGGTTAAGAGCAGGGCTTGGTGTCAGGATGATCTGAGTGTGAGTGTTGGTACTGGCATTTACTATATGTGCCTTTTGGTCAATTATTTAACCTCTCTCAGTATCACCTAACTTGTGTAAAATGATGGAGCTAAGAAACAGTATTCGACTCTTAGTGTAATTGTTAGGATTAAATGAGACATATGCAATGCATTTAGCACAGTGCCTGGTATAAAATGAGCTTCATAAAATTCTAACTTCATTCAGTGTTTTGATTAAGCCCCGTTTCTGAACTGGAAGGGCTGAGCCCTCCCCTGGAACCCGACCAGAAGGAGCTCAGCAGCCAGCCATGCACCTTTTCCCTGGCAACAATCCTTGCATCATCAGCCACTCTTCAAACTTTGGTGGCCTCATTGAAAATCAGTTTTTGCCAAACTTTACTAACTTTCTTTTTTTGACAATTATTAGTATGAGGTTGACAGACCAGGAGAATGTCATACATATAGTGTCTTTGATTCCAATAAAGCACTTGATGAAGTCTTTCATTATCTACAAGATGGTGGACTCTTTGAGAGAAAAATTAAGTGGATTCACAGCTGGTTGTACATCTATAGCCAAGAGGCTTGATGAATGGCTCTGTCATAACCTGTTGGGGGACCACTGATTGAATGCCATAGGCTCTGCCCCTGGATTCTGCTCTATTCAATATTTTTATTAATGGCATCAAAACAGACATAAGAAGAACACTTACCAGATTTTTCAATGACATAAAACTGTGAAAAATATTTAATATAATAATAGGCTAATGTAAAATTCAACATTCTCTCAACGGGCTGAAAAGGCCAAGTTGACACCAAAAAGATGCAATTTAACAGGGATAAATATAATGTCTTACATTAAGGATCCAAAAGAAATCAATTGTTCAAGTTCAAGATGGGAAAGATATGGCTGTGCCACAGTTCAAAGAAATAGCTGAATTTTTAGTTAAACATAGGAAGGGGTTTAGCAGAAAGAATGCAAAAGTATGGGTCTAATGGGAAGGGAATGAACCCATTTAGAATAATTTCACCAAATAAATAATCTCATTTACTTTGCTATTTCAACCTAACAAGGCTGGTAATTACCTTAACTTTAGAAATGAATTAACTGAGGTTCAGGAATTTAAGGAACTTGTCAAAGTGATGACAAAATCAGGATTTGAACCCAGTTCTGACTTCCAAAATTTGTGCACTTTGGATTCATTCTATTTTGCTGCCACTTCTCTTCCAGAGTTGCTGTGTGGCTCAAGTGAGACAATTTTAATGGACGTACCTAGCACAGTGCCTGGCCCCTACCTTCTGCTCAAAAGTGGCTGATTATTTTTCTCCCAGAGACTCATTAAACATAAAGCTGTGTGCTTATATGAACAACCAGTACTTTATTATTATAATATGAACTCTGCAGTCTATTAAGTCTTTTCAAGTTTATCCATTAATATACCTAGTGCAGAAATGATTCTGTTGATTTTTATTCTCTCATTCATCATTATTTCCAAATCCTTAATGCCAGAAAAGGAAGTCCAGCCTGGAAAAGGCACTGGAAAATTTGAGGGCAATCTAAAAATCTCTGTCAGTCAGAAATGATTCTCAGATAATTAAAACTTTCTTTTTTTAATTATTATTATACTTTAAGTTTTAGGGTAAATGTGCACAATGTGCAGGTTTGTTACATATGTATCCACGTGCCATGTTGGTGTGCTGCACCTATTTTTTTTTTTAATTAAGGTAACTTTCGAGGGCTGCATTAGTGGTTCAATGCTGGCGTATTTACATGACAAAAACCTCAATTACCTTTAGATAATGAGGTGGTGTGTTAAGTAACCTTAGTACAATGATATGCATATAGAATGTACAAAATTTTCAATTAATTCAATTATTTAATTAGTTTAGCTTATGGTTAAAAAGACACTTTTTTCTGTTGTTGGAGGTCTTATTAGAATTCTTCATATATATATATATACACATACATATATATGTATACACACACACACACATATATATGTATATTTTGTTCTCTCCTGCCTAAGGGTGGTTTATTGACAGTCTTTAATTCTTTCCCGGATATTTGGAATACTGCATTGCATCTGAGTCATGCTCTGTGAAGAGTATTTGTCACTGGGCCACAGTGCTGCTGCAAAAGGTGGCTGAGGAATGCACACTGGCTCCAGCAGTATCCTGTAAGATTTAGCTCTTTTAAATAAAGGAATTCTTAAGAGCAGTTAGTTGTCATTGCCTCTTGCACTAAAAGCAAGGGCTGACAACAATAGCTTTTCAAAAGTTCCAGTTAATGAAGGTTTTATTGTAAGAAAGAATCCATTTAGGGGAAGTTGCAAACTCTTTGTAATTTTCTCTCCCTCTTTCTCTTGGCTTAGGCCAGCTACGATTCACAAAGCTGGAGAATGGAGAATCATTAGCTGCTGATGGTGCTGGTCATCCCATCCTGGCAAGGAAAGGAACAGGTATGATGAGTGATCAGGTTGACCTGTGCAGTGGATGAGCTGAAAACCTCTTTTGTAAGCTGTTTTGTAAAGATATGGAGACAACTGATGACTCTGGAGGTGGAGGATGCTTTGAGGGCCAGAGCACATACTCTGCAATAAAGCAGGTCACTTCCTTTAGGTTTTAAGCTCAAACGTGAACACGTCAGTGGACTTTCACATAAGCTGTGCTTTCTTTCTGGAATGTCTCCTTTTCATCTTCTCCATCTCGTGAACCTCTACTCATCTTCTACTCTTTCGAGTTAAATACTACTTTTAAACAAATAATAGCAACAGAACAATTAACGACAACAGAACTTTGGAATGACAGTATCAAACTAGTCCTGATCCATAAACAAAAATCTATTTAGCACATTGTGTGAAAAAATGAAGTCTCTTTGTTTTTATTTTCTTAAACCACTTTATTCCAGTATAACTGACATGTAAAAAATTGTACATATTTAATGCATACAACTTGATCAATTTAGGGATAAGTACATACACATCAAACCATCACCACCATCAAGACTATATGCATATCCATCAGCTCCCAAATTTTCCTCCAGCTCCTTTTATTATTATTATCATCATTTTTTTGTGTGTGGTAAGAATACTTAACATAAGATCTCCTCTTTCGGCAAATTTTAAGTACATAATACAGTATTGTTAGTTACTGGAACTATGCTACAGTAGATCTCTAGAGCTTATTCATCTTGCATAAGTAAAATTTTGTATTGTTTAACCATCACCTCTCCATTTCTGCCCCCAGCCCCTGGTAACCACCATTCTACTGTCTGCTTTTATGGGTTTAGCTATATTAGATTCCACATTTAAGTGAGATCATATAGTATTTGCTTTCTATGCCTGGCTTATTTCACTTAGCATAATGTCCTTCGGGTTCATCCATATTGTTGCAAATGGCAGGATTTCCTTCTTTTTCATGGCCAAATAATATTCCACGGTATGTATATACTACATTTTCTTTATTCATCTAATGATAGACATACAGATTGATTCCTCGTCTTGGACATTGTGACTAATGCTGCAATGAACATGGGAGTGCAGGTATCTCCTCAAGATCTTACTTTTTTTTTCTTTTTGTTTTTTTTTTTGAGATGGAGTCTTGCTCTGTCACCCAGGCTGGAGTGCAGTGGAGAGATCTTGGCTCACTGCAACTTCTGCCTCCCGGGTTCAAATGATTCTCCTGCTTCAGCCTTCTGAGCAGCTGGAATTACAGGCATGCGCCACCATGCCTGGCTAATTTTCGTATTTTTAGTAGAGAGGGGATTTTGTCATGTTGGCCAGGCTGGTCTCAAACTCCTGACCTTAGGTGATTCGCCCACCTCAGCCTCTCAAAGTGCTGGGATTACAGGCTTCGGCCATTGCGACTGGCCAAGATCCTAATTTAAATTCCTTTGGATGAATACCCAGAAACAGAACTGAAGAATCATATGGTGGGTCAATTTTTAATACATGTTTATTTTGTATCAGGTTGCAAATTTGTTGATCAAAATTATGAGTTCAAGATGAAGAAGTGAAAAGTAGAGCAATGCTTTCTAAGAAATAGATACTGAACTATCAAATGGAAAAGTAATATCCCCACTTGCTAACATAATTCATCATAATTTACAAGTCTCTAATGAAAACCAAGCAATAAACAATGACTTAGTATTTGTTAGAAAACAGAGTTTAATCTCCAATTGTCACTGAACTCATTAGCAACGTATGTCATTCACACACAGTGAGGAATTATTAATTTTTCATTTCAAGAAAATTGTCAAATTAAGCTGGATAGAATAACAACATATGATAAAAAAAATTGGTAATTTATTCTTATATTGCCCTAGAACGATGACAGTGTGTGGCATGTCATTAATTAATAAACATAATATTATTCACATAGTGGGCCCTTGATATCTATGAAATGGGTAATTAATGATGAAAATGCTACAGTGTTACTATCACACTTACTGATCACATCGAAGTTTTTTCCGCCCACGCTTAAATTAAATCTCCCTGAAATCCCTTGTTCAAATTTCATGAGATTCAAGTAATTTGTGATTTTTTTTTTTTTTTTGATGCGGAGTCTCGCTCTGTTGCCCAGGCTGGAGTACAGTGGCATGATCTCAGCTCACTGCAACCTCCTCATCCCAGGTTCAAGCAATTCTCCTACCTCAGTCTCCAGAGTAGCTGGAATTATAGGCGCGTGTCACCATACCTGGATTAATTTCTGTGTGTGTGTGTGTTTTTTTTTTTTTTTTTTTTTGAGCCGGAGTCTCGCCCTGTTGCCCAGGCTGGAGTGCAATGGCGTGATCTTGGCTCCCTGCAACCTCTGCCTCCCGGGTTTAAACGATTCTCCTGCCTCAGCCTCCCAAGTAGCTGGGATTATAGGCGCCTGCCACCACCCCCGACTAATTTTTGTATTTTTAGTAGAGATGGGGTTTCATCGTGTTGGCCAGGCTGGTCTCAAACTCTTGACCTCAAGTGATCTGCTCACCTCGGCCTCCCCAAATGCTGGGATTACAGGCATGAGCCACTGCGCCTGGCCTGATTTGTGATTTTTCATGAAGAATTTTTTAAAGGCCAAAGTTCACCCTCAAGATAAGAAAAATGATTGTTTGCCATGGGATTCTTCTAATCTCAACTTTTAAAAGAATTTATTAACATTATTTCAGGTCAAATGCCTCAAATGTTGAAATCTCATATTTTAATTCTTTGAGATGAAAGTGTTTTCCCCAGCATTTCTTTTTTTTTTTTCATTTAGATTTAGTCTTAACTCGCATCAAAGTTTATAAAAAATGATATTTCTATTTCATGAGCATGGACAGAATGTGTTGAAGGCTCCCTGCAGGAAAATTATGAGCAGAGGTAAAAATCCTTGCAGCATTCTTAGCTCCTTAGCTGTAGTGTCTCTTAGTGAAATGTTGCATATAAGGAATGCTAATTAAGGAGGCTGGGAGAAAAGAGATGCCACCTTTCCAAACACAACATTTCAAAAACAAGTATTACTAACATGGTGGTTTTATGAAGCACTTGAATCTTACATAAGTATGGCTTGTTTTTTGTTTCCTAAAAAAAGACTGCATTTGAGCAAACCAAAACCTGAGTAATTTAAATCATGAATTTCAGAGAAAAAAATTTTGCATCTAGCTAGGAACTTAATAAAATATAACTTCTCAAATACTTTTTTTTCTATTTTAAAATCATGTACGCTGCTATTTGCAAAATCTTTGGTCAAGTAGAAGCAGAAAAAGAGACCGTCTTAATTTTAAAAGAGTAACCCTGCTCCCATTTATGAGGATTTTTGCAGGGAGAAAGATTTTATAAGATATTCATTTCAATATAAAAGGGCTTAAATTCAAGAGTATTTAAACTTTGAATTTCAACTTATCCCTTGGAATGGCCTCATGGCTAATTTCTTGTCTATATACAAGGTCAAATAGATGTATGTCTTTGGTTAATTTGGACTGACTGCCAAGCAATTTATTAGGAAGCTGGAGGATCTAAATTGATCATGAAGACAACAGAATAAATGGGCTTTGTCTGATTACTTCCATTTACTTGATGATTAAATCCTCCTGCCTGCAGAAAATTTATGTGACTTCCAAGTAACACAGAGACAGACAGACAACCCCATGACACACTATTTAAAACTCTTATCTTCATTAAATGAAAAAAAATCAATTTCAAAAGTACCTTTTGTTCTTAATGTCTTTGTTAAACTACATCTGAGGAAGTAAAAGAGCTTCTTGTTGCCATACTTCCTGATCTATTGTCATATATCCCACAATTGGAGACTTTTTGTAAGATGGGTAATTTGGATATCAAATATGAGAAATTGTAAGTGCCTTTAGCAGATACTGCTTTTCCAAGAGTTCAGTTTGATCTTGGATAAAAATCTGGGCAGATGGCTTCCTTTGGAGGCTTTTACATTGTTTTCCACAAAATGCAGTTGATGGAGACCAGAGAAGAATTTCTTTTTTTTGAGACGGAGTCTCACTCTGTTGCCCAGGCCAGAGCGCAGTGGCATGATCTTGGCTCACTGCAACCTCCGCCTCCTGGGTTCACGCCATTCTCCTGCCTCAGCCTCCTGAGTAGCTGGGACTACAGGCACATGCTGCCACACCCGGCTAATTTTTTGTATTTTTAGTAGAGACAGGGTTTCACTGTGTTAGCCAGGATGGTCTCGATCTCCTGACCTCGTGATCCGCCCGCCTCGGCCTCCCAAAGTGCTGGGATTACAGGCGTGAGTCACCGCACCCGGCCCAGAGAGGCAATTTTTAAGATGAAAATTAAAAAAAAGATTCTCTCCAACTCTCTTTGCCTAGCCTGCCAATGCTCCCATTTTCACAGCACCCAGGCCAGCCAAGACCTAACCTAATGCAGAAAAAGGAACAATGCTTTAACTAGGCACAGAGTTCTATTACTTTTGTTACCTAATATGCAAAACACTAAAGGAAGAGGACTTATTAAAGAACCGCAGCACGTTTTGTAAGTTGGTCACTGAGTCTTTGACAGAACTGCTACAGTACTACAGTTCTAAGTCCCTACTGGCAGCTTCTATTTTGAGTCATGCCTTGATGGGAGCTACGAACAGTGCAGCCCACAGTAGTACACATTCATCCATCCATTCATTCATTCAACAAATACACATTGAGGGTGGAATGTGATGGCTGATGTTCAGTTGGTTAGGGGCACACAAAAATGCACAGGACATACTTACTGCTTTGAGCAGCTCTGGGCCTAGTGGGGAAGATGAAGTGACAGATGCTCTTGGGGAGCAGGTTCAGAGTGGTGTGAAAGGTAGGGAGTGGCAATCTCTACCTGGGGAGCTGGGGATGTCCTCATGGAATAGAAGACAGGCTTCAGGGCCGAGAAGGAGTTTTCCAAGTAAAGAGCTATAGGAAGGCGATTCCACACAGAGGAGACACCGTGTGCAGTCTCAGACATGTGCAAGGACAGAACAGGACATGTCTGTTTATGGTTTCAAAATTTTACTTAGTTCCATATTAATTTTGCTAAGGGGGAACCGTGTGTGAGTAGCAGGACTGGGGGCTATGAAGGTGGGTCAGAGCCAGATTGTTAAGAGCCTTCTAAAGGAATTTGGTCGTCAACTTAAACAAATTAGAAAATACGTGTAAAGTGCTTGGAAAGATGTCCAGCGTATAGTGTATACTCAGTAAATATAAGCTGTTTTTGTTATGTTGAAGTAGACAGGAAACCAACCAAGGTTTTAAAGAAGGGAAAGGATGCTCATGACTGTAATCCCAGCACTTTGGGAGGCTGAGGTGGGTGGATCACGAGGTCAAGAGATTGAGACCATCCTGGCCAACCCAGTGAAACCCCATCTCTACTGAAGATACAAAAATTAGCTGGGCATGGTGGTGCACGCCTGTAGTCCCACCTACCCAGGAGGCAGAGGCAGAGAATTGCTTGAACCTCCACCCAGGAGGTGGAGGTTGCACTGAGCCGAGATTGTGCCATTGCACTCCAGCCTGGTGACAGAGCGAGACTCTGTCTCAAAAAAAAAAAAAAAAAAAAAAAAGGAGGGAAAGGATGATGATGGCAGAGTTGGTTTATAACAATAATTCTGATGTCAGTATTGAGAATGGGCTGGGCTGCAGTGGGGAGGCACTGTCCACAGGCCAGGAAAGGGAAATAATTCAAATAGTGTGGATAAAGCTCAGCAATTAGAACTTGTTCATTACTAAATTCCCAGGGTCCAACATAGTGGCTACCTGCAGTGGATGCTCAATGAGTAGTTGCTGAATGAATAAATGAATGGCAATGGGAGGAGGGAACAAATCTGAGAAATCTCTAGGCGGCAGAAACAGCAGGGTTGGTGAGTACCAGATGTAGGCGTTAAAGGAGAGGGAGGTTTTTTTAAGGATGACTCTGGAAATTAGGCTTGGGAAGATGGTGTTGCCAAATTCTGCAATCAAGTAGAAAGGAGGAAGAACAGGGTTGGCAGGGAACATGAGGCTCTGGGAGTACTACTTTCTATGCATCTGCTGGGTTTAGCCTCTTGGAGTGTTGAGAAAAAGTGGGCAAGGGAGGACAAAGAACCCTCACATGGGCACTGAGCTGGGTGTTTTCCTTTTTACCGCGTTTAATCCCCACAGACTATGAGTTTGATATTGTTATCCCTGTTTACAGGTGGGGAAACTGGGGCTCAAGATGACACATTAGCGAGGTGGCAGAGCCCACATTAAAAACAACGTATCTTTCTGCCACAAAGCCTGTGCTTTTTTACCCCCTCCATGCATCATATTGCCTCCCCCATTAAAATGAACATTTGGAATATGATATATTCCACATTTAGAAGGCTCAGGGGTGCAGGGTGAGTACTTTGCAAAGGAACCAAAGCCTAACTTCTGTTAACTTTCTGCTTCATCGATACTCCAAATCTGTCTTCCTCATTCACAGAGTCCCTATGAGGATCCAAAAAGATGTGAGAAATCTTTTGAAAAATATAAAGCATTCTATAAAAACAAGGTGACATCAAAAATGAGAAGAAAAATATGTTCAGATTCTTGTTAAGGAATTCTAGAACAGTGTAAAAGATGACAGAAGCTGCATACTGTCTTACGACCATTTGACTGGCAACAGCCTCTTTCCAACTGTGGTTCAGGGAGTAGGTTGAGGTTTTTCTGTCTTTAGGGGTCAGTCTTCCCAAAATATGAAAACCTGGGTTTGAGGTATGGGGAAAGAATGAATTTTGCCTTCCAAAGGCAGAGTTTACAACTTGACGGCTTTCACTCGTCTTTCAAAAATAAACCTAAATTCCTATCAGTTGTCTGCAGAGTTCCATCAGGTACTCGGTGGAGCGGCCCCTAACTGGGGAGCAGGAATTATATGTGCTTCCTCCTTGTTCTGCAAAGCCTCTGAACACCACCGAGGGCCCATGGAGAGCGTGATGATGTGTCTCTTGGCCCATCACAACGTAAGCATGCTGAGCAGAGGCTCTATCCCACATCCTCATTGTAGCCACCGCGCCCAGCAGGAAGGGGCTCACTGTATGTAACTGCAAGAACTTTCGGTGTTTGCATTCTTCCCTTTGCTCTTTAAATGGCTGGCTCCTTCTTCCCACTCAGGTTTCAGCTTAGGTGCCACGCTGGGAGAGGCCTCCTGTGACTGCCCTAGTTAAATAGATCCCCCCTGCTACTCTCTATCACTGCACTCTGTCCATTTTTCATGTGGTTCCTTTCAGAATTTACAATCACACATTTGCTTGTTTGGTTATCTGTGCCTCCCTCTCAAACCAGACCGTAGGCTCCATGAGAGCAGAAAGCATGTCAACTCTATTCAGCCCAGCATCTAGCAGGGGACTGGCATGTGGTAGGTATTCAGGGTCTATCTGTTGTTTTAATGAACAAACAGACCTAAACCTGAGATGGTGGGACAAGCGACAGGAAAACAGAAGGCCCCCTCAGCACTCGGGGGATGTTGTTCCATAATCAGGCTTCATTATGATCTGGGACCAGGGATGGAGCCGTGGATTGGCTCATATGTGGACTGAGCCCACCCCTCTGGACTCATCAGCAAGACATGCAAACCACGAGTCAATGGTCCACACACAGCCCCAAAGGAGAAGAACACAAGCATCACTATTCCTCAACTTTGGAGTAGGTTCCTTATTCTCCTAGTTAAATATGCATGGCACACAAAAATAATTGTGCAGACAGAAGGACTCACAGTTGCTTAATGTAGACCAGGAAAGTGTTTGAACCATTCAGTGGGTGGTGCGACTCCTAGGGGGAACCAGCCACGGGTGGGAATAGAAACTACTCCAGGAAATGGTACTGTATGGAACAATTTACATATTTTGGGGCATGGGAAGTTTTGGAACTGCATTTGTTCTCCTCCATATCTACCATTGAAATAAATCCTTGAGACTTAAAATGAGTAGATGATATTTAGTAATATGACTGAAAAGTCACATAGGACTCATTTATGAGCCAGGCTTTATGCGCAACTTACAACCTGTACGGAAAGCAACACCATCCCCTGTTTTACAAATGAGGAAACAAGTTCAGGGAGGTTATGCAAGTCTGTTAGATTTCAACACTTGCACTCCCTTCACCACGGAGCCAAAGCCTAGACTTAACTGTTTAGAATATCATTCTAAATTGCTTTTTGCAATGTCATTTCTTATGCATTTCTTACACACCTTTTAGGTGCCAGGAATGTATTTCTAAAGGCAGGACAGCATTGCAGAAATGCTAGCCTCCAAGAGATGGGGTGCATTTTCCATTGAGAAGCAGAATTAGGGGAAGGGTAGTTTTACTTCCTCAGTATCAACTGAAATGGCAGTCATTCAACATTTCACTCATTTCCCATCAGACAATTTTAATCCAAATAAAATTTTAAAAAATCTCTTAAGAAATCATCTCCTTACAAATTCCTTTCTTGCAAAATACTTCTTTTTCAGTAAGTATCTTCGTTGACAATTCTAACAAACGTACTCAAATTCTATATCCTGGCTATGGCTGTCAAGAGAGTTGAAAGAGGCAGTGGCCATGTTTAGAGTGCCAAAACCTGTTCTTCTGGTGTTGTATTTTGCTGATCTTGAAGGACTCCAGTGCCTTAAATTTGCCCACGACATTTATTGCTGCCTAATGTGCTTATTCATTATTTTTTGAAAATAGAAGCATATTCTGAAACATATTTAATTTTATGAAGTTAAAAATGATCACTTCTGGTTCTTCACCAAAACTATATGGAGTACCTGGAATACAGTAGGTACTCAGTAAGTACACTATTAACAAATGAAGAACATATGCACAGGCTAAAATAAACTGGTTTTCATAATTCTATCCATATATGATTTCCAGGATTGTACTGGCTTAAAAGCTGGGACTATACAAATACATAATCAGTGTGAAAAGCTGGGAAAATGGGAATGCAAAAATCAAACTGGCTCTTGGCCGGTGATTTTTTTTAAAAAAACAAGGTCTTCAAAGGTATGTAAACTGCAAAATGTTCTTGTTGTCCTTCTCCGTTTTTTTACTACTGGCATTGTTGCATGAACTTTCTGTCTCTTCCAAATTAGTCTGTTGTTTGGGATCCTTAACTACGGAGAGTGTCAACTGTGCGTCCCCAAGACAAACAGGTTGATGCACTGTCTTTCTCAGACCTATGCTTTAAAGCCCAGGCGAGGGTCATGCTCTGGGACTAGAGCATTCTGACTTTCTCCGGTCTGCTCTTTTCTGGTCCTTGATTTTCTTACCTGAATCATGGGGTGTCCATTGTTTAGACGGGAGGTTGCAAATATAAATTAAATAATTCCTCAGCAAACAATATCCTTCTGTGAGGTTCATATATCAGTGGCTAGGAACATATCTGAGGCCTGCTACATCATGGTTTAGTGAATAATTTGCATTTTATGATGTATATGCAGTGTAGCTACGAATAATCTGCCACAAATTATAGCTATACATATATAAACCATACACTCACTAATGGTAACCCATTCTCCTTATTTCTGAACCCATTCTCGGTAGGAGTAATAGAGAGTTCACTGGCTTTGATTTGAGGCAGACCTAGGTTTGAATCCTAGCTCTAATATGTACAGGATGAATCTCAGGGAAAGAATTCATCTTTCTCAGCTTTAGTTTCTTCATCTGTGATATGGAGATAATACCAACTTCATAGGCCTATTGAAGGCATTTAATGTGTTGATTATATGTATGGAGATTGATTTGTTAACAAACAGATGATTTCATGTGTGTGTGTGCATGAGTTGGGTGCAGCCTTAATAAGTGTTCCCCTTCTCTTCCGTTTTGCTATTTAATGTGATGGTGAGGAGAGTGGTCAGTGTTTGCCTGTCTCTTCCTTCTAGAAGTTAGGGTGGCATAAGATGAGGATATGGGGGACAGCAGCCTCAGGCAGATACTGAATAACCTCTGGGAGCCTAGGAGGACAGATGCTTGACACTAGCCGGGGACAAAAAAGGAAGAGCCCAAACAGTTTTTAAAGCAGAATCTTCTGTGTCTAGAAGAATCAATAGGAAGGTGCATCATCAAAAGAACTAGAGAACACAAATGACAGGGTATGACATGAGTGTTCACTTTCATTAAGTAAACACTGCTGGGGTTTACTTAATACCTGGTGAGAGGGGGAAGAAAAGCAGTATTATTCCACAAACATTTGTTAAAATATCAACTATGTGAGCAAGCCATACAATGGAGAGGCAATGATTCCTAAGACATAACCCCTGCGCACAGTGAGTTCTTAGTCACAGGGGAAGCACGCACAGACACAAGAGGGCTGCGATTAATCCTATATGAAAAGACAACATGCCACGGAGCACAGAGGAGGAAGTAGTTACTTCTAAGAAGACCAAAGACATTTTCAAAGAGGTGAGGATATTTTAAGCGAGGTCTTAGAGGAGGCTGTTCACAGGGAAGAGGAGACGTCAAAGCATTCCAGGCCAATGCACCTGTGTGAGAGGAGTGGGATATGGTGTGAGCAACTCTTGGAAAACTGCAGCTATTGGGATACTGCTGGGACATAATGACCTCGGCAGCCAGGAATTGTGGTAACATTGCAGGGGGCCTTGAGGCTAGAGAGAGAGAACTGATTGAGCTTGAGGAGGGAGAGTGGGAAGGGACCCAAAGCACAGATGGAGTTATTGGCTTTGGAGATAAAAAGGGACACATGTTTCTCTGAGTAGGTGAGTCTGGGTGTTACTTGGATAAGTCTAGAGAAGAAGAGACAGTACGTTCTAACAGAACATGCCTTGTTACCTTCACGCTCTCAGTGTAGTGGGAGGCAATGTCACTGGTTGAATAAATATGAATGAATGAATGAATGAATGAATGAAGGTGGCTAGGGTAGAGGATTAAGAAGCATTAAAATGAATATTTCAAGAACTATTTATGGGGGTCAGTAAACTCAAAACTTCTAAACTCAAGGTATTTATAAGCTAGTTGAAGATGTAAAGACATCATACATCTTTTCAAAGCACAGGAAGTTAAATGAATGGTTCCTAAAATATGAATGTTCGGAGGGAAAAGTACGTTTATTAACTGCTTGACAAAGAAGTTTGTAGCTACATTTTGTATAACACACTATGGTGTAGTCTCATCTTTTTGGGTATGTTTTCCTTTCTTAATGTTAAAATATTTCATAGCTGGTCCATGTAACTATAGTTATACTTTTAGTTTTACTCAGGTTCCTGATAATGTTTGTTGCAGAGGCAGGTTTGTGTACTGGTTTTAATAATTCCATTGTACTTTCTACCTCCTCCTCCGCCCCCATCCCCAGGGTCTTCAGGTCACAGTTGGGACCTACTCTATGTACTCTGGTGCTCTCCATAAGCAAATGGGATGATTTCTCTGAAAAGACAGCTCTAGATTATAGCCCTGAAAAAGACAGCTCTTGATTCAATGAAAAAATCATAGTTTAGAGTAGAAGATAAAGGTAAGTATGTTCAGAGGAAAAGCTGGTCAGATGAATGTAAGAGAGGCTTCTTTTATTTATTCATTTAATTTTGAGACAGTGTCTTGCTCTGTCAGCCAGGCTTCAGCGAAGTGCTGAGATCATGGCTCACTGTTGCCTTGACCTCCTGGGCTCGGCCATTCTTCTACCTCTGCCTCCCGAGCAGCTAGGACCACAGGCCCATGCTACCATGCCTGGCTGTTTGTATTTTTTGTAGAGATGGGGTTTCGTCATGTTGCCCAGGCTGGTCTTGAATTCCTGGGCTCAAGTGATCCGCTCGCCTCAGCTTCCCAAAGTGTTGGGACTACAGGAGTGAGCCACCATGCCCAGTCTCAAGAGGAAATTCTTTTAGCAGAGCTTTGAGAGATAGGTGTGGAAGAACAGGCTAGGGTTAGAGTATGTGTTGCTAAGCAGTCTGCCCCTCACTCCATGGGCAATTAGAAGCCATGGAGCAGGGATGGAACACTTTTCTGGCACTACTGGAAACTGTGATGTCCAATGTATGCTCTCTGGAAGATCTAACTAAACACAACCTTATCACTTCTCTCAGTTTTCTTTGAAAAGGCAAATCTTGTGAGTCATTTGTTTCCTGTAAAATGAGAGAGGAACATACATTATCACCTTATATTATCGATTTACATTAAGAAGACTTCCGGATTCTCTCAGGGTTGTTGTCTCTTTCTGAGATTTCAGGCAGGTGGGTAAATCCTTATTTTCATGGATTTTTTATTGGCTAAAGGAACGCTGTGTGTAGTTTGTTGGAATATACTTTGTAGAAGACATTCTTGCTCTTGTGAACCAGTTTGATTCCCGAATCACACAAGTGCTGGGTTCTAGAAGAGATTTTGGATATAACGCCAGGATTTCTGACCCTACAGCTAAGAATAGGCAGCAATGGGAACTCAAGTTACAAAAAATGACTTCAATAGAGCATTCACATATGTGATGGTATCAGAGCCCAAGTCTTCGAAGAGAAATATTTTGAAAATTCTCACTGGTTTCTGGCAAGAACAGCAAATCTTGATTTTTTGGGCCTTTATAAAAATAAGAAAAGACTAACAATTTTAAACCTGCGCATTAATCAACCATTTAATGATGCCAACAAACGAGTTTTACTGTAATTCACTGCGGGGAGATTAAAGGAAACATAAGAGCCACAAATAAGCCATTATGAACAGTTTACAGTGACTGAATACATGAGCTGTGATTAATAATGATCAGAAGTAAATCTATGAATAACAACAAACAGAAAGGACTTGTTTGAGAATTTTATCAGAAAAGTATAATTTGGATGTTGACTCAGTGGTAACAACAGGAAAAATAAATTACCTTTATGCATTTTAGTTTATTAAATTCAAATAGATAATACATGAAACAACATTTAAATCGATACAGCCCAGGAGATATAAAAGTATAGGTTTGTGTGGTCTTCTAATTAACTGACATTTATACATTTTTCTTAAGATCACTGTAAGCAAAATGGGAAAGCTCTCTAAATTTCTGGCCTTTTGGGAGGGCAGCTTTTCACTCTTGCTCATATTTGAGTCAATATACTGATGTCTTGACTTGTGAAGAAATTTTCACATCCCTATTTTGGGCTCTCATATTTTCTTTATTACACAGAAAAAAACTTTATTGCACAGACAAACAGAAGTTAAATTGAATTGATTTTATAAGCTGCAATAAGTACAGCTCCCAGAAACAAATGCAAATGGAATGAACAGTTCTTACCATATGTTTCACATAGGCTACTCACGTTTTCTCTCGTTCTGAGATGATTTCAGAAAACCTGTTCTGTTAATGTATGTATGAAATTCTACAATCTTAAAGATTTAAACATCTCTATGTTTTCAAAGACCTGAATATCCTGATACACATCATTTCACACCTGGATGCCAAACACATACACTGAAATATATTCTATGAACAAAGGAATTTGAAAGGGACCATAAATTTCGCATTGCATGCTGAAGCTGTCCTGTGTCAGCTCTTTAAACTGGGGCCTCTGAATTTTAGGAAAAAGTGCTATTATTCTGGTTCAGTAAGTTTGACCCTTTATTGTCTATCTCTGCTCCTTAGAGACACAAGCAGGCCTTGTGCTTACTAAGTGAATATTAATATCTTAATTAAACCTTGATAGACAAGCACACTACAGCCCTCATCCAAAATATGCACAAAATTAGAAGGCAAAAATAAAAAAGAGGCAGACATTATAAGCCCGTCAATGGAAGCAGAGAGCCACCCCATTAATGGTGGATTGAAAAAGACTCTGTGTTGTTCAGCTCCCATGTATAAGTGAGAACACGTGGTGTTTGGTTTTCTGTTCCTGTGTTAGTTTGCTGAGGATAATGGTTTCCAGCTCCATCCATGGACACAGGGAGGGGAACAACACACACTGGGGCCTGTCGGGGGGCAGGGGGAGGGACAGTATCAGGATAAACAGCTAATGCATGTCGGGCTTAATAACTAGGTGCTAGGTTGACAGGTGAAGCAAACCAACATGGCACACGTTTACCTATGTAACAAACCTGCAAGTCCGGTACAGGTATCCTGGAACTTAAACTAAAATTAAAAAAAAGAAAAAGACTTCCTCAGTTTTTTCTCTAATGGCCCTGAAGCAAAAATTACTCTCATTTCCTCTTCATTGATATAATTTGTTTTTGAGAGGTGAGGGGACAATGGGAAGAGAGTGGTTTTAAGTCACTATAAAAAGATGATTGACAGATTCGTGGTAAAATGAAAGACTCAAAAATTTCTGACCCTTTCTCCCCTCCAGAGTTAGGTAGGTGGGAAGGACCCCAAATTTCCATATAAGAGTCTCTTAAGGTAAAATTAAGACAGCTTCCCCTTCAGTTTATGCTAGTATTTCATAATTTTCCAGCCAAGAGCTGGAAATTATGAAATAGTTGCGTAAACTCTGTTAATATAGACGGATCAGGCTCCAATCCTGATTTTGCCATTTCTCATATCATTTTTCAAGGTTGGGGGTGGGGGCTTCTTGGAGTCCAGTTTCTGATATAAAGAGAAAAGCCATTTAGTGTCTTGGAAAAAAACAAAAGAAGGAAGGAAGGGTGTTGTTGATTTAATAGATCACCCTTATTGTTCTAATGGCTCCAGATGGCTCTCGTACTGTGTGGATGAGATTTGACAGTGCCTTCTTGGGGAGAAACAGAAGACTTCACTCGCTTTGCTCAGCAAATGACCACTGATTGCCTGGAATGGAGGAGTTAATGTGATCAATTAACAATGTTTGAAGAAAAATGATGTTTGCCAGCTGTTGATTTCATCAGCAAGAAGAAGCCCACAATAATCATCTTAGAAAAGAACTTAATTAGTTTTGATCCTAAGATAGCATGCAAAAGTTCTGGACTAATTTCTAGTCTGAAGATATTCATAACATATTAGAGCTGGCACGAACTCTGGTGATTACTAGAAAAAAAGATTTTTAAGTTTGTGAAAACAGAGACGTGCTCAAGGTCACCCACGGTTAACAGAAAAACGGGCTGAATCCTGGGGCTTCTGAGCTCTGAGATGCTGCTTTTTTTCCCACTACAAATCAGTTTTTGAGATTCACACTTTGAAAAGAACGATCCAAAGCAACACCGCCATTTTGGGGTGAGCGTTCTCTTATGACAGATGAGGTTTTTTTTACCTTCCTGTTTCCATATGTTTAAAATGCTATTAGTATTTCAAACCTCATTTTCTTTCTTTTTAAAAACTCAGTCATGATTTTAGAGCGACAGATTTGCCATATCAATTTCTAAAGGTAAGTGTTTGGGTCAGTTTGCTTTCTTCTCTAAATTGTGTTTGTCATCCCTCAGTGTAGTAAGATTTTGGTGTGGTTATACTGGCATTAAAGTTTCCTTTTCTTAAAATAAAACTAATGACTCGACCTTGATATTGTATAAGAGTACAGGCCCTAGGGTCAGTCATCCTGGGTTCAGAACCCAGCCTACCACTTCTCAGCCATGTCTTGTGGGAGAGTTATTTATGGTTCCCTACATTTCAGTTCTCTCATCTATAAAATGGGAACAGTAATAATCCCATTCTCAAAGGGTTGTTTGGGTGAGAATTAAATGAGCTGATCTATGCAAAATACTTACACAGTGACTGGAACACAGTGAGTACTCAATGTAGCTAACAGTTATTATTGTTATTACTAGAAAAAAAATTGAAAGATAATTTTATGTAATTGTTACTTACATGAGTAGCGGGGTCTCAGCTTCCCAACACACCATAAGAATATGAAATTTCATCAATAAATTCAAATAGACACTTTATGTAAAATCCTTTGCTCAAATAATGTAACTTAGCAATGACTGACTTTTAGATACTGGGGAAATGTATTCATAGGAACCAGTGCGACATTCTGAAAACTGGTTCGCTGAAGCCCAATAATATAGGTTCTCACTCTCAAGTATGAATCAATAATGCACATCCCCTCTGTACCCCCATGCCCCATAAAAAAACTGTTCAGGACAATCTTGCTTTATATATTATACACATTTATACACATTCAGGGCACATTTAGAGTTCTGAAATTTGAGGTGCAAAGTAAGCATTTGATAGGGATATTCTTCCAAAGAATGTTTTTGGCCCCAGTATAAAATGAAAAATTTCTACCACAGACAGTTGCATTTCATGGTCCAATATAGTCTCTGCATGAAAACCAACAGATCATTCTACATGTCTCCTGACACATTTACAACACGCACTCTGTCTAAAACCCATTCACATCACTGGGGGTTCTCACCAATTCTTAGGTCCTTGACTTATTTGTGACTGGGATACCTTTATCACAAAGACATGCTTTACAGATATTTTCAGGGACATAAGCTATTCCAGTCTTGTCCTGCATAATTAAGTTTTTACACTCAGTAAGTAGAGTTCACCTCTTCCTCCTAATGGTAAGTGTTTATTAACCATAATGACTAATAAAGAGATTCTGGCCTCCATCACCTGAGAAGAACAAAACAGTGGGGTTTTTCTGCAGCTCGGCTGGATCCCAGCTTCTATGACCTCTGCTGCTAACAGGCTCTCCACAGGCAATGAAGGGGAGACACTAGCTATGCAAATTAGAGTACTGATGTTCCTTGTCAGCGGCAAAGCCCAAATGGCCCTGAAGGTGACTCAAGTGAGGCTTCTGTGCTGTGTGCCTGGTTAGGTGGAGACCCTGATTACTCTGATTATGGCAACAAATTTTTTAATTGCTTTATGGGGTGCATGAAAATTATATGTTTATCTCCTTTTATTGAATAAAGTGTGTTGGTTGTATATGTCCAATGTTGGTGGGGAGGAAGGTATTCTTATATATAAAGAGAAAATCTGTTACTGTTTATGTCAGATCAGTTGATAGATATTAAACAAATCATGTTGTTTTCTCATATTGAGTATAGATCACTAATGACCAGCTGGAACAGAAGTAAACTTGTACATTAGCCACTAATGAACAAAATGCTAAAGATATAACTAGAGAAATTCTAGAAGTAGGGAAATAGTCCACATATATTAATAGATTTTTTCCCACAGTCATCTTGGTAGAAAGTTGACTGTGATGTGGATGATATAACTGGGTCAGACAAATACCTTTTAATAGTCTGCATTACTTACACACCCATACATGGCAACAGATTTACCTTAGACACAAACACGAGTTTATATTCCTGGAGGTGTCCTAGAAGCATGCTGACTGTTGTGTCCTCTGTGTTATTCACTTCAATAACCATAGGAGCTGGTGTTCTCTCCAAGACTCTGTTCCTTGAAGGAAGGAACTGTCTTATCCTTACTGTTCCCCTAGTAAGACCTGGCCCACAATAGGTGTCTGTGATGCTTTCTTTTTTTCATTTTTAAATGTCCATTTTGTTTACTGATACATATTTGTGCACACTTATGGTACGTGTGATATTTTGATACATGTATAGAATTTGTAACGATCCAGTTTAGGATATCCATCACCTCAAACATTTATCATTTCTCTGTGTTGAGAACATTTCAAGTCTTCTCCTCTAGCTATTTTGAAATATACAATATACTGTTGTTAATTACACAGTAGTCACCCTACTGTGCTAAGGGATGGTTAATGTGTCTACTCAGCTAGATCACAGTGCCCAGATATGTGATCAAACATTATTCCAGATGTTTCTGTGAGGGTGTTTTTGGCTGAGACTACTGTTTACACCGGTAGATTCTGAGTGAAGTAGATTACTCTTCCTAATGTGAGTGGGCCTCATCCAATCAGGTGAAGGCCTGAGTAGAACAAAGGACTGACCTCCCACAAGCAGGCAGCCTTTGGGATCAAACTGCAGATTCTGGACCTGCCAGCCTCCATAACTGCATGGGCCAATTCCTTAAAATATACTTTTCTATGTATGTATACTCACATCCTAGGGGTTCTGTTTCTCTGGAGAACCCTAATACTGTGTCCAATAAAAATCTGTTGTCTGATGATGGAAAGATAATTGCCTGCCTCTTTCCATCCCTTCAACACTCGCCCTGACTCTCAGAACACATGCTGTTTGGCCTCATCCTAGCCTCCATTCCCTCAGTTTCTCTGTTACATCCCTGCCATTTATTCCATTTATGATATCCCTCCTTCCTTAGCCAGGATAAACTTGAAGATACTGTTTTCATCTTCAGCATACTACCTCCTTTGTCTTTCCTCTGCTCGCCTTGTAAATCTTCAACTTCTAATCAACTCATGTGCCTTCTCTAACCTCACTGTGTTGTTTTCCACTGGAGAGAAGCCCTGCCACCAGCCAGTACATATTCATGATGGTTGACTGTATGTGGCTGGGCCCTCAGACCACTCAGAACACCTTTTCATGGTCCTTAGTCAGCCCTACTTTCTACCACCCTGAATCTTTCTTGCTATTCCTCTGGTCTCCCATTTCTATCTTCAGACTCTTGATCTTATCACCTGACAAATGTTTCAAGCAGAACTCATCATCTTCCCCATTTCTTGTTCCTCTTGTTTAGTCCCTGTTGTGATAAATTATGTCCCTCCCCTCCCCATTCATCTGCCCAAGCTAGAAGAAAATTTGGCACCATCCATGCCTCTTCTTTCATCTTCAATTTCAACACCCATCCAGTTATTTAACAAGTGTTAGCTGAGTGGCTACTATGTTCCTGACATTATTCTAGAGCTTGGGATATAAGAGTGGACAAAGTTAAAAAAAAAAAAACACTCCTGCCCTCATGGAGCTTATATTCTAGCAGGGGAGAAGGATCACGAACATAAGAATAATTAAATTTACAGAGTATATTAGAAAGTGAATAAACGAGACAGGGAAAAATAGAGCATGAAAAGGGTGGTAAGAATTGACGTGTGTGTTGGTGGGGAGGTGGAGTGTGCAGTGTTAAACACGGTGGTCACGATACGCTTCAATGAGAAGATGGCACTGGAGCCAAGACTTGAGATGAGGGAGGGACTCACACAGATATCTGGGGACAAATCACTTTGGGTCAAGGCAATAGCTAGTATAAAGGGCCTATCTTAATCCATTTGGGCTGCCATCACAAAATGCCATTGGCTGGGTAGCTTTAAAACAACAAAAATTTATTTCTCACAGTTCTGGAGGCTGGGAAGTCCAAGATCAAGATGCTGGCAGATTCGGTATCTGGTGAGAGCATGCTTCCTAATAGATGGCCGTCTTCTGACTGTAACCTCACGTGCAAGTGACAGAAAAGTTGGGGGAGCCTGAGAGTGTCTCTAGGTTGTTGTTGTTCTTGTTAAGGTACTAAGCCCCTCCCAAAGGCCCCACCTCCTAATACCATCACTTTGGGAGTTAGGATTTCAATATATAAATTTTGGGGAGACAGAAACGTTCATATCTAAAGCAAGGCCCTAAAGAGGGCCTTTTTGAGTGAAGTAGGCCCTAAAGCAAGAATGTCGCTGGCATGTTGCTCGAGCACTCACCATGTTCTTCAGTTACAGCACTCCTGTGAATCTCCAACTGTCCATCTCACTGCTACTACCTCAATCTAGGCTCTGGGCCTTCTCACCTAAATTAATATACTGATTTCCTAAGTGGTTTTCTCATATCTGGTTTGCTGCATGCCCACCTATTTCCCACACCGAGCTAGAATGACCTTTCAAAAACACAGATGTCACCTCATCAGAATTCTTCCATGGCTCCCCACTGCCCACAGGCTGACATGTGCACATTGGGAGGGCTTAGCCCTCTCCCACCTGGCTCCAGCCCACTGCTGCAATATCACAATATCACCTTGCCCATCCTTGACACTTATCCAGAGGTCTGTACATAAGATTCTCTAAATGCACCAAGTTCCTCTGGCCCCTTCACCTTTGGGACACTGCTTCCTCCTCATAAAACACCTATCTCTTTTGCTACCTGTTGCAACCCTCCTCATGCTAGAAAGCATGGCCTGGTCAGCTCAGTCTCATCTCCCTTTCTCTATACAACATTGCTTCCTGCAGAAAGTTCCTCCTGCTCTTCCTCTCTCTGGCTTAGGTACCCTCCACTATGCTTCCGCAAGAGTGTGGCTATCTCTACTGCAGCAATTTCATACTGTATCTTCACAGTCTCTTTATTTCTTGGGCTCCCCTAGTAGGTTTGAGTATGGGTGAGGATCATGCTTTTTAAATATGCCAGCACTTGGAGCCTTACTTGACACATACGGAGATACATAAATTTTGGTCAAATGAATAAACAAATACACGAATAAGCCCCATGTGGAAAGGTGAGGATTATATAAATGCATAAATAGGGAAAAACTACACGCAGAAACTGTACATAGCTTCCTCTAAAAAGGAATTTCTCATGGAAGCAGAATCTGTAACCATGAGGCAGCCACCCAGAGGAGTAGAGTAACGATTTGTGCTGCTCCAGTCACTATGGGTTAGGATGAGTTTCCAGGTCAACTGGATTACTCTGATCCCTCTTTAGAGCCATTGCAAGAAACCACGTCTCAAGGAAAGACTCTTCTGGCACCTAATCTCTTTTCTACTTTAGTCCAGACAGTGCGAGGCCATCTTCAAATAAAACAATCTCTTTGGCTTCACAGACAAGAAGAATGTAATCTATTTCCTACACGTGACAACAAGAGAAAATCTAAAATGGCACAAAAATGTAATGGTAATACCCCACAGACAGGAAAGAGCTGAATCAAAATGAAATATGACCAAATGCAATCAGCAGCTAACAGTAGGAAAAAGGCAGCTGTCATCTTCATTTCTTTCATAAACTTCTTAGAGCAAATTATGTCTTTTAGAATATAAGTCAGTTTTCTTTCTGGATATTACTTCGTAAAGCTTCTGCCGTTTATGGGAGGCAAAGCATTCTCTGCATCACCCAACTTCGAAGCTGGCCTGCATTTGCTTAGGCATTTCATTCAAGAAAGCCTGCTCTCTCTTAGCAGAGGAGCGATCTAAACACCACAGTCCCAAACACCTCCATCTGACTGTCTCCTCTGTTTGTCTATCAAACCACTGATTAAAACACATTCTGCGTTGATTGATTAATAAACATGTTTCAGCAGCTCTGGACACTCAGAGTCTAGAAGGAGACAAGTCTAGACTCAAATAGATAAAAACCCGTAATTCAAGGCAGAACACACCCTGGGCCCGAGGGGGCTGGAGGAGAGGTGCCAAGTGTGGGCCGCGCATGGAACGGGAACACTGGTGTTAGGTGTGGGCTGCTTGGAACGTCCCAGGAGTAGCTTGCCTCATGTTGCAGACTAGGAATCCAGCTGTCTGGAGGTGGAAGAATCCATGGATGGTGCATATTGCAGAGACATGGTTTCAAAATCTTTTGCAGGATGCACATGTTAGAAAAGAGATCTTAAAAAATAAAAAATCCTCTAATGGCTTTAAATGAGCATGAAGCATTCAGATGTTAATGTTTAGCTGTGTAGACAAGGTGTTTCCCAAGTTATCTCAAAGGTTGATGACAGGACTAATTGCCTCCTTTAAAGAAAATACCAAATACATGAACAACAAACTTCCCCGAATGTGTTGATTATCTTTTGGAATGAAGAGAAAATCTGGGTCAAGTTGAAATCACCAAAAGTCAATCCACAAAGTGGAATGACATTGCTAACACACTTAGCATGAGATCTGACCCTATCTGATTATTGCTCAACAAATGGGGGCTGTCGTGATTGATTACTATTTATCCAGTCTCTCATCAGCTGAGCTCTTTCCTCTATTCCTAAAATAAAGGGTAGGGTGGGGGACTTTGTGCCAGATAACTAATCTTTACTCAGTACCTTTTCTGTTTCAGGCATTCTGTTAGGAGCTTGATGTACTGTTCTCATTTATCTCCTCAAGAGTCCTTTGAGAGATACATTTTATAACTGTTTTGTAGAAAAAAACCACGAAGGATCTGGAGATGTTAGGTGTATCCAAGGGCACAAGATGATTGGGAAGGAGTGAAGATATGGATGCCGGAGCCTGAAAACACTCCGTGTGTCCCACGGTAGCTTGTTCTTTGGCCAAGTAGCCCTTGCACACCCCCACCTTCTCTTGAGACATGTCATCAAAGACACTCAAACCATAAGCTCCACGAGGAAGGAATTTTTTATTTTCACCATCAATTATACCCCAGTTCCTTCCACAGTGCTTGATGCATGCTTGGTATTCAATAAATATTTATTAAGAAGTGAATAGACCCAGGGCCTGGGATGAAGTTTCTGTCTCCACCACCACTTTCCACCCATTCAAGAGTGAGCTGTTCCCCTACGAGGACTGGGCATGAGTCAAAACACTCCTGGGAAGGATGAAGTCTTTTGGGGAGTTCAAGAACTCCTGAGTCCGGACAAGACTTGTGCCAACCTGGGTGACAAAGGAACTGTGAGACCCTGGATGGAGTTACAACCTGAAGATATGCCTGAGGCCTGTCATTCAGCACTTAATTCCTTTTTCTGGTGAAAATTAAAGTAACTAAAATCCTGGAACCCTAGAGGCTTCCAGAATTGTAACAACTGTCTTCAGTAGCCATCAATCTAATTACATTTTTGCAATATTCTCATTTTGAGCTACAAAGGTACAAATTACACAAAATTGTGTGTGGAATGCATGCACATACATACATATACACATATATATATGCATGTATATATATGTACATATATAAACATTAACATTTAGATGTTAATGTTTAGCCATGTAGACAAAGTATTTCCCAAATTATCTCAAAGGTTGATGACATAATTGTCCCCTTTAAAAAAATACTGAATACATGAAAAACAAACTTCCCTGAATGTGAGCCTCACTTTGTTCTGTACAATGGGGATAATAAAACCTTCTGTTTCACATGAAGAGTACATGATGGAATATGGCAAAATGTCCTGAAAACTAGAAAGTAGTCTTGTCAATAGCCAAGATCTGCCTGACTTTTCACTTGGGGTGCAGTAGTTAAGAGGGGATGTGCTGGAGCCCAGCTCTGGCATGGCCACCAGCAGGTTTGGGAGAGCCTGTGCTTCAGTTTCTTTACCTGTAACAGGGAGATGGAAATGTACCCAGCTCCTGGAATTGTTTGAAAGATTCAATGAGAATTCAATGATATAACACATCTAAAGCACTTAGAAGAGCCCAGCACATGAACAATGCTTAAACAAATGTTCGCTGTGATTATTACTGTGCTTTCGGGATCACTGTGCAAATGACGATTCTGGTCAGCTATGCATTCCCAGAGCAGTGGCAGGGTTTGCTAGCAGCTGTCTTCAGTAATACGCTGCAGTGAGGGGTAGGCAGATTCAGGCCCACAATCCAATAAAGGTGGTGGTCCCAGAAGTTATTTTGCCAGATAGACAGAAATTAAATTGAAGAGAAGAGCTTTGGGGAGCATGTGTTCTTTACTTCCTTTTCCTCCCTCCCTCACCCTTTTCTTTTCTTTGCTATTTAAATAAACCACCACTTTCAGGCCTGCCTGGGAGAAGACATTAGGGCAGCAGGGAGTCCAGCTGGGAGGTGATGAGGAAAGCAGCTGAGCCCCTGCCATTCCACTCCATCCACTCCATCTTCCCCAATTAACTGGAAATGAGGTGGTGACGCCCTAACCACATTTCACTTCCTGCTAACAAAGCTTGTACAACAAATGCAAACACTTGGCTGTCAGCTTCTGTCCAGCACACAGCCTGGTTATCCATCTCACCCTTCTGCATCTATGTCAGCATCCAGGAGGCAGGCCCAGGACAACAAACCTTCTTTGTGCTACACTCAATGCCGTACCAGGCTCTGATGGTGCTTACAAAATGCCTTTGCTCGACAGTAACAAGAAAGGTCCCTTATAGATGATTTTGTAAGAGGAGACATATTCTGTGCAGGCTTGTGTCATTCCTTTGATTATTCAGCCTTGGAGTAGGGGCAGGGAAGGTGCCACCATTTCATTTCTTCCTTTCTCATCTAATAAAAATTTCTTCCCACCTCTTTGAATTGAGGTCAGGTCTTTTTCCCTTTTCTAAATTTGCCTCAAAGAAGTCTTTTTCATTTTTCCTTAAGAATGACTTTAATGGTCTACATTTTAACCTCTTCCTCATGTAATGTAAGTGATCTGCAAGGTTTCTTACATCTTACTCCTTTTGAATTTCAAATTCCTTTTTTTCTAAATCAATCCCATTATGGCAAGACATGATTACTTTCTGCTCACGTAAATACTATCATCCATAATTTTCTCTCTTCCCTCATAAAGCATGATTTATGTTGATATTTAAAAGTAAATTCTGATATTTAGTCTAAGTACTGTCTTACATATTAATTCAATAACATAATTTCTATAATAGAAAAGTGCACAAGAGTACAAAATATGAAATAAGCTTGATATAGACATAGTTATCTGCATTTGACCAGTGAGGAAACAAAAGCTCAGAAAAATTAGATACCTTGCACAAATCACAAAGAAATCAGTGGTTCAGCTGAAAATTAGAACCAACATCTTATGATGATTACACAACTTTTCTGGCTGACTACCAAAGAACATACTAGAAAAATTATTAATGTGTGAAAATAAAAAGACATTTCAAAGTCTTTCATATTGAACACAAAATTATTTTTCCATAGAAGATATTCAAGAAGCAGTTACACATTTGAGGAGCTGTTTTTTTTTAATTAAAAAAACCCATATTCTTGTATAATAATAATAATAAAAAAAATTCTTTATCTACATCCAGATAATGTAGATTGATGATCCATCTAAATCAAGAATTTATCTTCTACAGTGGGAACAAATTACTGGAATTTAAGCAACGTGAAATCTCATCACTTTAGCAACGACAATGTGATGTACCTTTCAATGCAGTACTGAAAAAGCTTGTACACTGTCACATGTCCTGGGCCCTTAGGAACAAAGTTTAGTATGTAATGAGTTATGAGCTCTATAATATCTTCATTCTAAACAGAGCTACACAGGAAATCTAGGATGTTTATAATAATATTTGGTATAAATGTAAAACATTGTAATAGTTTGCTGGGCAGATAAGAGCTCATCATATATCCTTTTAGTTAAGTCAAGTGACTCTGGAGTCCAGTTATACCATTAGTTCAAACACTACCAAAGACTAAATACAAACTCTTACAGGCTGAATTGCATCTCCCCAAATTCATACGTTGAAGCCCTAATTCCCAGTACCTATGAATGAGACTATAGTTGAAGACAGGGCTTTAAAAGAGCTAATTAATGGCTGGGCATGGTAGCTCACGCTTGTAAGCCCAGCACTTTGGGAGGTCGAGGAGGGCAGATTGCTTGAGGTCAGGAGTTTGAGACCAGCCTGAGCAATACAGTGAAACCGTCTCTACTAAAAATACAAAAATTAGCTGGGCACGGTGGTGCGTGCCTGTAATCTCAGCTACTCGGGACGCTAAGGCAGGAGAATCACTTGAGTCCGGGAGTTGGAGGTTGCAGTGAGCTGAGATTGTGCCACTGCACTCCAGTCTGGGTAACAGAGCGAGACCCTATCTCGAAAAAATAAAAAATAAAAAATAAAAAAAGAGAGCTAATTAAGTTAACATGGGGGCATTAGGGTAAGCCCCAATCCCATAAAACTGGTGTCCTATTGAGATTAAAACACAGACATTACAGAGGGTTGACCTCGTGAGGGTAAAGTGAAAAGGCGGCCATCGGCAAGCCAAGGAGATACCTTGCTGATACCTTGATCAGGAGCCTCCAGAACTGTGAGACAATAAATTACTTTTGTTTTAGTCACTGTGGTACTTTGTTATGGAAGCCCTAGCAAAACTAATACACTTAACAAACTTAATACCTACTTTCTTCCTCCAGCCTCTGTGACTGTGTTTCATACCAACTTTTAGTTTCTCCTTGATCTGCCAGTAACACAAAGATGAGAAGGTCTGGAAGGAGGATTCAGGATCAATTGAGAGGATCCATCTTGTAAGACTATACTTTCCTATGAAATGCCGTTTCCCCCTTGTTGCCTGGAAAACTCATCCTGAATCTTCCAGACCTACAGTTGGGTTATTCTTCTTCAGAACCTTAATCTCTTCAGGGTGGTGCCTCTGCTACACCCTATAAATCCACCCCTGGCACATATCACACCATGTTAGAATTGCTTCCATTGGCAACTCCTTCCTGATCTTGTGAATGCTTTGAAAGGAGGGACTTATCTTTGTGGTCATGTATTTGACACCTAAGACTTACTAATTAAGTGTTTGTTGAATGAATGAATGAATGAATGAAATAAAATGGTCTCCATTCCTACTCAAATAAGCCTGTAAATAACTCCCCAATACAGTTTAAGCATGGTCATATTTGTTTGTTGAGAAAGAGAAGTATTAAGTGATATAAGGTTTAAAAAAGTAATAAAATCTGCAAAAAGAAAAGTGTCTATTGATGAATTTATTAACAGGAAAGAAAATAATCGAGGATAAGAAAATGGAAAACGTGGAAGAAGAGATCTTGACAACCTGAAAAGGTTATACCCTCGTGCAGATGTGGTGGACAAATCCTCCCTCGAGAGGAGGAATCAAAGGGGCAACTGCTCTGAAACGGGCCCTAGAGCATCCAACCTAAAAACAATGCCTTCATCATGAAGTTCCAGAACCAATGATTCAAAGGATACCCCACTGAAAAAAGACAGTCGTAGTCCTAGAGGTAAAAATTACTTTACTTGCCAAAAAACAGAAATATGAGCAAATGGGAAACAAGCAAAAATGAAATGATGTGTGTGCTCTCTTCCAAAGGGCAGCAAAAGCAGCTGAGTTAATGCTAATGGCTCACATATGGTGGGTGGGGGGAAAGGATGTTATAAGTCACAAAACCCTGGAATGGAGCAGAGGCCTGTCGGCAAGTAAGGTGGTGATGATGGAGTCAGGATGACTTGGAAACACTGTGAAAAGATGGCTTCAGATAATGGGCCATTATCTGTCTGCCTCTTTTCACTTTGACTACTGTCCTCTATAAATAATGTAGCTGGCTAATCTAAAACATACAGAATCAATAGGAAGCCAAATATTTAGGTACCACAAAATGAGGAAAAAAAAAAAAAAGAGCCCAGATTTTCAAACAATGAAAGTGACCCTGAAAATTGTAACTTGGCAAGTTTGCAATATTGTGAGAGCAATAAAAATCTGTTAACATCTAGAGGGAATAAACCCAAAAGAAATAAGAAGCTGAGCTTTATGAAGGAAAAAAAAACGGCATGCCAAATTTGATTGCTTTTCTGATGGAATAGCAAGATTACTAGTTTAAGGGAGTGGAGCAGATGTGATATATTTGAATTTTATTAGGGCATTTGGGAGAACGTCTCACACAATTTCCTTCACAAAACTAAGCGACTTTAGCTTGAACATGAACTGAGGAGATAATAAATGAAGAGTAATAATACGTTACAGTCAATGTCGTTGGGAGGAAGGTGTTTAAGAGGTGACACTAAGGCTCCTGTTGTTTGGGGTGGATAGAACATTGATTTTAATGATCTGTAAAAAAGGAAGAATAAGAGTGACAGAGAGGAAATATGGAGATCTATTGGACAAAAGGACTAGTAACCTGGTTAAAAATACCTAAATATAGGGAAAATGCAAGCTAACAAATATATCTGTATGTTTAGAAAAGTAAATATATTTGGAAAAATACTTGCAGAAATGCACACATGAAAGGAGAAAAATGAGAAATTAATAACACTGAAAAGTACACAGGAGAAGCTCCTTGTAATAAACTTGAACTGTAATACAGATATAAAATAAGAGATCGTAATAACTTATACTATGTCATAACAAAGACACACACAGCTTCCCCAAAGTAAATTTTAGGTTTAAAAAGCTAATTTTACTCCTCTTCGAATTGTATCATTATAAATTTTAACCTTCAAGTTTAGCAATAAAATGACTTAAACAGTTTTAAACAAAAGTGTAGCTTCCTATAATGACAGCAGCATCCATCGAAATACTGTACCATCTGTGGACTAGTAACTTCATCCTAGACTTTGCCCTCTTATTCATCTCCACTGAATCACAAATCTGACAATTCTGTGATATGAGGTTTAAAAAAGTAATAAAATCTGCAAAAAGAAAAGTGTCTATTGATGAATTTATTAACAGGAAAGAAAATAATCGAGGATAAGAAAATGGAAAACGTGGAAGAAGAGATCTTGACAACCTGAAAAGGTTATACCCTCGTGCAGATGTGGTGGACAAATCCTCCCTCGAGAGGAGGAATCAAAGGGGCAACTGCTCTGAAACGGGCCCTAGAGCATCCAACCTAAAAATTCTGCCTCCTTGCCTCTCTTTGGGACCTATCCTTGCTCCTTGTTCCATAGATGCTAATTTGGTTCCAGCCCTCATTCTTTCTTACCAGCATTATTACCAGAGCCCAGTATTGCAGTATCACATCTGCTCTCTGTGCTGTCAAAACAATCTTTCTGGAAAGCTGACCATGTAAATTCTCCCTGTTTACAACCCTCCAGTGGCTCCCCATGCCCTATAAGACAGGCCTAGGCATAGTGTTCAAGCCCTTGAGGATCTGGTCCCTTCTGATCTCTTTAGCTCCTTCTCTTTCCAACTCTCTCCTCCCTTTCCACGCTCTGGCCTGAAGCCCTTCCAGTTCTCAGCAGCTCTGTTGTCTGTTTGCCTGTCTACTTCTCCTTGCTTCCTCCTTCAGGATGCCATGCAGATGCCATATTTTGAAGGAAGCCTTCCTGGTTTCTTTCTCTCCACTCTTGTTTCTTTAGTTTGTTTACCATGCCATTTTTTCTACTCTATCATAAATGGTGGGAGGCAGGGGCTGTTTTAATCCTCTATGTTGCTAGCCTGGGACACACGGTAGGCCCCGCATGTACATGCTGAATAAATGGACCCAAACCACCAATATAATCAGGGACTGTGTCCACTGGTAAGGCAGGCCTGGGTTTGTGAAAAAAAAGTGTATTGGTTTTGTGGGCAGCGTACTGGAGGTAGAAATAACCTCTAAAAGGACTACAGTGATGACACAACTGACACATTGCTGTAACAAGCCAGGGGGTAACTGGGGTGCGTAACCTGTTGGCTGGTGGCTCTTGAATTCAGTCTTCCTCATTCATCTGGCCTACAAAATACCATAGTTTAGATCAGACCCTGCAGGAACCATAACAAAAACTGAAGGACGGGCTGGTCTTTAAGTACAACTTAGCAGAGCATGACGAATGCAGATTGAACCAAAGTGACCCTCCCCACCTACAAATATAGTCATACCACACCTCTGCTTAAAGTCCCTTCAATGGCTTCCCATTGCTAGGAGGCTGATGTCTAATAGCCTCATGTCTCTCCTCTTCCTCACACTTACTCATATTACACTACCAGTGGTTGCCACAGGCACCACATGTTGGATGTTCCCACGCCTTCATCCGTGCTGTTTCCTGTAACTGCTGGAAGTGCCCTTTACCCTCAACCCTTTCTCAGGTTTTCCTGAACTCCTGATCATCCTTGAAGTCCTCTCAAGTATGACCTTCTCTGAGAAGTCTCCCACAACCTCTCTAGGTAGAGCTGAGCATGCCTCCTCAGTGCCGCCAATGCACCTTGTAATCTACCAATTAATGTAACTGAACAGATTACAAAGTGCATTGGTGTCTGTTACATGCTTGCTCCTGTCCCACGTTATGGGCCTTACACGTCTTTGTATTCTGGGATTCTAGCACCATGTCTGGCCCAGATCAAGGACTCAAATTATGTGTTGAATTGAATTTGTTGAATTCACATGAATTCACTTATCCAAAGCCTGAATGGCTAAAGTGGTTATCTTTGGGTTTCTTTTGACAATAGTAAGCATCATCAGAATGGACTAAAATCATCAAGAATGTGCAGAAGGACCTCCATAATCAGTAACTATAGAGATACCAAACTTTTTAGTTACATAAATTGAAGACAAGAGCAATTACAGAAGATTATATTTGATGGCCTTAGGGTACAGGTAGAAATCACATGATATTTTCGACTGCTTTCTTTAAAAATGCATCAAAGCACTGTAAAAAGCCAAAAACAACCTTTTGGAAGCAGCATTTTATACCAGGTATTTAAATCTATTTTCACTGTGAGTTTATTCAGAGTAATTGTATAATAAAGAAAAGCACTTGGCTTCAGGTCACTATGTATATATAGCTAAATTATGCAATTAGATGACACGTAATTAACCAGAGTAGCAACACAGCCCATCTAAAGGGGCCAGCTGGGGTCTGAGTGACTCATAAAAACATTATGTAGTTAAGTGATAGGCACCTACAAGAACAATGAATTTTGGTCTACCTGCAGCCTAATGAGTCCGTCTTGTGACTAAAGAGGTAATGCAAAGAGAGGTCTCAGAGGCAGGGCAGTGTCAATGGAAATTCTGTCTAAGAAGGAGCCAAAGTACCATCTTGATTCTTATTTTCCAAAACTTCTAATGAGATAAGAAATCTCTCCAAACATACTGCTGCCAACATTACCAGCTTGACTCTTCCATTACCACAAATAATAAACAAAAAACATTAGTTAAAGCTTATTTTAAATCAACTTGAAGAAATACTTCCTGACCCATTACTCGGGTAGTATATACAGCAGAGATTGACTATTCAGTAAGTGAAAACTAATGGCGGAAGAAATCCAAATTAGCTTTCTTCCTTTTCCTTCAAGGATATATACATGGCAGGCATGCATGAATTAACATAGTCATGAACAAGAAATATTATCTCTTTTGTAAAGATCAAGGTTTACTGTCTCATTGTGTTTGGTTTTGGGAACGTAGTTTTGGTTTTGTTTGCTTAAGAGATGGAAGAATTCCAGTTCTGAAAGAATTCAAGCTATGAAAAGGAAAGTATCCTTCAATAATTGTCCCAGTGACCCTTATTTTTATCAAGAAGAATCTAGCAACTGTCATACTTGCTAATGTGGCAACAATTCTTTTAATCTTAAATTTTTAAGTAAGGAAAAAATGAATATGTAGCCATTTAATCACAAATTCATCCTCTATTTCCCAACACCACTTATTCCATATATATATTTACTGAATATAAATATACTAGGCCTCAGTGGAAACACGAAGGATGTGCAAGACTCAGTACCTGCCTTTAAATAGCTTACAATCTACTAGAGGAATGAAATCTGTCGCCCACTCTTTTATTTTCTTCTTCAGAATGGTTTGAGTATATACAGTATACTCCAAAGGTTTAATTAAAATGGAATATATAAAAATCTGGAAGGATACATACTAAAATGTAATCTGGAAGAGGGATAGCAAATTATTCTTTTTGCACTCTAAATTTTCTAATTTTTTTCTCTAATGAGGACGTACTACTCGTGTAAAAGAAGAAGAAAGTTATTTTATGAAAGATGAAAAAAAAAAAAACACCTCAATCTGGTTAGCCTGATATTTTGTCCTTTTGGACACTTAAAAGGCCCCATTACCAGGCAGAGGTTGCAATGAGCTGAGATGGTTCCACTGCACTCCAGCCTGGGTGACAGAATGAGACCCTGTCTCAAAACAAACAAACAAACAAAATGCCCCATTGCCTAAACTCTGAAAAAGTCAATACGGGGTTGTTGACAAAATCTATTATTATTGCCCATCTGGTGATCTGCTGCTCCCCTACCAGTGAGGAAGCTTCTTGAGGTCAGGGACTCTGTCTTGTTTGCTATCTTGTTTGTTCAATTCCTAACAGGGATCAGAGGACACTATAGATAGGTAATAAACATGTGGGGAAGATCGGAGGACAGGAGAGCAGGAAGAGAGCGGGAAAAGCTGAAGGCACACACACTTCTGAGGCTTTTGTTAAAATTAAGTATTTAATGCGATCACTTTGGGGAAACCCCATTGATTAAACTGACGGGAGGCATGAAAATGACATAATTGATACGACCGATAATTTTATTCTTCAACCAAATCTACTCTTGGCCAGAGTGCCCCTTTGAGAGATACTGGTTCATATCAGGGAGCAATTTGCTTTCACCCCTTGCATACAAAGCGGGTTTCAAAACCTATGTAGTTTTAGAACAAAACAAAAACTGTAATGTCTTAATTTTTAAGCTTTTTTCAATGCAGAGACTAACAAAGCAGATCTAATGAACAGGGCATCATATTGCATACTGTCTGTGTGAGTGGCGCCTTCTGGAGTTGTGCAGAAGACAACCTGTGAGGCCTTATTTAGCCACTGTGGGCTTGCTTCAGGCTTTAAGTTCTTGTTGTTAAACTTAATTTTTCAGATCCATATGGTTTGGGAGCATCGTGCTTATGGTCCTAACTTTGGTGATGTATTGACCTTTGTGGACTAAGGATGAAAGTTGGTCTGAAATAAGTACAGGAATCTTCATAAAATAACAGCCAGCATTAATTGAGCACTTACCAACTGTCAGAGGGCTATCCATATATGTGCCTATCTAATATTTAGTCTTCAGAATAACTGCGCAAGGTAGGTTTCATCACTATTTTACAGATGAGCAAAATAAGTCTTAGAAAGGTTTAGTTTAGTAATTTTCCCAAAAGCACACACAGCTAATAAGTCATAGAGTGAGGATGTAATTTAAGGTCTGATCAGCAACCCCAATATCTCATTCATCCTTGCCTTTCCTCTGAAGAAACGCAGCAGCTTGTCTCATGCATTTTAATAACATTGGCATGTTATAAAAAGTTAACCTTTTTGTTTTGCAGTTCCTCATTTTTCTTTATGTATTTCTCTTGCTTCTTGTTTTTTTTCCCCTCTCCTCCAATATCAATTCCTACTCCTCGTACGTTTTTGTGGCATTTGAGAAAACTTCGTTGAAAATTCTTTGACAGTGTCTGCAAGTCTTCTGAGACAAAGTGCCACAAAGATAATGTTTAAATATAATACCACATAGTACAATTACATTTAGGCTTCCAGTCACCCTGAATATTGGACAAATAAATTCTCTTGGAATCTTCATACTGACATACATAGGACACACACACATGCACACATATGATTAGAATCATTTTTTCCAATCAGAAATGACATTTGCTTTTGAAATGATTAAATATTATCCTCACCATCAGCCAAGATTTCCATGACACCTGAATAAACAAAACAGGAGTTGATTACTGAGATTCTTTGGTTTTTCTCTTCCTTTGCACAGTAGGAAAAGTAATGATTAAAAGTATAAAACACATATTAACGATACAAAAGAGAACTATCTCCAATGCCTTGAAGAATGTAGTCTTCATATCCACTAGGGTGCTAACCTTCTGAAAGCTACAAAATCAATCCTAAAAGTTTTATCTGCCATGGCGACAGAGCCCTTTTTTAAGTCAGTAAATACTAAAAGTGAGACAATAACAGCTCATATTTAGGATTACCAAGTTTCTCTACAGGAGACAGGCTCAGGTATCAAGAAGAAAACAAATATTCGTTAAAATAATTTAAAATAATTTAGCAACAACAAAAGACACATATGATGAAAGTCTCTTCAAATAACAAGTGACTAAAATAAGAGTGCTGACACAAAGGAAGGTAGCACCGACATGGAACTGGGTTTTGGTAACAATATGCCAATCAGGAATAAAAATATAAATCAAACGTAACTGGAATGCATAAGTATACCCAGCTTTACAAGATGGGTAGGTTCCTAAAAAGCTTTGTATAAATACAGTTGCTCCCTGACCCCCATAATTACTGGAAGGAGAGAGAGAAAGACCCTAATGAAATCTTGCAGTAAATTCTAAATTATAAAGAGAAAAAAATTTTTGAATGGCAAACAGACACTGCTTTAATTCCCTGCTTGAAAAGTTTTTTTTTAATTTTATAATGAATGATGATTTGAATAGCAGCATATTTTCTAAAAATTAGGCAAACACATGTATCACTGCAAATAATATGGAAAATAGCATGGAAAGTGAAGAAAACCCCCCAAGAGCTAATTTCCATTTTACGTTTGGTATTTAAATGCCACATTGATAACTGAACACTGTAGTATAAATAAATTATTGTTAAGTTGTCTTATAAATTGCTCAGTCCTTCAGTACATAGTCAATAAAATATAGGCCTTGCCTGTGGTTTACTCAAGATTATAGAAATTCAGAGTAATCAATCATTCCAGGTGGCTTTTATAGCTTTCCAGGCAGCAAGAGCTATATTTTATTGAATGAGGCATTTAATTAGTGGGTATTATTAAAGTGCAATTTTCCATATTAAACTGTTTTCTATATAAATTGGCTTCCTGGTATGCTGACTTGTAATGACAGGGTTATCTTGCACTCACTCTTGTAGAGACAGGTAATAACTCATCTTTGTGTCTGTTTTTTGATTCCACAGAATGTTATTCTTTCTGCTGTCATCAAAAAATAGTTTCTGAACAAATATTATCCAAGATTTTTCTTATGCTATTGTCCTATAAACTCAATATTTTAAGACTAACCTGAATGCTAATATTATGTATTGTGATATTTCTTATGTTATAAAGGAAATTGTACCATGATTTCTAATTGTAGACTAATCACAGCCATTCTACCACAAAAATGCCATATTCAATACTTTTTCCTATTACAGTATAAAACACCATTTGACCTTTTATTTTAAAAAGACTGTGACAAATGAATATTAAGTTAATGCATAAAGTCTAATAATGATCTACATTTACCAGCATAAATGACAGGAGGTAAATGAATATGGAATAAGTATATACTTCACATGTTTCCTGCATATATGAAGAAGCATTGAAGCAAATGAATCTATCTCATGTAAGGCAAATATTATGGAGAAACCCCAGAATCAGTAGAAAGAGATATTTTTGCCTTTTCTTACTATGGAAATTCACTATTATAATACTTAAAGCTGCAGATCTTTTCTTTAATAATAACTTCTGTTTAAAAATCTGTAACAAGAGATACCATTGCTGATTACATAACACTGGTGATATACTACTGTGATTTTTTCAGTTCTGTACCAAAAGACAAGAAAAAAACAAAAAACAAACAAAATGATAAATTCTGCCAATGTTTTTAAGAAAGAATGTCTTCTACACCAAGTGCTACTTTCAGATACAGGGCTACAGTGCTTGAACAATCATAGTATTAGAAACAATAAGTGATACAAAGAGTAAAAACAATTTTTAAAAAAATCAAACTTTTATAACATTTACGTAGACACCATAGAGGACAAAACATCCATCTCCAGATGATGTGCAGTATAATTAGTCAGAAAGGTATGGCAATGTTTTTGATTATGATCAGCCAGTTGCAAAGATTATCAAATAAACAATCTAGCTATTGCTGCTTTGCTAGAAAAATGATCATCTTAGTGGCAAAGATTAATAACTGCTTTTTAAAAAGACAAAAACTAGCTTTGTGATTTACTGTGTACTTTCTCAAGAATGCACAGTAAGTAAATCAACGGTTTGTCTAATCACTATCAATGTGGCATGCTTTAATATATTGGATATAAATAATTGTCACTAAAAAATCATCTGCTGCATGTTCAGATAAAGCTATAGAGATCTCTGCCTTGTTACCTAGCAACTGGGCAAGTAACTGCCATACTGCAAAAAAAAAAAAAAAAAAAATATCCTTATTATTTAGGTAGAGAGAATGATCATAAAACTCCACATTAAGATGTTAATGAAGCCAAAATGTATATCAAGATACAACAGCTAACGATTTTAGATGCATGTATGGCCTTGGTTTTGAAATACCATGCAGTAATGAAAACTGTAAAGGTTTAAATCTATTATTTCAGCTGATCACAAACAACAACGTTGTTTAAAGTGTATTTTTAAAAGACCACCACTATTATTAATTTTTTACTTGTACTCTTTCACAGACAAAGGAATTTCAACCAGATCTTCTGTACTGAGTCTATTTATTGAAAGGGTGATGCTTACTTGTTTAAATACAGTAAAACTGTTCTGAGTAATTAGTTCACTGCAAGGGATCCCAAATTACTTCTTATATTTCATATAACAGCTTAATGTATTAATTTTATAACATCTGGAGGAATCTGGCTTAAGTTCTGTTTCAATTTTGCTAAAAATCTGGATTCCAAGATTGTGCATAAAATCTCTCTTAAAAAGCAATAGGGGGGCTGGGCGCGGTGGCTCACGCTTGTAATCCCAGCACTTTGGGAGGCCGAGGCGGGTGGATCACGAGGTCAGGAGATCGAGACCACGGTGAAATCCCGTCTCTACTAAAAATACAAAAAAAATTAGCCGGGCGTGGTGGCGGGCACCTGTAGTCCCAGCTACTTGGAGAGGCTGAGGCGGGAGAATGGCGTGAACCCGGCAGGCGGAGCTTGCAGTGAGCCAAGATTGCGCCACTGCACTCCAGCCTGGGCGACAGAGCGAGACTCTGTCTCAAAAAAAAAAAGCAATAGGGGATTAGGGCAATTATAAAATTTCACTTCTGAGGTCCAAAATTCAGCACATGGCCAGTCTTCAGGCCTCAATCTGAAAGTAATTCTTTCTGGTGTGTGATGAAGGCTGACTGGTCAGAGCCCATATGAGGATGGTCACATGAGAGTAAGGAAACCACTCATCACTGCAACAAACAGAGACTGTTTTGTGACCAGACAGAGCTGTGCTTGATGAAGCCTTCACAGGAATCCAAACCCCATAGTTTACATGGTATTCCTCTGTTGATTTAATGTACGATGCTATTATTTATATTCACTTACAATGCAGGGACACAATTCAAGAAAGCTCTTCAAATTATTGCATGGAATTAATATAAAGAAGCATAATTAAGGAAGAACTAAGCTGGAAATGAAGTACTTAGAATCCATCACATTGTCTTCATTGGTTTTTACTCATTCTCACATTACCACTAAGCCCATCCTGATTTGATAAGTAATTGTATTAAATGTGTTAAATAAATCAGATTTATTCAAAATCAGTAGTAGAGAGGAAAAAATCTGTTTGAGTTGGGGTGTGGGTTTTAGAAGGACGCAGCAGTTCATAAACCCCAAGGTTTCTGAGAATTGGTTGAAGATAATTGGTCATGTGTCTTGCATCTTGCTTGAGAGGAATAGAAATGTTTCATATGGTTGCAGTGTTTTTCTTTTAAACATGTACTTCAAATATATTATTTCTTTCAATGCTCACAGCTCGATAACCCAGGAAATAATATATCAATATTGCCATTTGACTCATAGGGAACTGAAACTAGAGAGTAGCTCACTGAAGGGCACACAAGATGGGAAGCAACAGAGCTGGGACTCATGTCTTGATCCCTGCTTCAGTGTCTCTTATACAATATTATGCTTTTAGTTTGAGTGAAATTATTTCATTACATAGAAAAGCTGAATTTCATTATCTATATGCTCTCTGTAAAAATACATACAATTGAATTTAAAAAATGATGATGTGTTTCTAATGTGCAAGACACTTTCAGAGTGAAGCAATGTCACAAAGGTTATTGTCCCTGCCCTCAAGTAGCTTATAGTCTCATAAAGAATAGAACATATGTACGCAAATACCAAAACACAAAGCACAAAAAATGCTGGGAGTTCAGGGAAGGGCTGGAATACTTCTGTAGTTACTCACCTTAAAGACCTGGAATAAAAGATAGCATTTGAAAGGGCATGAGCAAAAATATGAGGCAAGATATGTTAGGGATACAATCCTAGAGGACCCAAATCACCGTTTACAACCCTGATGCCAGGTTTCCTTTGTTTTGTAATGCTTCATCTTCCCCTGACTATAAAAGGGTCAATTTCCATTTTGAAGCATTTCTAAAGTTTCTTGATAAAACTTTACAATTTAAGATAAATTATGCTGAAAAGTTAAAGGGAAGGTTGGCTTTACAAATTAGGAGCCTAAAGCCCAGAGAGATTAAGTAGTTGGAAGCTGTAAAACAATACAACTTCTTATAAAAGTAAATATATATAAAGTGCATAGAACAGTGCTTGCCACACCAGAAGGATATGTGTTTGATACTGTTATTTTTTATTAGTGTAATTATTATTAGAAGTATTGGATCTAGAATCTGTTTTTTGATTTCCAGAACAATGTTCTTTTCACTAAGCACATTACCTCAAAATAAAGCACTGTTTTAAGATGCACCATGTACATTTTCTATGAGCCAAAGCTGTATTTTAATGATACAGGTGTGTATTAAATGAAGACGTATACGTAGATTCACATTAAAAGCAGAAAAAATGGAGTCCTCATAACTAGTAATTTATAGCTATTTGTTTAAAATCAAATCTGTATCACCTTCAAATATATATCATTTACATGCTAATAGCTAAACGCAAGTCAAAATGGTATCCCAAAGGAAACACTTTACTAGTGTTACTGTATAGACCAAGATGTATAAACTTTCCCATCTTTAAATATTTTCTCTGAGTTACATTTTCACTAATTCATATCAACCATTAACCTGTTATTTTTATTTTTATAACATTAACTTTACATACATATAACCTGATACGTTTGTACTGAAAGATTTCAGACATTTGTTGGATTAAGAAAAGTTTACTCTGAGCCTAAAGAGTTCATACATATGTACCTCTTGACCTTGATTAGCATATATTCATCATATGCTTCTCTGTATTTACATTCTCTCTCCCTAGCTGGTCTCATCTAGGCACGTGGCTAACTATCTATTTGGGGAGTCTCTCAGATGTGTATCTAGCATCCTGATCTTTCCCCTGAGTTCCAGACATACTAGACCCAATGATCTGCTTGACAATTCCATGTGGATGTCAAGTTTCTCAGACTTAAAATACCAAAAAAACCCTCTTGCTTCCTTCTTTCACTAGTAGCCTAATCTGTTCATCATCCACTCAGTTGCACAGGCCCCAAATTTAGAAGTCATTCATAACTCCTCCCTTTCTCTCATCTTTCACATTAATTCATTAGCAAGATCTCTAGGTTCCATCTCTAAAATATATATTCCAGAGTCTGATTTAAGATGGAAAATTTAAACTGCTTCACAGAACTTCCCTTCCTCAATATCTAACCAAAGGAGAAAAAAAGAGTAAACATTAGTAAAATGAGAAAAAAAAGTTCCAACAGTAACCACTCAAGGAAAGGAACAATAACAACTATAATAAACTTCAAAACTGGCAGCCAACGAAAGAGAAGATTCTGGAACAGGATAAAGAGACACAGTGTTGTTTGGTTCTTAACCCTGTGTTCACCCCTAGAGAGGTAAACAAAATTCTGAGACTTTTTGCTAATAATTCTAAATTTAGAGAAAAACACATTCAGTGAATATCCTTATGTTTCCTTTCTCTACTGAGGAGTAATAGGAACATGTGCAATGAAAGAAGATCAAAGGGCTTATTCAATAGAAGTGAACACTCACTCCAGGGCTGCCCACTATTTTGCGGAAACCCATCAAGTCCCAGGTTATCTCGAGGACAGCTACTAGCTCTTATGGAACCCTTTAGTTAATTATAAAAAGGCTATCCTTGGTATCTCTCCCTCTACCACCCCCTTGGCCCACCCCGTCAATTTGGTGAAATAAAGGCTGATAATGGAGACATTTAACACAAGCTAAGGAAGCACGGCCCAGGAAATCTAACAAAGATTGCATACAGCTTGAGTTGAGCTGAGCTGTCTACCTCCCTCTGCAATTTCTTTAGGTCGCAGAAAAGTGGATACATCCAAGCAATAAAACATAGCTCAAAGAGGAAGCAAACTGGTCTCCAAGAAGGTGGGAAGAAATTTAAGAAGTTACTCACATTATGTCTGGGGAAAGCTGCCCAGGCACCAGCAAGATGAAAAGAAATAGCACGGCAGATATGCAAGCATTCTAAGGGAGGGAGGCAGGAGGAGGGAAAAGAGAAGGAAAGAGGGAGGGAGAGAGCGAGCAACAAAGTGAAGAAAAAATATAAAATGAAAGTATCACAGCATATAGGAACTAAATCTAGAATTTTATTCAAATAAACAGGAAGAAATCCTCACACAAACTTCCTACTGTAGAATAATGAGTTCAATGAAAATTGAAGTTTAAAGACAGAATAATGAAGCAATCTGAATGAAATGAAAAAAGATATTGTGGACCTAAGGAAGCAAATTAAGGACTAAAGATCATAATTTTAGAATCAACAAACAAATCAGAACATCAGAAGCAGAGCAGACACTTCTGATAGTTGAATTACTGATGCAGAAGAAAGGACTCATGTACCATGAATGGAGATGAAAATGACAACAGATTTTCATCAAATGATAAACTAATAGATATGGAAGAGATGAAAGATGATCCAAAATAAGGATAAGTGATGTTCCTGAAGTAGGTAACAATATAAGTAGAATAAGAGGTATTTTCAAAGATATGATACAGTATCCGATCTAAATAACACATTGTATTGTGGAAAATTCTTAAGCAGACCATCCAACACCTCCACATATCTTAGCTATGTTATTAAGCTATGTGGATAAAGAAAGAATTCCTTGGGATAAAGGCAGAAAAAAATCACCTACAAAGGGTGGCCTCAGACTACACAGCGATATTCAATGCCATTAAACAACAAAGTAGTAGCTGCAAAATTATAATGGAAAGAATACATGACATAAGAATACAACGTTCGGCCATGATATATTGTTCGACTACAAAAGCAACAGGAAGACATTCTCCAAAAAACAAAACAAAGCAAAACAAAACAAAAAACTCACAAATGCAGAATCCATGGGTCTTTCTCAAAAAAAAGGAACAAAAAGCAGTTGGCAATGAAATCTAGGCAATTCAGTGATGAATCAAAGAACTCAGTCAGAATGAAGAAGATATACTAAAGGGCTGGGAGGCAATGGATCCATTTGAACATAGGAATTTATACTAAATAACCATAGTAATTATGATTACAGAATAGAGGTAAATATTATAAACACAGGCAATATAAATTAGTTAAAATTGTTAGCTGAGGAGAGGAGATGGGCAAAAGCATTACCTTTCAAAGCAAGGAATCAATCTGATGTGTTTAAAATTGGAATATGCAGCTTAAAAATATGATTCCAACTCTGAGGTGGATTTACCGTAACGCTAACGAAGCTTAAGTTTCAAGGTTTTTCATCTACACAGGTGATTTGCTTCTTCCCATGCCCTGGAAGGGGTCACAGCAGTGTGTTCACATTGTCATGTTTTTGTAAAATTTGTAAAATATACTCCATTTTCTTAAAGAGGGCCCCCAAATTGTATAACCTTCCCACAGAAATCTTGATCCACTCCTGATCAAACTTCTTAATATTTTTCATAGCACTTTTTCTTAACCATAAGGGAAAATAATAACTCCCATAATACGGAGACTCTTATTGGAAGTTCAACAATTATTTAGTTTTTCTTACCTTTATTTTTTTTCTGCTGTTAAATACAATAAAACTATTTTTTTGAGACAGTCTCACTCTGTCTCTCAGGCTAGAGTGTAGTGGTGTGATCTTGGCTCACTGCAACCTCTGTCTCTTGGGTCATGCGATTCTCATGCCTCAGCCTCCTGAGTAGTTGGGATTACAGGTGTGTGCCACCACACCCAGCTAATTTTTAAAAAATATTTTTAGTAGAGACAGGATTTGGCCATGTTGGCCAGACTGGTCTTGAATTTCTGGCCTCAAGCTCTCCACCTGCCTCAGCCTCCCAAACTGCTGGGATTATGGGCATGAGCCACCAATAAAATAAATTTTAATAATTTTTATTTAAAAATAGCATCAGCATTATGACTCCAGGGTTATAAAGTCTTTCTTTCTATCCGCACAGTCACGTATCAACCCCTTTGCACATATTTATAGAAAGATGCCTTAAATGATATAAGTCTACTGCTAAAGGGGGTTATTTCTGGGCGGTGGTATTTGGGGTAATTAAAAAATTTAATCTTTGTATTACATGCATTGTCTGAATTATTTATTGTGATCATATAACAAATATTTCAAAAATAATAGGATGATTTTTTCCTTCAAATGCCAAGATAGTAACAGATATTATTTTGGATGATGAGAACTATAGGGAATTATTTTGTACTTTGTATTTTCCTGTGTTTTTAAAATTTCAACGTTTTCCAAAATTTGATATTCTGAATCATTCCACATCTATTCCTTTTTCTTCTTCCAGCCAAGTCACCATTATTTCTCACCTGGACTACTCTCATAGTCTTCCGTGTGGTCCCACCTGTATCCATCCTAGCCCTGGTATTAGCCAGTCTTTACACAGCAGGCAGGGTGTGCTCTTCAAATGTAAAACGATCACACCTCTGCTTTACATTCTCCAGCTGCTTCATATTGTTTTTAGAATAAAACCCAAACTCTTTGCCGTGACCAGCAAAGCTGACCTGAGCTGACCAGGATTCAGTCACGCTGGACTGCTCTCTGTCCCCCAAACACTGCACTTGCTCCCCCTGACAGATACTCCATGAGCTGTTCCCCTGGCCTGGGGTATTCTTTTTCCAACATCTCCGTATAGCTGGTTCCTTCTGTTCAGGTCTCTGTTGGAGTGCCACCTTCTCAGGAAGACCTCCAGATTTTCTAATTTCTCCCTCCATTTCCCTCTCCAGCGCTTCACCCTGCTGGACGGCCTTCATGGCCTTTATCACCATCTGGAATGATCTTCTCCATTTATTTATTTACTTCCTCTGTATCAATCCTCTCCCACTAAATATCTATTCTAGAAAACTAGGACCTTGTCTATTTTGTTCATCATTATATCTCCTGCTCAAAGAATGTGCCCAGAAGATAGCAGACACTTAATAAATATTTCTCCACTCAATGGATACACACAGAGATTGTTTCTCAGCTTAAAAAGGCTTGTGTTTGCAAAGCTGTCTTCTAAGTCAGTTGTTTAGAATTCAGAATGCATGTTCTTTAAAATGAGCCACAGTACAAATAATAATTCAATATCAAGCCTAGCTCACAAAAGTCTACTGGACCTACAATGGGTTAGTATATCTGCAACAAAAATGCTAGAAAATCAACATGATGAATTATCACTGGGAAAATAGGAAATTAAAAAGAAACATTTCAACTGATCTAAATATGAACAAACTATGACTATTATTTCTCTCTCATATTGGTGAAGACTTTTGTGGATATTCTGAAGGGAACGTCAGAGCACTTTTTTTTTTTTTTTGAGACAGGGTTTCACTCCTGTTGCCCAGGCTGGAGTACAATGGCACAATCTCAGCTCACTGCAACCTCCACCTCCCAGGCTCAAGCGATTCTCCTGCCTCAGCCTCCTGAGTGGCTGAGATTACAGGCGCCCGCCACCACACCAGGTTAATCTTTGTATTTTTTGTACAGACTGGTTTCACCATGTTGCCCAGGCTGGTTTCAAACTCCTGGGCTCAAGTGATCCACCTGCCTCAGCATCTAAAGTGCTGGGATTATAGGCGTGAGCCACCACACCTGGCTTCGGGGCATTTTTAAGAGCTGTAGAAGTTTCTGGCTTTTTATTGGGTAGAACTTCATTCAAAAATGTGTAGCTTTTGGCTCCTTTGATAACAGACCACTAAATTAGAATAATGTTTGTAACTGGGAGTTTTATTATCTGTTTTTGGTTTTAGTTAAAGCTCGAGAATGACTTGCACGTAGTTGTAACTACAACAGGTGGTATGTTTTTTGAATGCTTATCTGTCATTACTTCAGTCACTGTTTGTGTCAAAAATGTAAAAGGGGAACGAACAGAATGAGTTTCTGGGAGGTATTAGGAAGAGAGGGGCTCAGAAGGAAAGGGATTAAAGAGGACGTGTGATTGGAAAGATATCTGAGATAAGAGCAGTGAACGAGAGGAAAGAAGAAGTTAGTGATGAATGATCAGAAGATAGGGAAGACGACTTCTTCCTGCTAGCTACTAGGAAATTTTATCTTCCAAGACAGCTTGGTTCCTGTCTAGAGTAGCTGTGGGTGGGTAAATGGAGGGAGGGCCAGTTTGTAAATAATGCTGAAATTTAAGAGACTATATATTATCTAATTTGAGGCTTTGTCCCAAATTTGGTTTGGAGTTTTGTTTTTTGGTTATTATACTTTAAGTTTTAGGGTACATGTGCACAACGTGTGGGTTTGTTACATATGTATCCATGTGCCACGTTGGTGTGCTGCACCCATTAACTCGTCATTTAGCATTAGGTTTATCTCCTAATGCTATCGCTCCCCCCTCCCCCCACCCCACAACAGTCCCCGGTGTGTGATGTTCCCCTTCCTGTGTCCATGTGTTCTCATTGTTCAATTTCCACCTATGAGTGAGAACATGCGGTGTTTGGTTTTTTGTCCTTGCGATAGTTTGCTGAGAATGATGGTTTCCAGCTTCAACCATGTCCCTACAAAGGACATGAACTCATCATTTTTTATGGCTGCACAGTATTCCGTGGTGTATATGTGCCACATTTTCTTAATCCAGTCTATCATTGTTGGACATTTGGGTTGGTTCCAAGTCTTTGCTACTGTGAATAGTGCCGCAATAAACATACGTGTGCATGTGTCTTTATAGCAGCATGATTTATAATCCTTTGGGTATATACCCAGTAGGCTGGGTCAAATGGTATTTCTAGTTCTAGATCCCTGAGGAATCACCACACCGACTTCCACAATGGTTGAACTAGTTTACAGTCCCACCAACAGTGTTTTTATGACTAATCTACCAGTAGGGTGAAATAAATAGCATCATTCATATCAGGAGTACCAAACAACCCCATAAGAGATATTGAAGAGACAATGCCAACCTTCCATTCTGGAGTAAAGCTATAGTGCAAGAAAACAATTTGAACCAATTATTTTCATACTAAGTTGACAGTTAAGACAGAAAAAAATACATATATTAAGAGCCAAGAGATACTGCATATGGTCTGCAAGTCTTTTCTGGAGAAATGAATCATGAAGATAAAGAGAAGTGCCTTATTTTTACAGTTACATTTTATATTTCTAGAAAAATAACTACAACATGGTCTTGATGTCTAAACATAGGGAAATGAGACTTTTATGAACGTTACACAACATAAAACATACCACTTGTTGCAGTTACAACCACGTGCAAGTCATTCTCAAGCCTTAACTAAAACCAAAAACAGATAATAAAACTCATAGTTACAAACATTATTCTAATTGAACTGTACTTTGAAAATGACTGAATGCTCAAATACTCTTAAAATACAATGTTCTCTTGCCAAGAAAGGTGTTGGTCTTAAAATGGCCACAAAACCTAGCCCCATCCAATGTTACTAGAGCTACAGAATCAAGCACCCTCCAAACATATGGCCAAGCAGCCTTGGAGGCACCTAATGAGTCCAACGCAGTTTTCCCATGTGCCTCAGAGGCTGCCGTCTGTAGTGACAAAGGTGATAGAATATGGTAAAGTTGCGTATCTAGGAAAATTTCAATGTAGTCCCTGATTTCCCAGAGAATGTTCTTGTGGCTTATCCTCTGAGGTTAGTAGTTTCAGTTTAGCACACTAATTCCAAACACTAAAGAGATGAATCCATTCAAGTCATTTACAGAAAAATTGTTTTGAGATTTACCCAAAAAACAAATACACTATAAAGAATTTAGTAACAGAGAAGATTAGAACATGCACTTTTGCTTCTGCTGGTTCAGGTTTTGTTTTGATATTCTCTGCATTTCCTATATGAGAAAACCACCAGTACATCTTTGCTGTGTAAATACCAACATTGAGAAATATTGGCCAAACATAAAAATTTTTAGAGAATTAATTTTTGATATTCATCTAGACAAGCCAATATATTCTCACAATTTTTTAAAGAAAAAAAAAAGAACTCAGCTTAATCATATACTTGACTTCTAAAAAATCATCTCATGGTTCCATGAAGATAGAGAAAATATCAGATGAATAGGAGTGGTTTTCATTTCACACTGGAATTATAAGAAAGGTTAATTTTTGCATAAAAATTACATCTACATAAAAATAGATTTCTGGAACAATGCATTATTGACAGTTACGTGGGAAGATAAATGCATTCATGTAAATGTTCTTTCTCAAGCAAATTACTAAATATATTGACAGCACTGCACTTTGAAAACAACCATTTTAAGGAAACCAAATATACATACAAGAGTAAAAACATTACATATAATAGCCAATGTAATGTTTCACTCAATGCATATTCACTCAAATATGCATGCTTTTTTTCAGTTTATTGATATATACTGCTATTAAATTAAATACCAAACACTTATGCTTTGTTATTGGCTATTGTCCACAGAAGGAAAAAATGGGTAGTCAACTGGAGTCTATTCACACTTCTGTTAATTACTGGTGGTCCATGGAAGATGTTATAGTTTGATTGCTGGCACTTGTAAATATTAACCAAATCTAAGGTACTGCTATAAAATCCAAAATGCGTAAAAACCAAACACACCTATACAAATACAAATGTTTTACTCATGATCATTAATGACTTTAATCAAGCAGATCTTCTAATTAATTTTGCTAATTGTTCATTCCTCTCAGGACATTTATTGGTTTGATGGATATTACTATGACATATGTTGATGCCAGCATCTGGTCAGAAATGAGGGCATCAGTAAACTCTCCTTGGTGTTTCTACAGAACGTGCCAATGCTATAACACTGTCAATGCCACAGCATTTATTTCAATATAAGATTTTGAGAACATGTCTGCCTTTCATTTAGAGAAAGGATAAACCTACTTCGAAACACACGGTGCTCAAATATGCTTATTCAATGAATGGTACAATGAGAATGGCTTGATAACAAACTGGAAAACATCTGCCAACATTTAAAATAGAATAATAACATCATAAATGATTATTAGGAATGCCTTCCCCCACAATGTACTGTCTGTCAATTTATACCCTATTTCGAATATGTAAGGTAACTTTAAACAAATACAGTACTGCTATCTTAAAGGAAGTGATCCCCTAAATATTTCTGACCAAAGGTAATCATATGCAGTAAATTAATAGACAAGAAATGTATCAGAATTCGATTCATGTATAGAAATTTGGTTAAACTTGCAAACTTTTATGTTGTTAATAACTATTCAAAGATTGTCACTTTAAACTGCTGACAAATAAATGCACTTGTGCAGTTTTATTTTTAAAAACTAGTTATCCCAAAACATCATATTAAATAATATACCATGCTGTATCTATATCTCAAAATTATTTTAATGGAGATTTGATCTCCAGGTAGAGGCAAAACACTGTTTTCTCCTTCTGGCCCCCATTAGGGAAACTGTAACAGTATGGGTGTCTCCCATTTCTGACACATGAATCTATTGTCACTCTACTGTCATGGCTTAAGAAAAAAACATTGCTTCTACTCAAGGTGCCAAACTGCACCAAGCAAAGTAACTCCAATGCAGTAACATCAAGTTTGGCAATTAGCAACTGCAGGACAAGGTTTCCATCCTTGAACAACGAGCACTGATACTTCACTATTTTTCCCCCCAACATCATATTTCCCCCTGCATTCTGAAGGTTTTTTTTTTTTTTTTTAATATTTGTAACAATGTTTTTGTATGACACTGGCATCAAGTCTCCCAGGCAGCATGCGTCTGTTTTAATTTCATTTGTATTCGTTACTCCTTTCTTCTCTGAGTCCAAGAGAATCACTGCTAACACACCCAGCACTACTCAGGATAGACAACGACAGAATGAAACACTTCTGAGGAAGCCTTTCCGGTGGCATAATGCCAGCACTACTCATTATAGCCTATTTTATCACAGAGCCGTCAACATTACGGACTCGAATAACCCAGATACCAGCGGCATCCCCTTGCACGAGCTCATCTGCGGAGTACAAGGAATACAGGTTTGGAAGAAACCTCTGAGAGGTTTTCTAATCTTTCCTCTCTTCCTTCTGACTTCCAACTTTAACGTGAGCCTACCCCAAAGAAGAGAACTAGACTCTCTTAGTAACTTGTGCAAACCTTCAGAAAAGTCTTAGGTTGTACCTAAATTCCTCATGTTGCCATTCCAACACTATTTCCTGTAGTTTTCCCTTTCCAGATGCAGGAGTCCACAGAGCAAGTATCCTCATAAGTGTTTAAGAATCATTAAGCAATTCCAAGGTTCCTGTGCCTCTAATCTACTGATCCAACGTGCCCAGCGCACATAAGCAGCACCGCGACTGAATTTCCAGTCTTCTCAAACTCACACCTCAGTTGCTCAGAGAGGAGAAATGCAGCGAGGACTCGCCTTCCTGGCCAGTCTCTGAAAACGCGAAACCTTCCTGAGCTGTCTATTTGTTTTGGGGGCTGTTTACAAACGGCTGGTTTTCTTGGAGGAAAAATAAACAAATAAATAAAGGGGCTACGGCAGCATCCTGATAAACATAGGACCTTGTTTGGCTTTTGGCAAGTTGTTACCTGGAGTAAAATCACATCCAAGTTACAAGCACGCAAATTGGAATTTCGCTGGAAACACTGACCCGACCTTCACCGAAGCAGCAAATCGCAGTCTCTGCTGCTCTGCTCCTGCTCTCCAAGGCTTAACATTGGAAAGTCCATGCCCACGTCCCCCTCTAATTAATCAATGTAGAAAGAAATACGAGGGGAGAGAAAGGGAGCACACTCCACACCAACCTTGCCAGCGTCTATTCTTTCTGCTATTCCTTAAAGGCGATGCACAGCGCACCTGGAAATTACATGGACTTGGCATGGCTTTTTAATATTAAAGACAAACGACCTTTGGAAAATACACACTGTGAAAGTCAAACCATTTGGAGAGACACCCAGCAATTTACCTCCTCAAACTCCTCGGAACCCCAAGAATGAGGAAAGGAAATGGAAAATGCGCTCAACCCGGGGGTGGTGGGGTAATCGATAACCAGAACAGGTTTGAAAAAATAAGTCCCCCTCCTGCCCCCCACCCGTGGAGACCGCTAGCTGAGGCTGCAACACCTGCCCCGGCAAAGCGTCTCCGCAGCCCTCCCGGCTTGCCCGACTCGGCTTCCTCCGCCTCTGCCCCGGCTGCGGCACCACTTCTTGGAGCCACGTCTCGGCAAGCGGGGGCCGCGGATCGAGGGGGCCGCTGTGCCGCTACTCACCCGAGCCACTCGGGCTGGCCGCGAGCCGGGATCCGCGAGGGCTGGCGGGCTCCGGCCCCCGAGGACGCAGACATGTGGCTTGAACCTCCGCTCCCCTAGCCGTTGCCTCTGTGCATCTTTCTGGGCGCCCCCAGCGAATGCGAGCGGCGAGGCGAGGGCGAGCGCGCCGAGGAGGGGCGGGAGAGGCGTGGAGCTTGGCCGCGCCGCGCTGCGCCGAGCGCCGGGCTCTCCCCGCGAGCTCGCCGGGCCCGCGCACGCGCCCCCCACTGCCCCCGCCCCCGGCGCGGCGCGTGCCCCTCACCCCCCGCCGCGCGCCCTCGCACCCGCCCGGCTCCATGCGGCGCGCGCCTGCCCTGGCGGCAGCGGCGGCGGCGGCGGCGGCGCGTCCTCCCCCGAGCGCCGTCTCCTGGGTTGCTGGCTGCACTCTCCATTGTTCCGCGGCTGCTGCCCGGGGTGGGCGGCAAGGCGGGTGGGAGGTGTCGGCTTGGCCGCCGGGGAGGGCTTACCGCTCGGGCGGACCCTCACTGCGAGAGCGATGCGGGCCCAGGCGCGGCGCGCGGGGGCTGCAGGGCGCCTAGCACTGAGAGTTGCCGGCGCGCGGGGTCCTCCTCCTGGCTCCCAGGCACTTGCTCCTGCTCGGCGCCCCTCGCATCCTCGGTTACTATGGATATCTCGCTCCTCCGCCGCCCCCTCCGCGCACTCCGGGAGGCCGCCGGGGCGGTAGCAGCGGCGCGGCTCCTCGGGTGCCCAGGTGACCGACTCGGCAGCGGCAGAGCAGTGGCAGCAGCCGCCACTGCCGCTGTTAACTGCGGTCGCCGCCGCTGGAGAGAGGAGGACGAGGAGGTCAAGGGGCAGAAGCAGGTCCTGCTGTATCTGCCCCAGAGGCCACCTCTGGTTTCTTCCCACTAACCGAGCGACTTCGTGTTTACCTCGCAGGAGACGCCTCGGCAGTCCTTAACTTGTGTGCGCCGGTGGCCCTCTCTTGTGAGACTTGCGTTCCAGCTGTTCTCAGAGCGGGTATGATCGGCCCCCAGTAGACTTGGAGGGTCACGGGTGAGATTTTGATAAGGTTCAAATACTCCTCACTCCTGCCTCCGGTTTCCACCAAAGTTACCATTGTACTACTACCAACAGTTGTAGAAATTTACTTTGGCAAAGGTTTTGTGTTTTTGTTTTTTTTTTTTCCCCCAAAATTATGCCAATTAAATCCGACCTTAAATGACAAGGCTTTTCTCCCATGTTTAAAATCCCATTTTTTCCCCTTGCCATAAATAAATAAAAATAACTCGTGGCTTACAGGCTGCTTAATACCACAACATTTTAATGAGCATGTCAGGTTACCCACAGGCTTCAGTTCTTTGTTGCTTACAAGTTCCATCCGTAAGTGTGAGCTGCTCACTTAGTCTGGGGTAACAACTGCAGATTCCCACAGAGAAGAATCAGTGTCTTAAAACAAGGTAACACCAACCCAATGGTCTATGAATAGGTTGGAATGGCGGTACTTTAAGTAAAAGTATAAAGAAATGGATAACATTATGAGGAACTTCCAGCGGTACTAATAATCAACCCTGTTGTTCAGGAGACATTCACTTGCTAAACTTTAAGACTAGGCATTCATTGCCTTGAAAGCAAAGCAAACGAAGATTTTGACCAACTGCAACATTCAGGCTCTAAAGTAGAAATGTGAATGAATTATTAAATAATAGGTAACATTTACTGAGCACTTACGATTTTCCAGGCATCTGTGCATTATCTCATTTAATTCTTACAACTCTCTGAAGGTTTCATTATATTATCCTCACTTTACAGATAAAAAAAAAGGCTTAGATCTGCAACTGGTAGTTTTGGAAGAACATTCTTTTCCTTAAACAGGAAACTCTAAATGCCCTCTGTTTTGTCCACCTTCGTGCCACTGTCTGCTTCTGTGAGGGTCAGGATAATAGTATACCTGAAACCACCCTTTTAGCAAGCGGCAGGGCCAGGACATAAGCTCAGATTAGATGTCTAATTCACTTGCTATACATGTAACATGTAAAATAAAAAAGACCTGCATCTTGACTGGTGTACTCTTTGATAAATGGGACCTGATTACTTGATGGAGGCATGTTTGACTATCTCTGTTTTTGACGTTAGCAAACTTTCAATGGGTTTGGAAGTGAGGCTATTTAGTTCTGTGTCTTACTCTGCAATCCAGACACCTGTGACTTGAGGTAAAGTAAGTGTTTTCTTGGTTTCCCAATCATGAGAGTGACCGAAGAATGACATTTTCCAGGTCATCATTCTCTTGTGGATATTGTTCTCTGATAACAATATTGGGCAATCTCAAAGAGCTGTCATTTGTTGGCAGTGAACTACAGACTATTTGGAAAAGAGGTGTAAATCACTTTTTCATCATGTCCAGTCCTCTGCACTCTAGAGTCATTTGGGATGTTTTGTGTCTGCACTACCTCTAGAGAATGATGGAAATCTAATTCTCTGTCAGCTTTTCCACCTGGCTAGTGAAAATGCTTCTTGGGAGAGCTGGGAGGGGAAGTCGCTGCCCATGGTGGCCGTTACTGAAGCCCCGTTCAGCAAAATCGGTTCATACTCTAAATACTGGAATCCTGCTTAATTAAACTAAAGAGCTTCTGCACAGCAAAATAATAAACAGAGTAAACAGACAACCTTCAGAATGGGAGAAAATATTTGCCAGCTATGCATCTGAAAAAGGACTAATATCCATAATCGATAAGGAACTCAAATCAACAAGAAAAAAAAGCATTAAAAACTGGGCAAAGGACATTGAGCAGACATTTCTCAAATGAAGACATACAAGTGGCCAACAAACACATGAAAAATGCTCACCATTGCCAATCATCAGAGAAATGGAAATTAACAGCACAATGAGATAGTCTCGCACCAGTCAGAATGACTATTATTAAAAAAATAAAAAAATAACAGATGTTGGTGAGGTTGCCGAGAAAAGGGAATGCTTATACACAGTTGGTGGGAATGTAAATTAGCACAACCCCTGTGGAAAATAGTATAGGGATTTCTCAAAGAGCTAAAAACAGAACTACCATTCGACCCAGCAATCCCAATACTGGGTATCTACTCAAAGGAAAATAAATTGTTATATCAAGAAGACACCTGCACTTGTATGTTTATTGCAGCACTATTCACAGTAGAAAAGATATGGAATCAACCTGTGTCTATCAGTGAATGCTTGGGTAAAGAAAATGTAAATATACACCATGGGATTCTATGCAGCCATAAAAAAGAATGAAATCATGTCTTTTGCAGCAACACGGATGGAGCTTGAAGCCATTATCCTAAGTGAAATAAAACCAGAAAATCAGTACCACATGTTCTCATTTATAAGTGGAAACTAAACAATGGGTACAAATGGACATACAGAGGGAAACAGTAGACACTGGGGACTCCAAAAGCAGGGAGGATGGGAGGGGATTGAAACTGAAAAATTACCTATTAGGTATAATGTCCACTATTTGGGGGATGAGTACACTAGAAACCCAACCTCACCGTTATACAACATATCCATGTAACAAACCTGCATCTATAAAAATAAAAAACAAACAGCTGTTAATTTTGCAAAATAAGTAAATATTACAGTCTGGAAATTAACTTCATCATGGCACTAATGAAATTTGGTGATATTCTCCAGTATCGTATATTAAAACATAAAGATCTTATCAGTATAATCTACTGGTTGGAGTACAAACATTAAATAATTCACAGGAGAATAACTTTTTACTCTATGGCACTAAAATAGCCCCTATTCATTGTCGAATTTTAGATATTTTTAGGTACTAGAACAGCATAAAGGGGATAAATCATTTCCTGAAACCCTCTCACCTTACAGCAAAGAAAATAGCTACTTATAGAGGTTAAGTCCCTTGCCTAAAAACCACCATAATTAGAAGCAGGCGTAAAACCATGAATTCTTGCCACAGAATCACTTACCATGATTCTGTGATGCACCAGGATATTGAATGTCAGAATCATTCTTTCTTCAGTAATTTCATCTTTTTGCTTAAAAACAATTTCCAATTTATGTCATTTGAAAAACAGATAATATATAGTCTGATGTAATACGTAGCTCATGTTCATTTAGGTGGAGTGTATCTAAATCTTATAATATTCTAGTTGTATTAAGTAATATTGTTTCCTGCAAAGTGAGACAGTAGAAAAAACTCTTATGGTACCAATTTCTGACCACTGTAACCCAGTGAAAAGCAAAGCATTAATTTCATTACAGGTCATCAAGAATGCAACCCTCAGCATAAACTGCTTATTTAAGAACAGCCATTTTCTATCAGAAAGGACTAATATTTAAGATTCCCCACTTTCCTATATTCTCCCTGTGTATTAAAAAATTATCCAGGGGACCATGTTGAATATTCCAGTCTCAAAAATCCAAAGATGGTGGTAATTTTTCTAAGAGATATGTAAAACACTGATATGAGGCCCTTTGTAAGATTTAGAGGAATAGGATTTTAATAGTTTATTCATTTGTTTAGTGGTAGTATAATGCAATAGTTAATCTCCTGACTTTGGAATAAGACCTGTGGATTCGTGTCATAGGTATTTAACTTAATTGTTTTGTGATCTTGAGTAAGTTACTTTTTTGAGCCTTGCTGTTCTAATTTGTGATATGAATGTGATAATAATGTAAGCTACTTCACAAGAGTTGTGGTTGGAAATAAATTAGATTACCAATGTGTAGTACTTTTCACTAAGTACCACACTACTTTTCACTAAGTACCACACATGGGTAATATCATTTGGCCAGGTTTAAGTTTCCATTTACTCAATCAAACACTAATGTAGGTGTTTCTGTGAAGGTATTTTGTAGATATAATTAAAGTCCATAGTCAGTTGACTTTAACTCAAGGAGATTATCTTAGATAATGTCATTCAACTAGTTGAAAGTCCTTAAGAGCAGCTTCCCTGAAGAAGAAATTCCACCTGTGGACAGCAGTTTCAGCTCATCCATAGGAGTTTTCACCTGCCTTTCTTAATGGCTTGCCTTAGCTCAGTCTTGTCCAGCCAGTCCCCACAATCATGTAAGCCAATTCCTTGCAATACATCTTTTCGTATATGTCTCCTACTGGTTCTGCTTCTCTGACTGAACCCCAACTAACACACCATGTAAAGCATTAACTATAGAATCTGTGACATCATAAACACTCCAAAAATATTAGTTAATTTTTTAAATAAACCCTTACTGAACATCTCTCACATTTATAGCACTGAGGTATACACTCTGATAAAAATGTCTGAGAGCTCTGAAATAGAATAGGGAGAGATAGATACCTATTGTCTCTAATGACAGGAACCTCAACCAGGAAGGGATTTAATGTTTTAGTAAAATTTCCAGGAAAACAAGGGAAAAGTGCCAATGGGTTGATTATTCCATCTGGAGCTATGTAGGGGAATTATGCAAATTCAGTATGAGGCCAGTTTCCTGGGTTAGGAAGATAATGAACAAAAAGGCAGTTACTGTTTTCTCAACAGATCCACATAGATGTAGCACCTGAAACTAGATAGACCAGTTTTCATGGATCAACCGTGGAATTCCATTCTGTAAGAAAAATTTATTTACGACTTGGCCTAAGCCAATTGGAATTATATACTTAAGATAACTGCCTTGAGATTCTTGGAGGAAGAAATATGCTTATATTTAAGAGTATTAAAGTAAAAGATCTTTCTTATTTCAATGTTAGCTTATCTTAGTATTCTACATTGTTATATCTTAGATCTTTGAATTTGTTTTGTGCATTTTTAAGTAAGGAAAAAATACTTATATCACTAAAAAGCAGGCATAGCACAAACCTACTTAAATAGAATATGCCTCCGTCCTTCAGAATTATAATGCCAAACTTACAAAACTTAAGGCTGGAAATATCTCAGATGAGTAAACAAACCTCAGGGAGGTAGTCTCAGATATAAATAGGATTAAAAGGTGATGAGAAAGTAAGAGAGAGTGAGAGCATGCCTTTTAGTTTTATATTAAAGCTCTGATAATTTAGAGTGAATCTTACAAATAGAAATGTTTTAAATTGTGTGTTTGCAGGTGTGTATGTGTGTATTCACTAAAGAGAGCTGTCCCATGATCCTTTATACCATAATAGTAATGTTCTCAAAGGCAGTGCTATTGCTGTAAAAATACTTTTACTCATTATGCAAAGATTTATTGAATACCTGTGATGTCACATGTTGAGCTGGTTGCTGAGGGATAGGAAAGTAAATTAGAGATGGACTCCAATCTTGTGGAACTCTCTCTGGGCGACTCTATCCTTATGGATTTCAACTAACATGTGACTTTCTCTAGGAAAATTTTTGTACTTCCCTTGCTCTGCACTGGCCTAGGCAGTTCTCTTTTGCTCTCACAGTAACTTTGCTTCCACTGATATTGCATTTATCTTTTTTTAGTAATTAGTCAATTGCTTATAAATCTCCCTATAAGACTGCATGAGGTCAAGGACCTTGTTTATGTGAACCTCTATTTTTGCTCGGCTCTTGTCCCCAAATAGGCATCAGGTAAATATTTACAGAACGAGTGAAAGAAAGCTTGGGACATGTAGAATTTTAGTTGCTTTCCAAATAGAAATATGCAGGAAGCAGAAAATATATAAACCTGGAGCTGAGGACAGAGATGGGGGCAAGGGATACAAATTTGTACTAGCTGATTCCTGGTAGTTGGAAGGCCTGGGTGGATTATCTTCAATGAGGATCACATGTAGAATTATGAACAAGAAAGTCTGAGGTCAGGACTCTGGACAGCGCCCACACTCTCCATTTTTATCTGTGGGATGAAACATGGCCCACATGGCTAGGATGGAAATGTTTTGGGAAACCCAAAGCCCAAATAAATCTTTTCAACCATGTGAGTAAGTTTCTAATAGATATTTCAGAACTAAGCTACTATAGAGACAGGAGCACTATAAATATGGATTTATAATCATGACATTGTGGAACTTTACCTTCCAATATGTAGAAAGCAGGGTTTTAAATTTTGCAAAATAAATAAATGAATAAATGCTAGTATATGTTAATAGAGGGCACAAAATAGAAGTCAGAGAGAGAAAGAGTATCTGTGGGGACTTAACAGACTCTGTGGGAATCAGACTCTTTGATTTTCTCTCTCAACAGAATCAAGGAGTCCCACGAGTTAGGCATTGGGAAAGGCTCTCTGGGTGGTGAACAGACATGTGTGGCTATTGGTGGTGAATGTCCACCACAGAAGCAGCATGGCTCTTCCTTATACTCAAGGCTTTTTTTTTTTGCCATTAATGAGAAGTAAGACACAGACTGACTCCCAGCACTTACCAATTTTATTATTCTTAGTGCCTCCTCACACTTTGCCGTGGGAAAATTCCGGTGTTTGGATCGCAAATTTAAAACAACAATAGACTGCCTGTTAACCATGGGCATATTTACAGATCTGACTATGAGCTAATACAACCCAGAGTGAGCAGAAGGGACTTATACTTTTTCCTGAAGGCAAGCAGGCTTGGAATCCGAGGGGAATGAATGTAAACACTGAGACCCATCTGCCCCAGTCTTCTGAATTAAAACCTAGGGACTTCTTTAGTTAACTCTGTTCAAGGCCCAAACCACATACAGCTCCACTGAGCCACAGCTAAGACTTTTGCTTGCAGCCTTTGCTTAGAACTGGCCCCTGAGAGTCAGTTTCATCTGTACAGCACAGTTGGTAAGTACCTCATCCTTCCAACACCTTTAAGCAACAGAACAGCCGCAGTCAACACTCACAGCAACTTTCAAGGTTAGCAATGAAAGAAGAAGGCAGCAGTAACCTCATCTGGATGCCTGTTTTAGTAAGTAGTTATACATCCCAAATTTCACAGGACAACCTTCTTTAAGTGAATCAGATCATAAAATCTGATTTTTCACTTAGGAAAATATGGTTAAATCATATTAGAGACTCATACTTGGAGTCTTCAAGGAGGTAGCATAATATATAGAAAAAAAGTCCATGGACTCAGACTGTGTTCAAATTCAGCTCTATCATATTTACCGGTTGCAGACCCTGAGCAACTTGCTTAACCTTACTGCACCTCAGTTTCTGCATGTGTAAAATGGGGATAAGTGTTCTTTAAAGATGTTGTTTAAGGATTAAATATAAGAACACTCATATAAAAATCTAACACAATGCCTGGACCACAATAATTATTCAACCAGAGAATCAAGTTCACCCTAGTACGAATTCATAAGCATTCAGAATCAAGACGTTATTCCAACTTATCAACAGAACTAAATAATAAAGCTCATTCCCACAGCACCTTCTAGTGTGCTATCAGCTGTGTAAGTGAGGAGGAGCCCATGAACTTGGGAGGGGACAGTAACTTTTGATATTGTAGACTCATAAAAATGATTTTATATTTTTCTCTACAGGATTTTTAGAGGACAAAATAGTCTCTCATTTGATGGTGATTATGTACATTATCATGATAATTCTCTAGGAATGCACATTAAGGATTTTGAAATATATTAGAAGGACAAAGGAAGAAAGAATGACATAATATTAAAACATAATTTGGGGTTGGGATAATTGAATCTTAGGATAAAATATGGCTGATGTCCATTGTTTTTCCTGCTCAACACCCGGTGCTCTATTTCTGTTACCAACAGTCTGATTTGTTACTGGGGACCCAACTCTCCCACACTTAGCTATGAAATCCTCGATAATCAACCTTAAAAGAGCTGGCCATGGAGTGGACCCATGAGCCACTGGCCAAGCAGAAGATTCTATCACGCAGCCACAGTGGTTTGTTCAGAGACGGTCAGAACCAAGACTGCTGGAACTACTGGGAAAAAGGAGCACTCTTCTCACTGGGGCTTCTGATGATGAGCTTGGTATTACCAGGGTGCCAGGTGTAATGCCTGGAGCTGCCAAGGGCCCTCTTGTGGAGAGGGTCTGCCCAAGAGTGAAGCCAGGGCAGAGAAAAGCAGAGCAGAGATATGGAGTGGAGTCCAGTGATAGCTTTTGAGGCTTGTATCCAGTCATGCCTGAAACCTCTGGACTTTATCTCTTATATGAACCAATAAATTTTTCATTTTACTTCAGCCACTTGGAGTTGGATTTTTGGCAGTTGTAACTGTAAAAGTGTCCTGATTTCTTCAGCAGGGAACTTAAGTATAATTTATCTCAACCTCCCCTCTGATGTTTGAATCTTCTCTACAACTTCTAATGAAAGAGTCACTCAATCAAGGCTTGGACTCCTCCAGTGATAGGGAGCTCATTACCAACTGAAGAAGCCCATCCATCTTTGGGACTTATATTACTGCAAAATTTTTTCTTATATCGAGTGAAGGTTTCTGAAACCTTTGTAGTTACCACTTATTTTGTACCCAGTAGAGGCCAGAGACCATGTGCTATGTTATACTTAAAAACGTACATTGTGATTTAATTCTCAAATTAAAAATTTGAAAATTTTATTTTCAAAATAATTTAATAAATTAATAAAAATTAATATCTAACGATATTAAAATTATTTTAGAAGCTGCTGCACAAATCCAAGTGAGAAATGATGAGAGGTCGAAGAAAGGGCTATGGGGGTGGGGATAAAGAAGATGCGGAGGGATCCAGTGATGTACAGATGTAGCATACAGGCAAGAGTGAAACAGGAGACTTGGAGGGCCTCCAGAAAATAGACAAGCATTGAAAAGCAGGGAGAAACAACTTAGATGGGAAAGATGAAGGTTCTGCTGTTTATCCCAAGAGTTACCATAAGTCAAAGGGGTCACTACTTCCAAGGGCACATGATAGCTCTACAAATTTCTTCAAAATTTTAACTGAATCTGGTTTAGTGTTAAGAAATAATCATGAACAGAATTGGATGTGCATCAAAAGCAAAGTTTTAGAAAGACCTGCAATTTTTGCACAGATCTTTAATCATATGAGTGCAAGTCAGAATAACACTTTTATGTTCAGCCCTTAAGACTGGTTTCTCCCTTCTCTCCTCCTGCCAGTGCCCCAGGAGGGAGAGGAGAGGATCCAGAGAACTCAGCACGAAGATGCAGCAGAGTTTGCCTGAGCCACAGGGGATGGGAGTCTGACCGTGAGGTCCAGGAACCAAAGAGAAGTGCATTCCAGTGGAATATGTTTCTAGGAATGGGAAAGAGGGAGAAAGGGAAGAAACATTTTATGTATACCTACTATGTGCCAGGTCCTTTTTATGTAGGATTATTATTATTATTTCAGTATCACTTTTTTTTTTCCAAATGTAAAAACTGTGGAGGTCTGCAAAGTTAAGTAATTTTCCAAGATCAAGCAGCATTAGAATTAAGTCCAGGATGTATGTATGCCTCTGAGATCTGTAATTTCTTCATTATGCTATGCTGTCTCCTTAAATAATTAGCAGTTATAAAATGCAAGTTATAAGGTGACAAAATACATTGACATGGTATCTGGATTAACAACAACCCACAAGGCTAGTATTTCTAATATTGTTCCTATTTTATAGATGAGGAAACTGAGTCCCCAATAGGTTCATTGACTAGCTCAAGGCCACACAGCTAGTAAGTAGAACCATAGCTGGAACTAAAAATTCCTATCTCCAAGATCTGTGTATTTTCCCGTGACACTGCAGCTACTACACTGGGCAAGCTACTATGAAGCTGGACTTTGTCAGAACAGTGACAGATAACAGCTTTGCTCTGAAATGTTCTTTCCTTCAAAGGAACGCACCCAGCCTAATGCTTGTGGTGGCGCCTGCTTTCACCCTCATTGGCTCACAAGAGAAAGACTCCAAGGAAAAAAGGAATGAGGGTCCCTAGAGTTTCTGATGAGGGTAGGGCAGAGGTGCTTTCAATGATGGTTCACCCTCTCTCAGGGCTGGGTGCGAAGGCTCTTGCCTGTGATCCCAGCACTTTGGGGGGCTGAGGTGGGAGGACTGCTTGAGTTCAGGAGTTTGAGACCATCCTGGACAACATAGCAAGACCCCATATCTACAAAAAATTTTTAAAAATTAGCCTGGCATGGTGGTGCACACCTGTAGTCCCAGCTGTTCGGGAGGGTGAGGCAAGAGGATCACTTGAGCCCAGGAAGTTGAGGCTGTAGTGAGCCAAGATCGTACCATTGCACTCCAGCCTGGGTGACAAAGCAAGACCCTGTCTCAAAAAAAGAAAAGAAAAAGAAAATAGACATGAGACGTAGGAGCCAGGCATTTTTCAGCCACAAATACCAAGTGGATAAAAAAAATAATGAAAAGAATAGAAGAATGGTTAGCCCACTCTCTTTCTAGTGAACACTGGGATAAGGTCTATGGTGCAATGCTGTGAAAATTCACTCAATCCACGAGATCTATACACTTTGTTGGGACCTGGGATAGAATGAACGGGATAGGATGAACCAGTGATCCCTTAGAATGGAAATGACTGAGTAGAAATAATGTTGGAAGCCACATTAACTCTTTCAGGCCATTAGGCTATCATTTAGTAAATTACTACATTGTTCTAAATGGGTCCCTAGTGGGTATGGAGGGAGAGAATGTTCTAATTTGCTTTTCTCACCTTTCTCTCAGCTGCTTTCTCCTACTATGATGTAGAACAAGAAGCGGTTTAATAACTGCTCTATTCCAAATCACTGAATGCTCTTATAACTACTGCACAAAAGTGCCCCTGCAGGTCTGCTATACGGCAATGTGTGGAATCAAATCTACGCATATGATATGAGGGGTGGGGGCTGCAATCTGGTACCCACAGGATCGAGAAGTAACTCGAGGAACCAGGATATCCCTGATTTTCAATTCTAGGTTAATGGAAGGCGTGTGACCGAGAGCCCCATGTTCCTGGGGAAGGAACAGATGCCGCTGGAAGCTGCAGGACAGGAGTTTCTCCACTTAAAAGGGAGGATCCACAACTCTGATCTGAGGAGGAGTCCGTGTCTCTGCCTTGGCATGTATATTACAAGGGAAAATCATAGAAAGTGCAAGGATGTTCCCTGACGACTGGCTTCCCTCTGTCACTCAGGATGCATGGCTACTGTTGGTTGAAGGAACTATCATTTTTCTCCCTGATTGAAAAACAAAAGTATCAAAGCTCTCCCTTGCTCTTACAAATCTGGGGCTATTAATTAAATACCCAGTAGAGATGCTGGGGCCTAATATTATTGCATAATGGTGATTACAGCAACAATGCATTATATAGCATCAAAAGTTTTTGAAGCATTTTCATATTCATTTGTTTTTTAAAGAATTTTTTGTTTTTATTTTTTTCCAGTTTCATTGAGGTAGAATTAACAAGCAAAACATGCACACCTGTATGTATTCAAGGTGTACGATGTGTTGTTTTGACATATATACACACTGTGAAATGATTTCCACAATCAAGCTAACGAACATATCCATCCCCTCACATAGTTACTCTGTGTGTGTGTGTGTGTGGTGAGAATAGTTAAGATCTGCAATCTTAGTGAATTTCAAGTATACAATACATTATTATTAAATATAGTTACCATGCTATATATTAGGTCTCCTGAACTTATTCATAACTGCAAGTTTGTACCCTTTGTCCAACATCTCCCCTTTGCATATTCGTTGTTGGTCAGGGCTATCTTGATGGACATGCGAAGACGGGCCCCATGCTTGGTTTAATTCTCTGCAGTCACAGTCTTGTAATTCCAAATAACTTTAACTTGGAATTAGTATTTTGTAAGCGAGGTCTGATGGGACTATGGAGCATGTGCTGGGCTTGGAACCTCAGCTCAATGCGTCCTGCCTTCCTGGGACGGGTTTTTGGCAGCCAGCTCCCTGCCTCATGCTGGTCCTGCTCAGGGCCCTGCCCACGCCACCCCCTTACCCCACAACCACTGCTGCAGTCAGTTGGCACTGGCGGGGGGGGGGAAGAGACCAGCTTGGATTCAGTCCTTGCCCACTCTCCTCTCCTAGTGGTGGTGGTGGGGGAGTCTCGACATGGACGGTCATCCACCTCATGGCTTTTTGGGGTAGGCAAGGCAGCAGCCATCCTTGTCCCTAATTGCAACATCATGGCTTGTTTGGTGGGTGATATGGTTTGGCTGCGTACCCACCCAAATCTCATCTTGAATTGTAGCTCCCATAATTCCCATGTGTTGTGGCAGGGACCCAGCGGGAGATAATTGAACCAAACTGTTTACCCCATACTGTTCTCATGCTAGTGAATCAGTCTCACAAGATTTGATGATTTTATAATGGGTTTCCACTTTTGGTTGGCTCTCATTCTCTCTCTTGCCTGCTGCCATGTAAGATGTGCCTTTGCTTCTCCTTTGCCTTCTGCCAGGATTGTGAGGCCTCCCCAGCCATGTGGAACTGTGAGTCCATTAAACCTCTTTTTCTTTATAAATTACCCAGTCTCGGGTATGTCTTTATCAGCAGTGTGAGAACAGACTGATACAGGGCGCAATAGAGTTGGTGACTCTGCATGAGTCTGTCACCCATCTCTGACCCAAGTACCAAGCACATCCTGGCCTAGGGATTGTAATCTGTTGGGTAGTCACCTGTCTGCTGTGGGTTGGGAGTGGTGGGCCTGTAGGAAAGGGAGATTGATTTCCCTGTCCCTGGCCAGGCCTCACAGTTTCATTTTATACCAGGCCTTGTAAAATATATAGCCAGACCTGTAGTTGACATTTATTGTAATATCCATGCAAGCTAGATAGGACAAGAATGTTGCTACTGTTACATCTACTTCCATTATTTCTACTGCTGGGGAGGCTACCATTACCTTCTCTGTGACTTGCACTGGCGCAGGCACTCAACAATGTATCATTCCATTTAATCTTCACAACCAATATACAAGGTAGGGTTTATACACTGGGGTGGTTCCCTAACTTCTCTGAGTTTTAGTTTCCTCATCTGGAAAACTGGTATCATAATGCCTACTTGGTAAGGATATTGTGAGAATTAAATAAGATGACATGTGTATTAAGAGATGGAGATAATTTTATCTACCTGCATTCCTCTAGTTCTATATTTGTTAGGAAGAAGTCTTTTGGTAAGCTGCTTGAGGAGAAGAGTCACCATGGACAGACTAAAATAACTCAAGAAGCTTGCTTAACTTTTGCACTTATGACAAGGAGTAGTGTTTGTTCCTTGCCATTGTTCCCAAGAGGAAGGTGGCAAAGAAAGAAGAGTTGGTGAGGGCGAAGCATTTGCGGGGGAAGAGAACAGGAGTGACAGTATGTCCTTTAGAAAGTGGAAATATTGAATGGGGTTCTAAACAAATTATTTGGTTGGGTTTATGCTGTAAACAGCCCAACCTACCCACCGTCATGAAATCTTCAGTAAAGGCTGTGTAGCTGACTAATGCTTTTGTGTGCGATTAGATAAATGCAGGAGAGGGGCTCAGTGTCTGTTCTCAAAGAGGCATTGAGATTCACATCCACGTTGGCACAAGTGAAAACAGACAGCTTGTGCCAGAAGATGAGTGCAGAGCGGGTGTGGGGTTCTAATACTATTCTTGGAATGCTTCCTGTGAGTGACCTCCCTCTCTGTTCAGGCCACGCATTTCTGGAGGGTATAACAGCAGTATATTGTTATATTGTATATATATGTATATTCTGTTTGGTTTCTATTCTTCCACAGGCCCCACCATCAGGTTCCGCACAGAGTGAACACTCAAATGTTGAGGGCTGATAAATGTGAGTAGTAACTACTAAATGAAGGAGATGAATATGCTTTCGTATAGTAACTTCAACTATGCTTTGATATAGAAATTTAGTTTCCCTAGTGTACTGATGAGGTACATGAGGCTCAGAGAGGCTAAAAAACTTGCCTGGCATCACACAGCTAGTAAGCAGCAAAAATAGAGATAGAAATTCATGTTCCATACACAACGCCTTCCTGGTCAGTGACACTTTAGCAGACTATCTAGAGTTCTGGCATCGTATAAACCAGGCATTATCCACATATGTATATTTTAAAACCTCACTGAAAGCAGAAGGATAAGATGAATTGACTTTAAGCATTCCTGGGGAACAAAAAGTCAAAATGGAAAAGGAGAACGAGAGCATAAGAAAAAAATATATAGCATAACTCGTTATCCTTTAGATAACTGTAGGGTCACGCTGATATTAGTCATTGTACTGTGATGACACCAAAAAGGGAAAGTGTACCGGCTAGCCAGGTAGATGCAATTCATTGTGCAAGAAAAGGCTGCCTCAAATGTGTCTAAAAGCATGGTTCTTCATTCAGCCAAGCCAAGACCAAAGGAGCACATGAATAATTGGCTACAGCTCCCCTTTCAGCAAGTACCAGCTTTCTCTGCTCAGGTTGATACATCTCCATACCTCAGGGGGCCGGGAATCAGCTGCCAGCAGCCAATGAGCTTCTGAGCATTCATAAGCAGACCAGGTGCTGATCCATCAGGCTAATTAGCAGCCTGTGGGCCACAGTTAGCTGGGAAGGTGGAGGGTTTTAACTCTTTTCCTGACAGACTCCAAGCCTATCTGGGCTTTTTGAGCAATGTTCTATCAGTCAAACCACAAAGAAAAGTATTTAGAATTCAAAAGGAGGGAAGCTAAAAGGAAATGTAGTTTTGCTTTAAATAAGACAAGGGAGACTAACAACACAAAGGAAGTGAACTTTGACTCTCAAATATACATAGATATAGATGTATATATGTGTCTGTATGCATCTCAGTCTACGCATCTTCGTGTTACTGACTGTAATGTCATCACCACAGAGCAGACATTCAATACATGTTTGCTTTTGTTGAGGATGATATAGTGATATTTAAAACAGAAATAATACACAAGGGAAGAAAATAGGACAGGATTGCAAGGGAGGGGGAATATTTAGCTTGTTGGCACCTGAAATGTATTTAATAATCAGGCTCCCAAAAGAGCAGAGGAAACAGAATTAGCTTCAATGAAAAATATAGAGAACATGTTGAAAGTTCAGAAAAAATGCAAAACTTACTTTAATTAGGAGATGGAAATGGAATACATCAGAAATAGTGTCACTGCAAATTACCAGACTTATAAACCAATATGTAAATCAGCAGAGGAAAGAATCCCATGAATTTTAGTAAATTTGTAGAAACTTGTTGTAAATAGTGCATTTAAAATTAGTTTTAATGTGAAATAGAATCAACAATCAATGAAGCCAACACCATCCAAATGTCTTCATTGACATAAAAGGAGCATTCTACAGTCAATTGGTTCCATATTTTTTACTTTAGTGTGGTTTTTTTGATCATGGATCCAATAATCTCCAATGAAGCAGTGCCAATATATGATCTAGCCATAGGAAATAACAAAGAAGCATCCTAATCCTTAAAGTAGCCAAATCTGAAAATCATAGAAAATGGCAAGGCAGGATACTGGCAAAACTCTTAAAACACAGAGGTAACATTTATGGAGATGTCTGCACGGGCTCTCTGTCAACATATGGAGAATCGAGGAAGAGCTACAGGATTTCAATGACAAGCCCATCACCACCATCTGGAGATAAAAATCCTGTGGTAGATTTTTTTTTTAAACTGTGATAACTTACTGATAAATTTTATATTAGTGACAAGATCCTAACCAAAGTTTCCTTGGACTGCTTACTAAAAAACTGTGTACTATTAACTCTGGGGTTAAAAAAATGGATTTATGCCTTACTGAAGAACAGCTGTCATTGCATTTGTAGAACCATAGTGTCAAGATGATGAAACTGAGCTAATTCCAGAGTCTTCAGGGACCTAACAAAAGCATAATACAGCCCTGAGGAGGTTTGGATGTACTGGCAATAATGTAAACTGTATGGCCCTGAGAAACTAATCTCCATGTTGAGATTATGAACACAAATCTTTCCCCAAATATTTACTGAGTAAAAACATACTGAGTGGTCCCTTAGGGAGAGCAGGGGCATGAGTTGGATTATTTTTGTTCTAAGAAATGAATGCACTACCTTGGACTATAATCAATTTGGGGATTGTGGTCTTTTAAACAGACCATAGCAGATGATTCAGTGTCAGTGGGCCACTGGATTCATGCCAAGTGATAATTATCCATAACGCTTCCTACAGTCTGGTGTGTGCAAAACAGGCAAGGTCACAAGTCTGTTCTACAGCCACCGGGTGTGCTAGTTCCTTTATTGTCCTGGCAAAGCAACAACCCTGCGTACGCACCCCTACAAACTATCTCCCTATGGTTTGGTCAGAGCTAACCCCCAAGCTCACCCTGCCCAAGTCATTTATTACTAGCAGAGGAAGAAATAAGCATATAATAATGACCTTATCTACCTCTCTAGCCTCAAATCTAGTCTCTCCTCAATCAAACCCTTTCATATCCCTCAGGGACACCTTGACTGGGTACCTTTGCCTGTGGGACTCTCTGCCCTTAGCATCTTTCAATTAGTTCTCTGCCTGGAAGGCTGTTCTTCTTTCATGTGTTACCTCCTGAAATGGTTTCTTGATAATAACAGCAAACACATAGGATTTGCTTCATACCAGGCACACTTACTTCTACATGCTTTATTAAATATGCTTAATTCTCATCAGAACCCTTTGAAATAGGTACTGTTACAGTCTCTAGATATAAAGAAACTTAAAGGCAGAGTTGTTAAGAAATTTACTCAGGGTCACTGGTAAGTGGTAGAGCTGAGGTTATGAACCATGGCAGCCTGGCTCCAGAGTGTCTGTTCTTCATCACGACTCTGAGCATAATGATCCCTGGACTTTGCTGTTAGTATCCTGAGCACTCGCTACCAGAGAAGTAGCTGCACTGCACTCTAGTCATGTTTGTAAGCCGCCTCTCTCTCCATGCTAACTCCAGTTAATCCAACAACACTCAGCCAAAGCATCAACTTTTTCCCCCCTTAAGTCTTCCTGATCCTGCTCCCCTAACCTGTGGGAGGCGAATCCTCCACCCACACCAGGCCTCTCTCTGCTAGACCCCTTATCACACCATGTGTCTTGTTTACCTGTCTGCCTCCCTCATCGATCTGTGAACTCTGAAGTTTTGAAGGCACAAATGGTCTCAGTCACACAGTATCTGGCATATAGAACTGTTGCTTAATAAATATTTGTCTGTTTGATGGATGGAGACTGGTGCTAACAAGTCTTCATTTTGCAACTCTGGTTTCTAGCTTTTACCGGCAGATTAAGAACAAAAGGGATTCCATCACAAATCCTAGGAGAATCATGACAAATGCTTAGCTTCAGTTCAGAAAGAAGCAAGACCATTTATAGCTCAGGGGCTCAACATTAAATGACCCGGACTTAATTTTTCCTTATGACCTAGATTTGTAGAACTTTAGATGGAAAGTGCCCTTGGAGATCATTTTGTCCAGGTATTGCAAACTGGTGGCCTAGAGCTGTTTTTATTTGACATATATTATTTGTTTCTATTTTTATTAGAATACCTTTAGACAGGACATGTGCTTTTTATTTCTCCACATTTTACATCATATCCTATCATACACCACTTTACTCATTTGTATTATCCATCTGACCATTCAAAGCATTTGAATATGAAACGTCTGAATTAGTCTAACTCATTGTTTTGGTCTTTGTTCACAGCAAAGCTCCCAAGTCTGTACTTAGGGTCTCCAATTTTCTCATTAATTCATTCCAGTCAGATATTCTTCCACCCTCTACTGATGTGTAGACTGATTTCCATGTACCAATGTATCAATCATAGTACCAATGATTTCCACCTCGCTAAATCCAGTTCCTAGCTTGGACCTCAGCCCCTCCTCCTTGACGTTCAGGACCATACTCTCCTGGTTTTCCTCCTACTTCTCTGGCCTCCCCTTCTCTGTCTTCTTTGCTGATTCCTCTTCATACTCTCGACCTCTAAATGTTGGATCCTCCAAGGTGCAGCTCGTGGCCTGCTTCTCTTCTGGATCTACTCTCACCCCTTTGGGGATCTTGTACAGGCTCATGAGTTTAAACACTGCCCACATGTTGACACTTCCTCAGTGTACATCTCCAGCTCACTTGGTTGTCCAGTGGGCCTGTCAAACTTAATATGTCTAAAAACAAAACTGCCAATTTCTTCATATTTTTTTTGTTGTTGTTGAGATGGAGTCTTGCTCTGTTGCCCAGGCTGGAGTGCAGTGGTGCGATCTCAGCTCACTACAACCTCCACCTCCTGGGTTAAAGTGATTCTCCTGCCTTAGCCTCCCGAGTAGCTGCAATGACAGGCGCATGCCACTACCACACCCATCTAATTTTTGTATTTTTAGTAGAGACAAGGTTTTGCCATGTTGGCCAGGCTGGTCTTGAATTCTTGACGTCAGGTGATTTGCCCGCCTTGACCTCCCACAAACTGCCAATTTCTACTCCAAACATGCTCTTCTTAACAGTTTTCCTTACGTCAGTTAGGGGTATATCCGGGCCACCAGTTGCTCAGGCCAAAATCCGTGGGCTTATCTCTCATTGCTTCCTTTCTACGTGATATGGTTTGGATATTTTTCCTCTTCAAATATCATGTTGAATTGTAATCCCCAGTGTTGGAGGTGGAATCTGGTGGGAGGTGTGTGGATCATGGCGGCAGATCCCTCATAGATGGCTTAGCTCTATCCCCTTGGTGATGAGTGAGCCACGAGATCTGGTTGATTAAAAGTGTGGCACCTCCCCACTCTCTCGATCCTATTACTATGTGATATGCTGGCTCCTTGCCACCTTTTCAGCCGTGATTGTAAGCTTCCTGAGGCCTCAGGAGAAGCCCATGCCAGCACCATGCTTCCTATAAAGCCTGCTGAACCATGAGCCAGACAAACCTCTTTTCTTTATAAATTACCCAGCCTCAGGCATTTCTTTATAGCAACACAAAAACAGTCTAACACACTTTCATATGCCACATACAAGTCTTCAACAGTCATTTCTACTCCAATCTTCCAGTGCCTCCCTTGTTCTTTAAGAGTAAAAGCCAAAGAAAGTCCTTAGAGTGGTCTCTAGGAGCCTTGATATTCTACCTTCCTTCCTTATTCCTATCCCTACCTTTATTTCTCAGACCCCCATTCCCACCACTATCCCCCTTACTGACCTGCCTCCAGCCCACTGTCCTCCCTTCACTGTTGAGTGAACACTCCAGGCATTTTCCTACATCGGGGTGTTTGCATTTGCTGTTCCTTCTGCCTGGAATACCCCCACCCTTCCCTTCCCCATCCCCCAGGTATCTGCATGTATCTGCATGGGTTGCTTCCTCATTTCCTTCATGACTACTCAAATGAACCTCCGCACTGAAGCTTTCCTTGACCACCCTGTTTGAAATAGACTCCCCTAAGCCAGGATGATTTTTCATCCCTCCTTTCTGCTTTTCTCTAGAGCACTTTGTTACCCTCAATATCCTATATATTTTACTTACCTATTTTGTTTCTCTTCCAACTAGAATGTAAGCTAAATGAGGGCAGGCTTGTTTGTCTTCTTCATTTACTGCCACATCCTCAGCATCAGCATAAGGCTGAGAATTTGTTATGGGTTGAATTATGTTCCCCCCACCACCCCCAGTAAGTCCCACTGACCTTATTTGGGAATGAGGTCATTACAGATGTAATTAGTTAAGATGAGGTCACACTGGAGCAGGGTGGACCCCTAATCCAATATGACTAGTGTCCTTCTAGAAAGAATGGCATGTAAAGAGAAGGAGATATCCACAGAGGGAAGACGATGTGAAGATGTACGGGGAGAAGATGGCCATCTACAAGCCAAGGAGAGAGATCTGGAGCAGATCTTTCAGACTTGATTTCAGACTTCTAAGACGTCTAGCCTCCAGAACTGTGAGACAGAATTTTTTTTTTTTTTTTTTTGTAAGACAGAGTCTCACTCTGTTGCCCAGGCAGGAGTGCAGTGGTGTGATCTCAGCTTACTGCAACCTCTGCCTCCCAGGTTCAAGCGATCCTCCTGCCTCAGTCTCCTGAGTAGCTGGGACTACAGGCATGTTATCATCACACCCAGCTAATTTTTTGCATATTTAGTACAGATAGGGTTTCACCATGCTGGCCAGGCTGATCTCGAACTCCTGATCTCAAGTGATCTACCTGCCTTGGCCTCTCATAGTGCTGGGATTACAAGCATGAGCCATCGTGCCTGGCCGAGACAACACATTTCTATTGTTTGGACCAAGCTGGCTGTGTCACTTTATCACTACAGCCCTAGCAAACTAATACTCAAAAAATATTCTCAAGAAAAATGTATGGGTGAATAAACAAGTGAATTAATCCTTTCAATGAAGAAACTGAAGCCCAGTGAAGTTGATTAACTTGCCAGAAACACACCGTGGTGAACGGGCAGAACCAAGACTCAAATCCAGCTTTCCTGCCGCCCAATCTAGCTCTCAGCCACCACATCTGGATGCCATGTCAGTCTGTCTCACGAGCACTGAACAATGGTGGGCTGAGGTTGAGGGGGATCTCCAGAGCCCCTTCACCATCTCCTAGGTCTTGTCTATCCTGCGTCCCTGCTTAACACTCCCACCACCATCACATATCCTGGATATGTTGTGGCCAGACAGTTATTGACGTATGTTTGTTAAGTGTTCTGATCCCCTCTCAGAGGAAAACCCTGTGTTTGATTCTTCTATTATTCAGGAAGTAATAAAAGTTATAGTCATAATATATAAGAAAAAAGAATGATTCACTGCTGAGCTACTGAGCCACAGGGAGCAATCCAAGATTTAGAACAGACAATTGGCTAAGATCAGTCACGATGATGTCACAGTGGAATATACAAATACCTCAGTGGGCTGATCCAAGAGAACATCACAATTAAATCAGCTTACTGCTGAGCACTCTTCCACATCTGTGAAGAGCTGCTCTCCATTCTGACATCCACGTTTAAGGAGGTGGTGGAGGCGGCAGTCTATCCAACACCCTCCACACAGGAAGAAAGGATTGCAAAGTGCTACTGAGTAAATGAACATCATTCACATGGAAATGCACTGGACAAGATCATACATGTTAAGACAGTTAACAGACAGGTTAGGAACAATGTTTTCCTTTCAGAATGGAATTACAGTATGACAGTATGGGAAACTGATGAGAGCCATCAGAGATGATATTCAACATGTTTAACAAAATATCGACAGCATAAGCCATCAATGGCCAATGCAGCCTTATCAATGCAGAGTGGTTGAACATGGTCCTGGCGAAACCCACTTGGTTAGAATAGCAGAGATGCCATTAACCCCTCTGACCCTTGGTTTAGTTTCTTCATTGCAGACTGAGGCACCACCACTTATTTCCTAGTGTTGTTACAAAGGTTAAGAAAAAAATCTGTGCCACAATGCCTGGTACATATCAGATCCCCAATAATAAGAGTAAACATGTATGTGTCTTTATTATATATAAGGTATTAGCAAATGCTAATTTACTTAACCCTTATAGCAGCCCTAGTATTCAACTATTTTTTTTTTGTTTTGAGACAGGATCTCACTCTGTCACCCTGGCTGGAGTGCAGTGGCACAATCACAGCTCACTGCAGCCTCCACCTCTCGGGCTCAAGTGGTCCTCCCGTCTCAGCTTCCTAAGTAGCTGGTACTACAGATGTATACCACCATGCCCAGGTAATTTTTACATTTTTCGTAGAGACAGGGTCTCACTATGCCACCCAGGCTGGTCAAGAACTCCTGGGCTCAAGCAATTATTATTAGCATTTTCCAGTTGGAGAAATTGATATAGAGAGGGGTTAAGCAACTTTCTCAATGTCACACTGCTGGTGAATGGCAAGACAGGGTCTTAGGACCCAGGTAGAATGAATCCCAGGGGCTCCTTACCTACCCTATGCTACCCTCAGGAAATGTCGGGGCCCATCCCTCCCACTTTATGTCCAGAGAGCCAGTGTCCCTGCAAACCTAACATCTCATTGCCTCAAAGTCCCAGCTAAAGCCTAGTGGAGAGGACATCACTCTTTGGTCCTTCAGTGCCCTAGCCCTTCTTTCTAGGTTTACTCAATTTCCATTTGCATGAAGACAGAAAAGAAAAACAGTCCAATTAATACAAAGGGTAAGACCACAAGATGAGAAGGCTTTTGCTTTGCTTTTTATTTTGTATCAGCTGAACTACTGTGAGTATTTGGGATGAAAAATTATTTATGCCAGTTAATGAATCTCATGATAATAAAAATGCCTGACAGCTCTGAGATTAGTGAGTAGCCCTTATCTGGGGACCATTTAGTGAAGCAAATCCTGCATGAACAAAGGACGAATGGGATTTGGGAGAATGAGGAGGAAGGGAGGCTAAGAACGAACATGTGTTTTGCAGCTATCTCATGCCAGGCATCACACAAGGTACTCAACCCTCATTCTTTCTTTTAATTCTTTTGAGAACTCAATTTTTATACAAACACTTATGGCAGTGCCAGGTACCATAATAGGTGTTGGGGTTACAAAATTAAATAAATCATGGTCCCTGCCCTTTTAAGTAGAACGGATACAGAAAATAAGCAGAGAGGCTATTTATGTTCACTGCAATATTATTTTGATATGAGTACACACAGGCAGTGGAACTATGCTATACAGGCCAAGATGATACCTACCGTGTCAATAGTTCCTGCATAAGGACTATTTCCTGCGTAGGCAGCTGTGTTCTGGGCTGGGTGATATACCCCTGCACCTCCCCATGGCCCCTCAGGCCCTTCACGGAGGTTAGTTGGCTAGAGCAGTGAGATTCTCTTAGGAGTTTACACTTGGAAGCAGGAAGAGAATCAGGCAATTGGTTGTGGGAACAGAAACTGAGAAGATGATCTAAAAGGAGTGATGAAGTACAGTAGAATGGGGCTGGGTGGGACCATGTGTAAGCAGAAGCTACGAATACACAGAAGATACGAGGCACAGAAAGCGCTGAGCAGAATGTGAGGAAGCTAGGTCGTAGCAGGAAATGAATAGAAGCAGAGAATATTCTAACCAATGTATGCCTGACAATTTAATCCTTTCCCTAATGTTAGATCATTCTCATTTTTTCCTGTATTACAAGGAATCCTATGATGAATATCATTGCACGTCAGTATTTGTAGCATTTCTGATGAGTTTCTTTAATATATTCTTGGATTAAATGAGCATTTTAATGCTCTTGAGACAAGTATGCATCTTTATTTCCAGGAAGATAGCATTAATTTCCCATGCCCTTCAGTATTATATGAATGAGTCTACTTTAACACATTGTCTCACACTGAGTCCTCATCAGTTAAACAGGGAACTGTAGTAACTACCATTTTAATTGTTTAATTATTTAATTTTTAATTGTTTGCATATTTTTCATATGTTATGGGACATTTGTATTTCCTCTTTCGTGACTCCAGCTTGTTTATGTCTTTTTGTCCATTTGCCTATTAGGCCATTTATAATGCTCTTATTGATGTATAAGAAATCAGTAAAATTTATATAACAAGACCAATACTCACTGACATATTTAGCAAACACTTCCCCATAATTAGTTGTTTGCCTTTTCATTTTTATTTGAGGCATAGACGTTTTATATTTTTCAATATATTGATATTTTCCTTTGTAATTTGTTTCAAAGGGTTTCTTTTTGCTGAAAAAAATCTTTTTCTGTTTTCTAGATCAAGAAAATACTTGGCTCTGTTTCTTTTCCTACTTTTGGAAAATGTTTTTGCTTTTATATTTAACTTTTCTGTTCACTTATAATTTATTTTGGTGTATTTGAACCTTTATGAAGGAAGATTTTGTACAAAATTAAAAAAGAGGATGGTGTGATCCTGTTCCAGAAAAATCTAATCTGTGTTAATGTTTGTTCCCCAGCAGAATCAACCATGGATTACTTCCAATGACCAGTGCAATGACTTGAGCACACACAGACCCATTTAAATACGTAATGAGGGAGAACATATGATCAAGGGCGGAGATGCCATCATTTGTGCTCTGTATACAACCTACTTTTATTAAATGGAAATTATGGTCACTGAATAACTCAATCTACCTAAACTCTTACAAGGAATCAGAAGCCCTCAATCCTTAAGCTGGATCTGTACTGATTTACAATGGGACACTTAAACATACTGTACCTCCTTAACCCTAACACCCACTTTCCAATTGCCCGTCTTTCAAAACTATCTAATTAGATTTCTTTAAAAAGAACATTTTTGTCATTTGTGAGGAATTTTTCTCTTCTTTTTTAGTTTGCTCTTACTGAAAAACAAAGGCAACTTCAACTTTATCTTTTCATAGGGTCGCTTTCCAAGTGTTATGACTGAATGGAGGCTGTGTGGTTGGTGAAGTACTTTGGCTGTATTTCCAAAAATATGCAATTGTTAGGGGCTACAATGCAACAGCCAGTTCCAGAGACTAGCAAAAGGCAGGGGGATACTCTCAAGAGTGATTACGCTCTAGACTTTCCATTTCAGCAACTTCAGGAATTGGGGAAAGTTCACTAACTCAACACTGAGTTCTCTGAAAGTGAAGGTGTATTAGTTTCCTAGGTCTACCATAACAAAGTACAGAAAATTGGGTGGCTTAAACAACAGACATTTGTTTTCTCAGAGCTCTGGAGGCCAGATATTCAAGATGGCAGCACTGGGGAGAAAATCTAGCTTCTGCTGGTTTGCAGGCAATCTTTGACATTTCTTTGCTTGCAGAAACATGACCACAATATCTGTCCTACTCTTCACATGGCATTCTCTGTAAAGCCACACTATTTGCTTAGATTGTTTGAAGAAGGCACTTTCAGATGTGTTCCAGAGGCTGGGCACCTTGATCTGGATCAAATGCTGCCAACTGTTGGTTGAAGGTGAGTGTAGAAATGTATCTACTTCCAATGCCAAAATATTGCTGTATTAGTCCATTTTCATGCTGCTGATAAAGACATACCTGTGACTGGGTAATTTATGCAGGAAAAAGGGTTTAATGGACTTAAAGTTCCACGTGGCTGGGGAGGCCTCACAATCATGGTGGAAGGAAAGGAGGAGCAAGTCACATCTTATGTGGATAGCAGCAGGCAAAGAGAGAGCTTGTGCAGGAAAACTCCACCATATAAAGCCATCAGATCTTGTGACATTCACTATCACAAGAACAGCACGGGAAGGACCTGCACCCATGATTCAGTTACCTCCCACCTGGTCCCTCCCACAACATGTAAGAATTCAAGATGAGATTTGGGTGGGGACACAGCCAAACCATATCAATTACTAAGCACACAGAAAAATTTGTAAGTCTTGGTCCATGTACCTCATCAACTTCTTCTAGCCAGAAGCAGCTGGCTGACTTGCAATGAAATTTCCTTAGAGTTTTATCTTTAAATCATTGATCTCAATGGATATCTTATACCTGAAAATTTGCTGTTTTACTAAGGGTGAAGTAAATTAAATTCCACAAGAGTTAGAGAACAATTTAATCAGCTGGCAAAAGCTAAGGATGAAAGCAAGTTAATACAAATTTCAATTTTCAAACAAGATTCAATACATGTATCTAATTTATTTGGCTATTACAGGGAGAGAAAACATAATTACTAGGTCTTATTAAAAGTATGTCTTTCTTCTTTTCCCTGTCATCCTTTCTTCCCTTTCTTCTTTGATTTTTAAATTCCCTTCCCCTCTTCCTCATTCCTTCCTCCTTTCTTTTCTTCTTCCCTCCCTTCATGTTTTCCATTTACTCAGAAAACATTTAGGGAGCAATTACCACAAGTTAGAGTATACACCATATGCCAAGGATGCACCCAAAATGTACAGGTGATAAAGCAGCAGTTCCTGCCCTCAGCAAGCTCCTAGCCTAATAGAATTCGAGTTATTTAAGGGTGAAGGCCCTACAGTACATTCTCTATAATATTGTAAGAGGAATAATCTCAGATCTCCTGCATGCATTCCATGATTTTTCTCTTTAATTTTGCCACTGTTTTTCTACCTGGGATTAATCTTAATACTATAATCTTATACTACTCCTTCAAGTAGCCCCGTGTGTTTTCTATAGGCCCACCAATTATTGCCATGTTCTAATAAGGTTTTAAAGAAAATATGTGACCCTTTAGAACATCATCCCATTTCCATGTCTGTCTTCCATCCTTTGCATAAAGAGCAGAGGGTGTGAAGGATGGACTAGAAGGGTTCCTGGGTGGCCCGTTGCTGTGATCTGTTTGCCTGCTTTGGCATACTTTGATTATAATAAGTATCTTCTCTGAGGAAAGCATTTTGAGGAAAGGGATTGTAAAAGAAGATGGAAATCCAATGGGCCGGGTGCGGTGGCTCACGCCTGTAATCCCAGCACTTTGGGAGGCCGAGGCAGGTGGATCACAAGGTCAGGAGATTGAGAACATCCTGGCTAACACGGTGAAACCCCGTCTCTACTAAAAAATACAAAAAATTAGTCGGGCATGGTGGCAGGCACTTGTAGTCCCAGTTACTCGGGAGGCTGAGGCAGGAGAATGGCGTGAACCCGCGAGGTGGAGCTTGCAGTGAGCCGAGATCGCGCCACTGCACTCCAGCCTGGTGGACAGAGTGAGACTCCGCCTCAAAAAAAAAAAAAAAAAAAAAAAGAAGATGGAAATCCATCTATAAAGATGGTAACCACAGGAACTAATTTGAAGAGGTTTTTCATATTTATTAATAGCATAGAATTGTCCTTCCAGAAAGCATAAAGTCCTAAATTTTAACAAAGTCCACAGTCTGAACCAAAATTCTGTACCTTTCAGAATGGATCATAAAAGAAAAAAAATTTACAGCACAAAAATAGTTTCCTCCTATAACTTCAAACAAATGTGAGGGCGATCTGCCCTTGCAATTTTCATTACTTCAAGATATCAACAAGGAAACTATGATTCAGTTAGTTCTTTCCTTTCACACATTCAGTTACTCTGCAATTGCTGAGTGCTAGCGTATCTATCCTCAAGTGGCATTTCTGTTTGAGAACTGTATTTTTCATTATTTAGAGTTTTCTCTAATTTTTACTGGTAATATTAATATTTAACAATATCATACCCCCAGAGGTATCTTTGTGCAACTTTAGCATATACATACTTTGTTTCTTTTTATGACTCTAACCTTTTATTCTTTCATTCCTCTAGTACTCTGAATATAAGAGAGTCTACACGCTTTTTAGTGAGGATTTTTTGATCCCTGCTTCATAAGTGGCACTCATTGTAGGCTTTCCTTTGACAACATAAATTCCTGCTCTCTTTATGTTGATTCTAATTACTTCACCAGAAAAGGTAAACCTGTCATTGTGTAAGAAAAGGAATTAAGTTAATGTAACTGTTTCTTAAGGTCTTATTATTATTATTATTATTTTTTGAGACAGAGTTTTGCTCTGTGGCCCAGGCTGGAGGGCAGTGGCACAATCTCGGCTCACTTCAACCTCTGCCTCCTCAATTCTCCTGACTCAGCCTCCTGAGTAGCTGGAATTATAGGCATGCACCACCACGCCTGGCTAATTTTTGTATTTTTAGTAGAGATGGGGTTTCACCGTGTTGGCCAGGATGGTCTTGAACTCCCGACCTCAGGCGATCCACACACCTCAGCCTCCCAAAGTGCTGGGATGACAGGCGTGAGCCACTGTGCCTGGCTCTTAAGGTCTTAATGTGAATGTTGCATACACATGTAATTTCTGATTCATTTGTGGACCTTTGAGTAAAAATAAAATTTTCTTAGAAATTCATAGAAAAACATGGCAGTTCTTACTATGCATAACAATTTCCTGAGGGTTCTGTTCTTTGGAGTCTGGGGAGGGGAGGTGCTGTGGTTTGGATGTGGTTTTTTCCCACCAAAGCCCATGGTGAAATTTAATCCTCAGTGTGGTAGTGTGGGGAGATAGGGCCTAGTGAGAGGTGTCTGGGTCATAGAGGTGTATCCCTCATGAATAGATTAATGCCTTCCTGTTAGGGTGAGTGAGTTCTAGCTCTCACGGGAATGGGTTAGTTCCCTTGGAAGTGAGAATGGGTTGTTAAAAGGAGTCTGGCTTCCTTGGTTTTACACTTTTGCTTCCTTTCTCAGCCTGTGATCTCTGCACACATTGGCTCTCTGTCACTTTCCACCATCAGTAGAAGCAGCATGAGTCCCTCACCAGACACAGCTGCCTAAGCTTGGGGTTTCCAGGATCATGAGCCAAATAAACCTCTTTTCTTTATAAACTACCAGTCTCAGCTAGTCTGTTCTAGCAACATAAAACAGACTAAGACAGAGGTCTTCAATACCAAAAGATAGTCTACTTGATGTGTGAAGGGAGGCTTTTTTGCCTGCTATAAAATAATTTTAGTTGATGAACCCAAAGTTCCCTGAAGGTTTAGTTTCTGGTGACTTTCATTCTGCAGTTCTTGCACAAATGGAAAAAAATCCATCCTAGTTGAATGGAATACCTACACTACAAATGTAGAGTGAATCTGTGGAAACCACTTTTTAGATAACCGATAAACCAGCTAGTTGCTAATCACTTCATTGCTGCTTCCCACCACCAGTCAATGTTTAAAAAAAATAAAGAATTCTCCACCTAACTTTGACAACTGGGGAAAGGTAGGACTTTGTTTCAGCATCAAAAGGAAGTAGAGCCACGTACAATTATCATTTAGTTCCCTAAGTCATAGCCATTTCTCATTTTTTATCTTCCCTACTTTTCTCAGGGCCATTTATTGTCCTCTAATGCCTCCCTTCTCTTCATCCTTTTTTGCTCTTAATATTTCTGGAGGGACACCAAAGAAGTGATTTCTTTCTGCATTCATTAAAAATAGGTTTATGTTTTGCCTTCCTGTTCAATTCCCACTTGGGCTGTAAGCAAGTAACTAAAGCAAGGGAAGGGTTGGGCATGTGGGCCCCAGACTTAGATGCCTCTATTTATGGCTAGATTCTTCCTATTTCTCCCATTCTTCCCTCAGGATAGGGGGAAAAGGAGGTGGCAGGGGTCTGATTAAAGCAGGGATGAGCAACTGAGCCACTACTGCAGTGCTGAGATTGGGTGAAGCCCCCAGCTTCACAGAAAGGCCTGCAACATCATTGCAAGATTAAATGTGCCAATATTCTCGCTAAGTTACTACTTTTTGCACATTACCAGAGAATAGACTTCCCGGGCCTAAAAGAATGGCAACGTTTTCATTGTCATTTATTTCTCTATTCAATAAGGTAGATAGTACAGGTTTTAAGAGTCTTCTTTTTTTTCCTTATGAGACTCTATTTCTTTTCCCCTCTATTTTCTTCTATGCTAAACGGCTGTATTTACTCTTGAAAATACATTCTAACTCTAAGTGTCCTTTGTGGATTTGACTTTAGGAGACCAAAGTAGCTTCCCCCAAGCCACCCTCTCTCTCTCTTTTTTGTGTTTTTTTTTTTGCCCATTGGTCGATTTTACCTTCTTTTTGTACACCATCAACCCAAAGACACAGCATATTAGGGACATAAGTGTGGAACTGATACCGTTAGTTTTATTTTGGGGTGATGCAATCCCTCTGCTAATTCTTAGATGGTCTTATGGTGTCAGAAGAAAATTTCCTTCTATCAGAAAGCCTTAAGTACGTTTGGAAAATAATTCAGAATCAAGGCTGGCTTCTTTTGTTTTTTAATCAATTCACTAAATAGTCTTCATCATACAGAGGAATTATTCCTTCCACTCCACTCCAAAATAAGACATTATTTTGAAATAGATTATCAAATAATAGTGCAGACTAATTTCCATAGCTCAATGAGTAGAAGGCAAAGTACATTATTTGCTAATGCAAATGCTGAGCCTTCTCCAAAAAATTTAATATTCAAAGTCCAGACGGGATAAGGAGACAAAAAAAGATTGCTTAACAATTTTCCAAACCAAAGTGACCTATAACACACAAAATATGGTTCTATTATGTGCAACTGATATTTTCTTTGTTAAGAATAATGAGCTACAGCAGAATGGCATAATGTAGAACTCCACAGCTGATAAGCTTTCTGCATAAGAACAGGAAGAGGACATTTCTTAAAGAGTTCTGTGTTCATTGCTTACCTTGAGGAGGCAGTGAATGGTATTACTGTTAATAGTAACAATATGAAACTAATTGGTTTAAAATGAAGCAGCAGGAAATGCTGATGATGAGACTGGGGTATATGAAGGGAGAATTAAAAATCTATACTCTGGCTACACAAAAATGATGCTTAAAATGTAACTTAATCTTGATATTTCATTTATAAATGACAAATCTGCTCACTACACTGATTCCCTAGGTGACTCATCAAATCCCATCTCTAGGTTTATGAATCTCAAAATTTTGTAGCTAGTTCTGACTGCTTTCACTGGCAAAATTTGTCAAAATCAACTTCATAAGAATTTGGAAATTAACCCAAAGTTTGCAATAATACAAAAAGCATTTTTTTAAAAAAATGGCTGAATCTCAGTAAAAACAGTGAGCTTTGTGGCATTTTAACTTGCCTTATAACCATCTGCCTCTCCACAGCTTCACAGTATCCCTGAAAATCAACAGCTTTGCAGCCGTGATAGCTATGAAAACTAGCAGCCTAGCAGCCACTGGAGGGGACAGGTCAGGTATGAAGCTCCCCCAAAAGTCCCATTCCCAGAGAATGGTCACTATTTAAGCTGTCTGAAAGTTCCTTAAGAAAGCTCCATTCTAAGAGTCTGTCTTTATTTGCCTTGAGTTAAAGCTCATTTGGTGGAAACAGCCCTGACCCCAGCTAATTTTTTGAAATAATCAGCAAAAAAGCTTTCAGAATAGTGACACTAATTGAAACTAAAAAAAGAATGACCAAAAATTTCATAGGAAAGACTGGATAATGAGATGTGTTTAGGGGGGTTTGAAAAGCTCTGATAGATTTCTGATAATCTAGAAGGCCGTGCACATGTACAGGGCTGTGCACTTTCCCAGAAAAGACCTGAGAAGTCCCTAATCTCTCACCTCTAGTTGACTTTGAGGTTCTGTACAAGCTGGATGTGAAGGCTAAGGCAGAGTTGTAAACTGCCTGGTAGAGCATTGAAGACACACCTTAATACACACACATAGTCCTTTGGCAATGGCTGGGAGACTTATTGGCTCAAGGCATTTAAGGAAATCTGTTCAATCATTAGGTAATTGGTAAGCTAACTGAGCACAGACTTCTGTGGATGCAGTGAGAGATAACACAGAATTTACAGAATTAGTCCAGGAAAGTCACTAAACAAACAGCAGCTGCAATAATAAAGGGCATCAACAACAAACCTTAGAGAGGAGGTAGTAATATGAGTTCCAGAATTGCCACAATGTATTACTTAAAATGTGTAGCATTCAACAAGAAGTTAGGAGACATGTAAATAAAAAGCAAAGTATGGCCCATACACAGGAAAAAAGGAAGTCAATAGAAACTGTCCATGGATGTTGGACTTCCTAGACGAAGACTTTAAACCATCTATCATAAATATGTTCAAGTTACTGTAGGAGACATGTCTAAAGAATTAAGGGAAAGTATGAAAATAATGTTTTGGCAAATAGAGAATGTTAACAAAGGATATAAATGATTTAAATGTACAAAATAGGAATTGTGGAGTTGAGCAGTGCAATAGCTGTGATAAAAATGTAGTGGGGCTCAACAGAAGAAAGAATAAGCAAACTTGAATAAAGGCCAATTGAGATGAATAAATAGAAGAACAGAGGAAAAAAGAATGAAAAAAAAGAGTATCAAAGACCTGTGGAGTGCCATCAAATGTAACAACACATGCATAGTGAGAGTCCCAGACAGATAAGAGAAAAAAAGGGGATGAAGAATATTTGAAGAAATAACAGCTGGGAACTCTCCAAACTTGATGAAAACTATTAATCCACACATGCAAGAAGCCCAGTGAACTCCAAGTAGGGCAAACTCAAAGAGATCCTTACTTTACTACATTACAGCCAAACTTTCTACAGTTAAAGACAAAAAGAGAATCTTGAGAATGCCAAGAGAAAAGTGACTCATCGAGTTCAAGGGATCCTAAATAACATTAACAGCCAGCTTCTCAACAAAAACCATGACATCCAGAAGAAAAAGGAATGACCTATTCAAAGTGCTAAGAAGAAAAGACTGTCAACCAAGAATTTTACATCCAGCGAAACCACCAGTTAAAAACAAAGGAGAAATTAAGACATCCTCAGATAAACTGAGGGAATTTTATCACTAGCAGATCTTGCTCCACAGCAGATAGTAAGGGGAAACCTTCCGGGGGAAATGAAAGGATGCCAGACTGTAACTCAAATCAAATCAAATGAAAAAATAAAGAGTACCAGTAAAAGTAACTGCATTTGTAAATATAAAAGACAATATAAACACATTTTTGCTTGTAACTCTTTCTAATTTAAAAGACAAATGCAAAGCAATAATGATAAACTGTCTGATAGGTTATAGTTTATAAATATATAATTTTTTAATTGAAATGTTTTTCTTTTATCATCCAGCCCAAAATGTCATAAAGATATAATTTCTATGACAATAATAACACAAAGGAGGAGAAAGGGAATGAAGCTATATTGAAGCAGTTTTACATATAATTGACAGTAAGTTGGTGTTAATCCAAACTAGATTATTTTAAGATGTTAATTGTAATCCCTAAGGCAACCACTAAGAAAATAACTCAAACATATAGTAAGAGAAACAAGAAAATTAAAATAGTATACTAGAAAATTTATATGTTAAAAAGAAGAAAATCTCAAGTCAATAACTAAAACACACCTCAAGGCACTGGAAAAAGAAGAGCAAATTAAACCTAAAGCAAGCAGAAGAAAGGAAATAATAAAAATAAGAGTAGAAATAAATAATTTAGAGAATAGTAAAACAATAGAAGAAATCAACAAAACCAAAAGGGTATTCTTTGAAAAGATCAAGAAAGTTAAATTGACAAATCTTTACCCAGACTGACCAAGAAAAAAAAACACTCGAATTTCAAATTATTAAAATTAGGACTATAAGAGGGGATATTGGCTGTGCAGAAATAAAACAAAAGATTATAAGGGAATGCCATGAACAACTGTATGCCAACAAATTAAATAATCTTGATGAACTGAACAAATACCTAAAAAACCATAAACTATTGAAACCAACTCAATAAAAGTTCAAAAATCTTTATATAACAAGGATAGAGACTGGATTCGTAATTTAAAAAAAAAAACTTCCCACATAGAGAAGTCTAGGCCAAATGGCCTTATTAATGAATTCTACCAAATACTTGAAGAATTAACACCAATTTCATAAGTTCTACCAAAAAATAGAAAGGGAAAGAATACTTCTGAACTGATTCTGTGAGGCCAGTATACACTGACACCATAATGAGACAATGACATCACAAGAAAATAAAATTAAAGATCAATATATCTTATGCATATTGATGCAACAATTCTCTAGAAAATATCAGCAATCTGAATCCAGAAACATATTAAAAGAATTATAACCATGATCAAGTGGGATGCATCCTGGAAATGCAAGATGTTTTAACATACAAACATAAATCATAAATCAATGCAATACATTAAATTAATATATAAAATGACAAAAATTATGTTATGAGCACAATAGATGCAGGAATCTCCTTTAACACAGCCCAATACTCTTTTGTGATAAAAATCATTCAACAAACCAGGAAAAAAACAAAGAAATTCCTCAATCTGATAAAGCCCAGCCATATATAAAACCCATACGGCTAAAATAATACTTAATGGCGAAAGACCAGATGTTTTTCCCTTTCCCAAGACAAAGCTAGCTACTCTGGTCACTTCTATTCAATATAGTATTGGGGGTGCTAGCCAGGCTAATTAGGCAAGAAAAAGAAATCAATGCATCTAGCTTGAAAAGGAAGAAGTGAAACTATCTCTATTTGCAGATTACGTGATCATTATATAGAAAACCCTAATACACACACACAAGTTCAGCAAGGTTTCCTGATACAAGATCAATATACAAGCATTAGTTGTATTTCTGTGTATTGACAATGAACAATTTGGAAGTGAAATTAAGAAAAAAATTCCTTATAGAATAGTATCAAAAAGGAAATGCCTAGTAATAGATTTAAAAAAGAAATGCAATACTTTCACACTGAAAACTAAAATATCATTGCAAGAAGTTAAAGAAAAACTAAATAAATGGAAAGACAACTCATGTTCATGTATCAGAAGACTGAATATGTGAAGATGGTAATACTCCTCCAAATTGATCTACAGATTCAGTCCAATACCTATTAGTATCTCAGCTGCCTTATTTGTAGAAATTAATGAATTGATCCTAAAATCCACATGGAAATGCAAAGGACCCAAGATAGCCACAAAAATCTTGAGTAAGAAGAACAAAGATGAAGAACTCATACTTCCTGATTTCAAAACCTGATACAAAGCTACAGTTATCAAGACAGTATAAAGCATAAGAACAGTATTGGTATAAGGAGAGACATATAAATCAATGAAAATAATTTATATTTTCAGTAGTTCAGTAGCAGGCTTTTACAGGGTTAACTGATTTTTAGTAAGAGGGCCAAGGTAATCCAATGGAGGGGAAACAGGCTCTTCAACAAAGGTTCTGGACAACTGAATATCCACATTCAAAGGAATGAAGTTGTATCAGCTCACATGATTCACAAAAATTAACTCAAAATGAATCATAGGCCTAAATGAAAATGCTAACACTATAAAACTCAGAAGAAAACATAGAAGAAAATCTTCAGAATCTTGGATCAGGCATGACTTCTTAGCAATGACACTGAAAGCACAAGTGACACAAGAAAAAATATATAATGGACCTCTCAAAATTAAAAACTTTTTGTGATTCAAATGATATTATGACGAAAGTAAAAATACAATCCACAAAAATGGAGAAAATATTTGTAAATCAAATATCTGATAAGGGTTTTCTATTCCGGGTATATAATTAATTGTTATAGCTCAACAATAAAAGCTAAGTGACCCAATTTTAAAATGGGCAAAAGATTTGAATAGACATTTCTCCAAAAAATATATGCGAATAACCAATAAACACATAAAAAGTTACACAGCCTCACTAGTCATCAGGGAAACGCAAATAAAAACCACAATGAAATACCACTTCATTCCTACTAAGATGGCTAAAATAAAAAAGACCATAACAAATGCTGACAAAGGTGTAGAGAAATTTTAACTCTCATATGTTACTGGTGGGATTATAAAATGTTGAAGCCACTTTGGAAAACAGTTCAGCAGTTCCTCAGAAAGTTAAATTTAGAGTTACCATATGATCCAGCAATTCCACTCCTAGGTATACACCCAAGAGAATTGAAAACATATGTGGATACAAAATTTGTACGCAAATGTTTCCAGCAGCATTATTAAAAATAGCCCCAAAGTCTAAACAACTCAAATATCCATGAAATGATGAATGGATACATAAGTGTGGTGTATCTATATGATGGGATAAAAATTTGTCAATAAAATGAAGTACTTATACATACTATAATCTGGTGAACCTTGAAAATACTCTAATTGAAAAAAACTAATGAAAAAAAGACCACATATTGTACGATTCTGTTTATGTGAAATGTCCAGTGTAGGGGCTGGGGAAAGTGGGGGCGGGGTAGTGACTGCTCATGGTTATGGGGTTTCTTTTGGGGATGGTGAGAATGTTCTAAAGTTAAGACAGTTATGATGGTCACACAACTCTGTGAGTATGCTAAAACCACTGAATTGTACATATTAAAGGAGCAAATTTAATGGTACGTGAATTATATCTCAATAAAAAATAATGTGGTGTAAATCTGGCCACTCACGGTTTTCACCTCCCTTTTTTTTCCCTCCCCTATCGGGACAATTCATAAATTACCATGCTGCTGGCAGCTCTGGCAGAAAATGATGGTGACAGAAAATGACATTTCAGGAATGGCTTTTAAGGCACGAGGAGCAATAGCCTGAGGATAATCAGAGTTGTTAGGCTACTCTCCTGTCCCGGAAAGTGAAATCAACCTGATTCTGTCCATCATGGACACTGGTGACTTGAGTTGTTGACGAATGTTCTGTAAAGTTTAACATTCGCTGCTACACTTTAAATATAGAGCCCAATCAACCATCTCTTTCAAACTCAGGCTATTTCAAACATAACTGAAGTAGAACTTCAAATTAGAGAAACTTGAGGCCTTCTGATCACTGGACAGAGGGGAAAAATTGTTTTTTTATGACCTGAAAATTTATTTAGTATGAAAAGAAAACGACTTCTTAAGATGAGAATAAGAAAGGGGGGAAATAACCAAATTTGAAGTTCTAGGTAAATACAATAAGGCAACTGAATAGACACTCCTTTCTCCTGTTTTCTATTAGGATTATAATTGGGGATTCTATCTCCATCCAACAGTGTTTCTGTATACTTCAAAGGCAGGCTAACTATTTAAACCAGAGACAGAACACTCTGTATTACTCTTTTTATATTGATGTCCTGTTACAACCATGTTTTGTTTTGTTTTGTACTAGAGAAAAAAGAGGACTCAAACTTGTGTTGTCAAATATTTCCTAGACACTTTTGTGTGTGACAGGAAGGAAACCTGTTAATACTGCTGTCTCAGGTAATACTGCTTTTTTAGTTAATACTGCCCTTCATCCCTGTGTTTACCCCTCAAGCTTACCCTCCCTGTTTTCTGATTGGTTTGTCAACATTCTGAACCAAAACCCTATTTTTTAATGGAAAGCCTCAGGAGGCACTTTTTCCCGAAAGAGATTGGTGTCCCTTATTATACTTACTCAGAGCCTTCTCTGGATTCCTGGGAAGGAACACACCTGTGCATTTGATCTTAACAAGCTCTAAATCTATGTTGTGTTGCTCAGGGGTTGCCTGACAGAGCTCAGTCCCATGGTGGAACAAATCTACCAACCTCGGTCTTCTCAGCTTTCAAAGGCGACACCTGCCTCTGGCCTCTCTCTGCATTCTCCCCATTATGATGTGGTTCTCCAGACCAGGCAGGAGACCAGGGGGAAACACAAACTAACACAATGAGCTCCTTTTGGTTCTGTGTGTAGCTCTTTGCAATTTCCCTGCTCTGGTAGGCAGCACTTTCCAATCAGCCCTGCAGCTCCACCTCTGAGAATTCTTCATGAGGAACAAGCTTTCTTTAGTCATAGTCACTTGTACAAGAAGAGATGTTTTCCTTCATGAGTTGCTTGAAATGCAGTACAGTCATTCCTTGTGTTCTGAAAAGCTCCCACTAAATGACATCATTTAATTCCAGGATGCTCAGAATACTTAATAATACCTCTGGTTTTGTCTTTGCAAAACAAGTTTTGTGTTTGTGGAAGGAAACAAGTCTGAGGAGTGGCAAGCGGCGGAGACCAAAAGCTTATCTGTGTGGAATTGTTGCTGTAGACAAGAACCATATAATCCTCCCTGATTTGTACCTACTAAATCTTACAAAGGGTTAGAAAAATAGTATCTCATCTGTCTTTGGCTTTTTGATAATACCAAATAACATCAAATGGAAGCAGTCTCATGGTTTCTTCATTGCTAAACTAATTTTTATTGCATACTTGTTCCTGCGTGATGTTAATATGTATTCCTGGAAACCAGAAAGGTCTACATGGTCAAATAAATTTGAAACTTGGATTAAATAAGAATAAATTGATTTTTTTCTCCTTCAGGGTTTCACAGAATCTTTAATACCAATGTGCTTTTTTGAACCTCTTAATGCAGCTCTGGTAGGCTGACTTTCTGTGTGTGTGTGATCATTTTATTTAGTGCCAATCTCCTTAAAGTTAGTTTTTATTTAAAAATTATTTGTATAAACACCCAAACTATTTGATTTTTAAAAAATTCTATTCTATTGTGGTAATAGCACTTAACATGAGATCCACCTCTGTAAACCATTTTTAAGTGTACATTATTGTTGACTCTAAGTACAATATTGCACAGTAGAGACCTCTAGAGCATATTTATCTTGGTTGACTGAAACTTTATGCCTGTTGATTAGTAACTCCCCATTTAGTAACTCCCCAGTTAGTAACTCTCCCCAGCCCTGGAGACCACAATTGCACTCTTTGATTCTATGAATTTGACAATTTTAGATGCCTTACACAAGTAGCATTATGTAGTATTTGAATTTCTGCGACTAACTTACTTCACTTAGCATAATGTCCTCAAGGTTCATCTATGTTGTCACATATTGCAGAGTTTCCTTCTTTTTAAAGACTGAATAGTATTCCATTGTATGCAACTGTGTATGCATATACCACATTTTCTTTATCCATTTGTTGATGGATATTTAGGTTGTTTCTATGTCTTGGCTCTAGTGAATAGTGCTGCTGTGAATATAAGAGTGCTAATACCTCTTTAGATCCTGATTTCAATTTTGGTGGGGGATACATACCCAGAAGTAGATTGCTGGATCATGTGGTGGACATATGTTTGTTTTTTTTTACGGAATATCTATACTGCTTTTTATAGCAGCTGCACCATTTTACATTCCCACCAACAGTGTGGAGCGGTCTCAATTTCTCCACGTTCTTGAATTTTGGTGTCTTTTTAAAAAAATAATACTCATCCAGACAGATGTGAGGTGAGCTCTCATAGTGCTTTTGACTTGCATTTCCCTGAAGATTAGTTAAGTATTTTCTCATATACCTGTTGGTCATTTGCATGTCCTCTTTTGGAGAAATGTCTATTCAAGTCCTTAGCCCATTCAAAAAAATCATGTTATTAGGTTTTTTTTCTTTTTTACTATTGAGTAGTAGGAATTCCTTGTATAGGTTGGAGAATAACCTCGTATCTGATATATGGTTTGCAAATATTTTGTCCCATTCAGTAAGTTGCCTTTTCACTCAGTTGACTGTTTCTTTTGTTGTGCATGAACTTTTTATTTTGATGTAGTCCTACTTATTTTTGTTTTTGTTCCCTGTGCCTTTTGTGTTGTACCCATGAAATCATGGCCAAGATGAATGTCAAGTGGTTTTTCCTCTATGTTTTCTTCTAGCAGGTTTATAGTTTCAGATCTTTAAATGTAAAATAATAATATTGAATTGATATTTTGTGTATGCCATAAGGTCCAGTTTCATTGCTTTGTATGTCATGTCCGGTCTTCCCAATATCATTAGTTGAAGAGACTATCTTTTCCCATTGTGTATTCTTGGCACCGTTTGTGACGATCAGTTGACCATATATGCATGGATTTATTTCTGGGTTCTTTATTCTGTTCCATTAGCCTATATATCTGTTTTTATGCCAGTATCATACTATTTTGATTACTGTGGCTTTGTGATATATATTGAAATAGGATGTGTGAGGCCTCCAGCATTTTTCTTCTTTCTCAAGATTGATTTGGCTAAGAATTTTGGCATTTTGTCTATTTATGTAAAAAAAAATGCCATTGGAACTTTGATAGGAATTGCATTTAATCTGTAGATTGCTTTGAGAAGTATGAACATTTCAATAATATTAGATCTTCCAATCCATGAACATTTGATATCTTTTCATTTGTTTGTTTCTTGCTTTATTTCTTTTTACTATATTTTATAGTTTTCAGTCTGCTTTCAACTTCTTAGTTGAGTATATTTCTAGATTTTTTTTTTTGGTGCTATTGTAAATATAATTTTTTTCCTAATTTCTTTTTTCAGATAGTTCATTGTTAGTGTATAGAAATGCAAGTAATTTTTGTATATTGATTTTGTATCCTGCAGCTTTACTGAATTCATTTTTTAGTTCTAACAGTTTTTTTTTAAATGGAGTCTTTAGAGCTTTCAAATATATAAGATCATGTCATCTGCAAACAATGTGGACAATTTCACTTCTTCCCTTTCAATTTGAGCACCTTTTTTCCTTGCCTAAGTGCTCTGGCTAGGACTCCCAGTATTATGTTGAATAGAAGTGGCAAGAGTAGGCATTCTTGCCTTGATTCTAATCTTAGAGAAAAAGCTTTCAGTTTTTCATCATTGAGTATGAGGTTGGCTGTGGGCTATCCACATATCGCCTTAATTATAATATGTTGAAGTAATTTCTTTCTATTTCTAGTTTGTTGAGAGTTTTTATCATCAAAGGATGTTGAATTTTGTCAAATGATTTTTCTGCATCTATTGAGATGATCATATGATTTTTATCTTTTATTCTGTTAATGTGGTGCTAATTGGTTTTCATATGTTGAGCCATCCTTGAATTCTACAGATAAATCCCACTTGGTCATGGTGTATGATCCTTTTAATGAGCTTTTAGATTCAGCTTGCTAGTATTTTGTTGAAGACTTCTGCATCTATGCTTATCAGGGATATTGGCTGCAGTTTTCTCTTCTTTTGTATTGTTTTTATCTGGCTTTGGTATCAGCATAATGCTGGTTTCATAAAATAAATTTGGAAGTATTCTTCCCTCTTCAAGTTTTTGGAAGAGTTTGAGAAAGATTGACATTAATTCTTCTTTAAATATTTGGTAGAACTCACCAGTGAAGTAATTTGGTCCTGGGATTTTCTTTGTTAGGAGGTTTTTATGATAGACAGTCTTGACTCTTGAATGAATATATATATCTCAAGAAGCTAGTGTTCGGTGAAAGTTTGTGAATGAAGTTTTAGATTTATACCCTTTAACCTAATGTAATAATTAAGAGAAAAGACTTTGGACAAAAAGTACTGGATTCTATTTGTGGGTCCTCTACCAATTAACTTCATTTACAGAATTATCATAATAATACTTGCTACAAATTGAGTTGTGAAAATTTAATGAAATATATGTATACTAACAAACAAAATCCCAGGCACTTAGGTGGCCTTAAATAAATGGTAGCTATTACTGTGTATAAAAAAGTTAGTTTAGTCAACACTTTCTCCAGCAAGAAGCAAGCATTTCTTTCATTTACGATAATAATTTAATGAAATTTCCTAAAATGCCTTCTGCATGATGCAAGAACGATGAAATTATATGCAATGTTCAGTTTGATTTTAGTGGTTAGCACAATTTATGGTATTTTATTGTTTAGGAAAGGGAGAGTAAAGAACATCTATTGAGAGTTTATTTAGTACTCATACCAGTCTTAGGGAGTAAAAATTATCTAACCCCACTTCACTGATGAGTATGCTTCAGTAAATTGCTAAAGTTCATGCAAAGCATATTCTGTGGCAATGTTAGAATTCAAACCCAGGTCCCCTGACTCCAAAGCTAATGCTGTCTCCATACTGCCATACCACCTTCTTTAAAAATGAACAATTTGGCTGGGCGTGGTGGCTCATGCCTGTAATCCCAGCACTTTGGGAGGCTGAGGTGGGAGGATCATGAGGTCAAGAGATTGAGACCATCCTGGCCAACATGTTGAAACCTCGTCTCTACTAAAAATACAAAAATTAGCTGGGTGTGGTGGCAGTCGCCTGTAATCCCAGCTACTCAGGAGGCTGAGGCAGGAGAATCACTTGAACCCAGGAGGTGGAGGTTGCAGTGAGCCAAGATCGCACCACTGCACTCCAGCCTGGTGACAGAGCGAGATTCTGTCAAAAAAAAAAAAAAGAACAATTCATTCTTGTGTGTACATAATAGCTCTCTGTTAACTAAGGCTATTCTATTCTTCATTTGTTTCAAATAAATATCTTCCCTACTAGATCTCAATACAGTGGTCTTAAGTCAATTTAATCCCAGTAATGTTTTATAGTCATTTTCTCAGAATTTCTCTCACGTTCAGGTAAGGATTACATAATTGAACACAAAATTTTATCTTGTCTAAGTACTTTTGACTTCACAGGAAATTGTGATAAGGAGTATAACTCAGTGGAGATGATGTGGGATGGCAGGTGGAATGCTGGCCGTGGTCTTAGTTGTGATCTTGGTCCTTCCCCTGCTTTAACTACCTGTGTGACCCAATGAGTTACTCTGTATCTTTAGGTCTTAGTTTTCTTACTATTTGCTCTATCTACCCCATGGGAGTTCTGTGAAGAGTAGATTAACTCCCTTTTCCAACTCTCCCTATCTGTAGTTGTCTCAAAGAGGAGAATGCATACTCCAGGGATGAGCAGGATGGTTCATTCAGGTAGAGGAGGATGACATCAAGGAACACTTATAGGTGCTTTAAAATTTGTTCTTTTAAAATTTCTGTTTTTAGCATATGTTTTATAATGTATGAACACAGCATTACATTTATGAAAATCATAAACAAACAAACATATATTGGAGATATGTGCTTTTTTTAATTAATAGGGGTAGGTGATAAAAATGTTGAGGGCCTGGTGGCCTCCAGGATAAAGTCCAAATTCTTTAGTATGGCATTTATGTCCCGTGGGGACACTCTAGCTTCATTTCCTCCCCCGTTGCTTCTCCTTCTACTTAATGAACTGAACATACTAGTATGTTTTGTAGCTTCACTGCCTTTGCTTATACTACTCTTTCTGCCTGAGACTCCTGAAACCTCTCTTAGCCTCCCACCTTCCACTTGAAAGACTAATTTTTCAAGACTCAGCAAAGGAGTTATCTCCTGAATAAACCCTTTCCTGAACCTCTCAGGTATGCCAGATCACTCCTTCCTTGGGCTTCCACTGTACTGTACACATGCCACCTAGAAGCTGTGTGGAAGTGTGCTTGTTTGATTTCATTTACTAGTCTGTAGATCTTTGTATTACTGTACACTGCTATAAAGGTACTACCTGAAACTGGGCAATTTATGAAGAAAAGAGGTTTAATTGACTCAAAGTTCCAAATGGCTGGGGAGGCCTCAGGAAATGTACAATCACGGTGGAAAGTGAAGGGGAAGCAAGGCACATCTTACATGGCAGCAGGAGAGAGAGTGCAGGGGAACGTGGCAATTTTAAACCATCAGATCTTGTGAGAACTCCCTCATGATCACTAGGGCAGCATGGGGGAAACTGCCCCCATGATCCAATCACCTCTTACCAGGTTCCTCCCTTGACACGTGGGGATTACAATTCGAGATGATATTTGGGTGGGGACACAGAGCCAAACCATATCAAGGGCAACTGCCATGGCTTCTTAAATCTTTTTTGTTTTAGAACCTAAAATGGTCCCTGGTATGTATTTCATAAATATTGATCAGCTATGCAAATAGCAAATAAGCTCTGAGAGTACTATAGCATGTTAAAATCTCCAGGCAAATGTTAATAGTCATTATTATTAACCTATATTAAATTCTCATAGGTTTCAGTGGAATATCTTTATTAAAAATCTTGATCAAGTGACGTGAGCAAAACAATCCTAATTGACATTTGTGGACACTGGTTTTCTTTTCTTTTTTTTTTTAATTTAATTTTATTATTATTATACTTTAAGTTTTAGGGTACATGTGCACAATGTGCAGGTTTGTTACATATGTATCCATGTGCCATGTTGGTGTGCTGCGCCCATTAACTCGTCATTTAGCATTAGGTATATCTCCTAATGCTATCCGTCCCCCCTCCCCCCACCCCACAACAGTCCCCGGAGTGTGATGTTCCCCTTCCTGTGTCCATGTGTTCTCATTGTTCAATTCCCACCTATGAGTGAGAACATGCGGTGTTTGTTTTTTTTGTCCTTGTGATAGTTTACTGAGAATGATGATTTCCAGTTTCATCCATGTCCCTACAAAGGACATGAACTCATCATTTTTTATGGCTGCATAGTATTCCATGGTGTATATGTGCCACATTTTCTTAATCCAGTCTATCGTTGTTGGACATTTGGGTTGGTTCCAAGTCTTTGCTGTTGTGAATAGTGCCACAATAAACATATGTGTGCATGTGTCTTTATAGCAGCATGATTTATAGTCCTTTGGGTATATACCCAGTAATGGGATGGCTGGGTCAAATGGTATTTCTAGTTCTAGATCCCTGAGGAATCGTGTGGACACTGGTTTTCAACCCTGGGAGCTTTCAAAAATATCAGTGCCCAGGCTCTGCTCATAGGGGTTTTGATTCAATTGGTATGGGATATGGGTCAGGCATCTGTGGTTTTTAAAAGCTCCCCAGATGATTTTCATGTGCAGCCAGGGCTGAGAACCATTGTTTCAAATGTCATGGATAGGAAAAGAAAGGTGCTCGGGAAAACCTAAGGCAGAGTGCTCTTCCTGAAAATGCAACTGCAGTTGTGAAAGCTTCTGTCTTTGTAAGGTTAAGATGTGTCCTTGGGGGAAGACACACACACACAAATTGCAGTTATTTATTGAGACCAGACTACTGAGTCACTTCGATGAAAACTTGAGAGCTTAAGACTCATCAGCATGGGCTAAGAATAGATCACGTTGCAGAAACCAGAACAGTTTCTTGGAAGGAATGGCTGAAGACATTGACAAAGGCTGAGCAGAGGATGAAATGGGGAAGTCACCCATCAACTATGGGGGTTGGGCAACATGAAAATGTGCTTACATTTGCAATGAAATGGAAAAGGCCTTGGTGAGAAGGCAGTGGAGATTAATGACAATAAGTCATGTTGAGTTTTAACAGGATAACAAAAAGGCAAAAGTTTATTAAGTCAGATCCTGATTTTGCAACTAACACCTTTTTTCCTCCCTCTCTTTTTTCACCTTGGGACTGTTACAGAGAGCTGAGTAAGGTGCCAAATTAGACTCGAACTGCATCTCAGGGTGAAAACTGTGAGTGAGCATCAGCTAATATTATCCTAAAGTGTATGGAATTAGAAGTTTCTATGAAGATGTTTTTGAGAAACCCTATTAGGATTAGTGCATATGTTGTCAACATTGGATTTTCTAGAGAATCAGAGTGAATAGCTGGTACATAAGCATTGTTAATTTGCATCATGGATATCAAAGCCTTCTTGATAGAAATTACCTATTTGCATTGCATACTAATTTGGGCATTGCTGCTTTGGAATTGATAAAAGTTTAGCCTATAAATTGGCTGAAGTTCCTTTTGTGCTAAGAAAGAATTTGCTAAGCAGATGCATAGTGTGCCATTGGTCACCGCGGTTAATCTTTTTAAGAGAATAAATATTTCCAAGCACTTAAGTGCCATGTGTTACAAATCACACCACTCAGGGACTAGTTGAGTCTTGTTTTTTCCTTGAAGTCGGGCAGGCAGGACCTCTAGTGGCAATGGCTGGTTAGCAGTTAGACTTAGTGCTAATGTTTTAGAAAGTACAAACTGCACTTCTTTTAAATTCTGGTTGATAGAATTCAGGTTGATATTCCCCCCAATAATCCCCCAATAATTTAAGCTTTGCACATTCGAATTCCCTGGTGTTCAAATTGTCACAAGTTCTCGCTTTGTACATATTTCTTGGAGGAACACTTTTAAAGAAAATGGCTTCAAAGATTCGCTGGCAAAGTGGACACCTGGACCTGTAAAAGTAACGCTGCCCCTAAGATGCGGAAAGAGGCCAACAAATGTTTTAATTGGTTCTTGACTTCAGTACTACTGACTTTTTCTCACATTGCACACTGATGCCCCTAAATAGCCACTTGTCCTCTGAATTTGGTCTTTCAAACAAGGGTGAGAGATGATTTTGAGAGTGAGTAGAGAGCTGTTCTGCTGGGGAAAAGGGCAGGGGGAGGGAGTTTTGACAGGTATTTGTGGTGGCCACAGCCAGCGATAAACCAAACCCTGCAGCTGAGTTCAGGCCCCACCGTGAACAGGCCTGCAGTTACATCTCACTCCTCTCTTCTGCCAGTTGGGTCCCATGGGGTCCACTGGCAGGACCCACTCCAGGCAGGTGTCCCTGAGCCTCTCCTAACCACCTCTTTCTCCTCCATGTCTTTGCTCTCTATGTGGCGGGGGCAAGGGGGGGAGCAAAGGGCAGTAGTGGCTTGTGCGCAGGCAGCCAGATGGGAGCCTGACCTTGGGTCACAGGCACACGAAAGGCACAGCCTACTGATGCACTATTTGGCCTGTGCTGTGGGGAGGGGGGTGCAGAGGGACAGAGGAAGAGAGAAGAAAACTCCTTTCTTCTATCTCTAACCTAGGCATCTAGTGCATTTCAGTCCTGAATTCTTTCAGGGCTCAGCTGAAACTGTTACTTCAGAACCCTTCCCTGATCAAGGTCAGGCCTTCCATGGGCTTTTTGTAGCTTCCTGTACTTGTCTCTACCAGCACTTATTATTATTACCATGAATTATTTGTGTAAATATTTATTATCTGTCTCAGTGGATGATAAGCTTCATGAGAGCAGAGATTGGTGTCTGTACTATTTATTTTTGTATTCTTATGCAGGAGGCCTGAGACAAAGTGCTAAATAAATATTTGTTGAAAGAGTGAGTGAGGCAACAAATGAATCAATGAGATACACAAGAACATATGTATAAGAATGTTCTTTGGAAATAACCTAGTGTCTAGCAAGAGGGAAACAAATCATGGAGATCCATTTGTTTGAATATGTCATTGAAAGGCATATCTCAAAAAATATTTACTAACATTGAAAAATTCTCAGAATGTAAGGTTAAGAGAAAAAAGTAGGGACACAAAAATTGACTTATGGTATGATTCCTTTTTCTTTTTTTTGACATAAAGAAAATACAGACAGTTCTTACTATTCATGGTAGTTATATTCTATAAGGTCACTACAAACACTGAATTGCAAATACTGAATGATTGCACCTAGGGGAAATACAGAGTTAGGCTCCTGCAAGCCTCTGGTCACAATATTTTTGTCAACTGATCAATTTATAACCTTGTTTTATGTGTGTTTCTGTTTAAAGACACCCTCTTTTAATATATATTATTGATTACTTAACACTGAAATCATGACCAACAGCACTATCACTTATGCCTGAAAGAAGCTTATCTAATAACACACGTATTTTCTCAAGACACATCACAGTCTTGCTATGCTTTGGACACCAGACAGTGCTTCAGCTCTATGCTGCAGGCCATTTTAAACCACAAGACCACTAACAAAAAGCATATAAATGTGAAAAATATAGCACTAAGTAGATCTTAGAAAAGATACTTGTTTACAGTATGAGAGCTGAAACAAGAAGGCGAGGCATCACCTTGTTTGACTTCACCTGGGCATGTATGCATCAGCCAACTCAACCTTTTTGCTGCTCTGAGCAGTGCATGTCCACAAATAACTGAAATGCACTGTGAGTATTGATTTGCGGTTACAATTCAATTTTAGCAAGTAGGGGAATTTGCAAATACAAAATCTGTGACTAATGAAGATTGACTGTATGTCCTTAAAAAAAAAAAACTCAGGGCAAATCTGCCCCTTGTGGTAGCGGGACTATGGTGACATAAACATTTAAAGATGTATCCTTTTCTTTAATTCCCCAAATTTCTAAAATTAACTTGTATTATTGTATAACTGGGAAAATAAATATTATTTTTCTTTTATTAGGAAATGGCAAAATGTGATGGGCAGAATATATATAGAGAAAGGGTAGCAAAAATTTCTTTGGCCAGCTGTGGCACAGTAAGTTTAAACGTAAACAGCCAAAACTGTCAGTAGGGTAGTTGCAAAAACATATTGAGCCATAAACTTTGAAATATATTTTGAGCCAGGCACAGTGGCTCATGCCTGTAATCCCAGAACTTTGGGAGGCTGAGGCAGGCAGATCTCAAGGTCAGGAGTTCGAGACCAGCCTGGCCAACATGGTGAAACCTCACCTCTATCAAAAATACAAAAATTAGCTGGGCATGGTGGCATGTGCCTGTAATCCCAGCTACTCGGAAGGCTGAGACAGGAGAATCACTTGAACCCAGGAGGCAGAGATTGCAATGAGCCGAGATCGCCCCACTGTACTCCAGCCTGGGTGACAGAGTGAGACCCTGTCTTGGTGGGAGGTGGGGGAGTGGGGGGAGGGGGAAGAAAAAAGAAAGATATTTTGAATTCTCTCTTATATGACTTTTGTGAATGGCCAAAGTATCATTCTGTAGTCAGGAACAGGCTGACTTTTTGAGCAAGGGCTTCAAGCTGGACAGGAGAAACAGACGTAAGCATGAGCAAGACCTATCTCTGCAAGCAGAGGTCAGCCACTTGACGAAGGCAGTGCAAAGGGGACGGCTTTCTCTGGAAATCCTTCGCTTCAGCTACTCATCCTCCACCTCCTGCCAAGTCTAGGTTAGGTCCCCCTCAGCAGAGTGTCCTTCTCTGTTCTAGCACTCCCCACACTGTGTTGTCATTACCTGTATATGTCTGTGTTCCCAACTAGACTTTAAGCTCTATGAAGGCAAGGGCTGAATGTAGCTTGCTCACTATTGAATTACATTGCCTGACACATTGCTTTGCACACAGTGAGGGTCAAGTAAATATTTGTTCAATATATAATGGAATGATTATGTATCAAACACCCCAACAGACAGCGACTCCTGTGAGAGTCATCCTCTTTAAATATGAGTCGGTGTCAGAAACAATGCCAAACCTCAAAAAAGAATATTGAAGAGTTCAAATGAGAAAATTCAAACACCCCAACAGAGAGTGACTCCTGTCAGAATCGTCCTCTTTAAATACGAAGGTCAGTGTCAGAAACAACACCAAATACAAGAATAGTGAAGAGTTCAAATGGGAAAATTTCAGTCTTAAAAAATGGACAAGATTTCATATACTCAGGCAAAAAGAGATAGAAATAAGAATCTGCCTATGTGTGAAAAGCAAATACAATTCCTGTTTCCTTTGTCTTCTTATGATTGTACACCCTGTTCAACCATCTTTGGGCTTGTGATTATTGGGTAGTACATTGCTATTTCTTGAAGTGTCCATAAACACAGATAGCAGAGCTCAATTCCTGAAATGTGCTCCTGTTTGATAAGGCGGATTGGACTGGATCTTGTTCAGCCTTTAATCTACTTCCTTAAGCATCTGAGGATGTTCCAAACTCAAGGCTATTTCAGTACCTTTGTATTTGCAATGTATGATGCTTTAAAATGATAACTGTATTAACTTTCTATGGCCATTATAACACATTGCTGCAAACCTAATGGCTTAAAATAATGTAAGTTTATTATCTTATAGTTCTATTTATCAGATATTTGCCCAGATCTTACTGGACAAAGATCAAGGTGTTAGCAGGGTACATTCTTTTCTGGAGGCTCTAGGAGAGAGTCCATTTCCTTGCATGTTTCATCTGTAGAGGCGGGGCTGCTTTCATTGGCTTGTGCCCACCTTCCTCCATCTTCAAGACCATCAAGCTGAGTTCTTCCCATGCTACCATCTCTCTGGTTCCCTCTTTTCATTCCCCCTTCCACTTTCAAAGACTTTTGTGTGATTAAGCCCACCAAAATAATCCAGAGTAAAAAATCTTCTTATTTTAAGGCCAACTGTTTGGCAACCTTAATTCCATCTGCAACTTTAACCCACCTTTGCCATCTACCCTAATATATTCACAAATTCTGGGGAGTGGGATATAGACATCTTTGGGAGTTGATATAGTTTGGATGTTTGACTACTCCAAATCTCATGTTGAAATGTAATCTCCAGTGTTGGAGGTAGGACCTCCTGGTAGGTGTTGGGTTATTGGGGTGGATCCCTTGTGAATGGCTTAGGGCCATCCCCTTGGTGATGAATGAGTTCTCAGTCTATTAGTTAACACAAAAGGGGGTTGTTTAAAAGAGCCTGAGCAGGGCACGGTGGCTCATGCCTGTAATTCCAGTACTCTGGGAGGCTGAGGTGGTTGGATCAACTGAGGTCAGGAATTCGAGACCAGCCTGGCCAACATGGTGAAACTCCATCTCTACTACAAATACAAAAACTAGCTGGGTGTGGTGGCACGCACCTGTAATCCCAGCTACTGGGGAGGCTGAGAGGAGGCAAGGGCAGTGAGGAATCACCCAGCCTATGAAGACAAAACTCTGCTCAAAAGAAAAAAAAAGAGGTGGAGCCAGATGGCCGAATGAACAGCTCCGGTCTCCAGCTCCCCAGCGCACAGAGACGGGTGATTCTGCATTTCTGTTGAGGACTGGTTCATCTCACTAGGATGCCTAACAGTGGTGCAGGACAGTCCGTGAAGCGCACTGTGCGCGAGCCGAAGCAGGGCGAGGCATTGACTCACTCGGGAAGTGCAAGGGGTCAGGGAGTTCCCTTTCCTAGTCAAAGAAAGGGGAAGCAGACGGCACCTGAATATCGGGTCAGTCCCATCCTAATACTGCGCTTTTCCAACGGGCCTGGAAAACAGCACACTAGAGATTGTGTCCCGCACCTGGCTCGGAGGTCCTATGCCCACGGAGTCTCGCTAATTGCTAGCACAGCAGTCTGAGATCAAGCTGCGAGGCGGCAGCGAGGCTGGGGGAGGGGCGCCCGCCATTGCCCAGGCTTGCTTAGGTAAACAAAGCAGCCAGGAAGCTCGAACTGGGTGGAGCCCACCACAGCTCAAGGAGGCCTGCCTGCCTCTGTAGGCTCCACCTCTGGGCGCAGGGCACAGACAAACAAAAACTCTGCAAGAACTTCCACAGACTTAAATGTCCCTGTCTGACTGACAGCTTTGAAGAGAGTAGTGGTTCTCCCAGCACGCAGCTGGAGATCTGAGAACGGTCAGACTGCCTCCTAAAGTGGGTCCCTCACCCCTGAGCAGCCTAACTGGGAGGCACCCCCCAGTAGGGACAGACTGACACCTCATTCAACCCGGTACTTCTCTGAGACAAAACTTTCAGAGGAACTATCAGACAGCTGAATTTGTGGTCTCACGAAAATCCGCTGCTCTGCAGCCACCGCTGCTGACACCCAGCCAAACAGGGTCTGGAGTGCACCTCTAGTAAACTCCAACAGACCTGCAGCTGAGGGGCCTGTCTGGTAGAAGGAAAACTAACAAACAGAAAGGACATCCACACCAAAAACCCATCTGTACATCACCATCATCAAAGACAAAAAGTAGATAAAACCACAAAGATGGGGAAAAAACAGACCAAAAAAACTGGAAACTCTAAAAAACAGAGCACCTCTCCTCCTCCAAAGGAACGCAGTTCCTCACCAGCAACGGAACAAAGCTGGATGGAGGATGACTTTGATGAGTTGAGAGAAGAAGGCTTCAGACGATCAAACTACTCTGAGCTACGAGAGGAAATTCAAAACAACAGCAAAGAAGTTAAAAACTTTGAAAAAAAATTAGAAGAATGGATAACTAGAATAACCAATGGAGAGAAGGGCTTCAAGGAGCCGATGGAGCTGAAAGCCAAGTTTCGAGAACTACGCGAAGATTGCAGAAGCCTCAGTAGCAGATGCGATCAACTGGAAGAAAGGGTATCGCTGATGGAAGATGAAATGAATGAAATGAAGAGAGAAGGGAAGTTTAGAGAAAAAAGGATAAAAAGAAATGAACAAAGCCTCCAAGAAATTTGGGACTATGTGAAAAGACCAAACCTACGTCTGATTGGTGTACCTGAAAATGATGGGGAGAATGGAACCAAGTTGGAAAACACTCTGCAAGATATTATCCAGGAGAACTTCCCCAATCTAGCAAGGCAGGCCAGCATTCAGATTCAGGAAATACAGAGAACGCCACAAAGATACTCCTCGAGAAGGGCAACTCCAAGACACATTATTGTCAGATTCACCAAAGTTGAAATGAAAGAAAAAATGTTAAGGGCAGCCAGAGAGAAAGGTCGGGTTACCCACAAAGGGAAGCCCATCAGACTAACAGCTGATCTCTCAGCAGAAACTCTACAAGCCAGAAGAGAGTGGGGGCCGATATTCAACATTCTTAAAGAAAAGAATTTTCAACCCAGAATCTCCTATCCCGCCAAACTAAGCTTCATAAGTGAAGGAGAAATAAAACACTTTACAGACAAGCAAATGCTGAGTGATTTTGTCACCACCAGGCCTGCCCTAAAAGAGCTCCTGAAGGAAGCACTAAACATGGAAAGGAACAACCGGTACCAGCCACTGCAAAAACATGCCAAATTGTAAAGACCATCGAGACTAGGAAGAAACTATAGCAACTAACGAGCAAAATAACCAACTAACATCATAATGACAGGATCAGATTCACACATAACAATATTAACGTTAAATGTAAATGGGCTAAATGCTCCAATCAAAAGACACAGACTGGCAAACTGGATAAGGAGTCAGGACCCATCAGTGTGCTGTATTCAGGAAACCCATCTCACGTGCAGAGACACACATAGACTCAAAATAAAGGGATGGAGGAAGATCTATCAAGCAACTGGAAAACAAAAAAAGGCAGGGGTTGCAATCCTAGTCTCTGATAAAATAGACTTTAAACCAACAAAGATCAAAAGAGACAAAGAAGGCCATTACATAATGGTAAAGGGATCAATTCATCAAGAAGAGCTAACTATCCTAAATATATATGCACCCAACACAGGAGCACCCAGATTCATAAAGCAAGTCCTGAGTGACCTACTAAGGGACTTAAACTCCCACACAATAATAATGGGAGATTTTAACACCCCACTGTCAGCATTAGACAGATCAACGAGACAGAAAGTTAACAAGGATATCCAGGAATTGAACTCAGCTCTACATAAAGTGGACCTAATAGACATCTACAGAACTCTCCACCCCAAGTCAACAGAATATACATTTTTTTCAGCACCACACCACACCTATTCCAAAATTGACCACATAGTTGGAAGTAAAGCTCTCCTCAGCAAATGTAAAAGAACACAAATTATAACAAACTGTCTCTCAGACCACAGTGCAATCAAACTAGAACTCAGGATTAAGAAACTCACTCAAAACCGCTCTACTACATGGAAACTGAACAACCTGCTCCTGAATGACTATTGGGTACATAATGAAATGAAGGCAGAAATAAAGATGTTCTTTGAAACCAACGAGAACAAAGACACAACATACCAGAATCTCTGGGACACATTCAAAGCAGTGTGTAGAGGGAAATTTATAGCACTAAATGCCCACAAGAGAAAGCAGGAAAGATCCAAAATTGACTCCCTAACATCACAATTAAAAGAACTAGAAAAGCAAGAGCAAACACATTCAAAAGCTAGCAGAAGGCTAGAAATAACTAAAATCAGAGCAGAACTGAAGGAAATAGAGACACAAAAAACCCTTCAAAAAATTAATGAATCCAGGAGCTGGTTTTTTGAAAAGATCAACAAAATTGATGGACCGCCAGCAAGACTAATAAAGAAGAAAAGAGAGAAGAATCAAATAGATGCAATAAAAAACGAAAAAGGGGATATCACCACCGATCCCACAGAAATACAATCTACCATCAGAGAATACTACAAACACCTCTATGCAAATAAACTAGAAAATCTAGAAGAAATGGATAAATTCCTCGACAAATACACCCTCCCAAGACTAAACCAGGAAGAAGTTGAATCTCTGAATAGACCAATAACAGGTTCTGAAATTGTGGCAATAATCAATAGCTTACCAACCAAAAAGAGTCCAGGACCTGATGGATTCACAGCTGAATTCTACCAGAGGTACAAGGAGGAACTGGTACCATTCCTTCTGAAACTATTCCAATCGATAGAAAAAGAGGGAATCCTCCCTAACACATTTTATGAAGCCAGCATCGTCCTGATACCAAAACCTGGCAGAGACATAACCAAAAAAGAGAATTTCAGACCAATATCCTTGATGAACATTGATGCAAAAATCCTCAATAAAATACTGGCAAACTGAATCCAGCAGCACATCAAAAAGCTTATCCACCATAATCAAGTGGGCTTCATCCCTGGGATGCAAGGCTGGTTCAACATACGCAAATCAATAAATGTAATCCAACATATAAACAGAACCAAAGACAAAAACCACATGATTATCTCAATAGATGCAGAAAAGGCCTTTGACAAAATTCAACAACCCTTCATGCTAAAAACTCTCAATAAATTAGGTATTGATGGGACGTATCTCAAAATAATAAGAGCTATCTACGACAAACCCACAGCCAATATCATACTGAATGGGCAAAAACTGGAAGCATTCCCTCTGAAAACTGGCACAAGACAGGGATGCCCTCTCTCACCGCTCCTGTTCAACATAGTGCTGGAAGTTCTGGCCAGAGCAATCAGGCAGGAGAAGGAAATAAAAGGTATTCAATTAGGAAAAGAGGAAGTCAAATTGTCCCTGTTTGCAGATGACATGATTGTATATCTAGAAAACCCCATTGTCTCAGCCCAAAATCTCCTTAAGCTGATTAGCAACTTCAGCAAAGTCTCAGGATACAAAATTAATGTACAAAAATCACAAGCATTCTTGTACACCAATAACAGACAAACAGAGAGCCAAATCATGAGTGAACTCCCATTCACAATTGCTTCAAAGAGAATAAAATACCTAGGAATCCAACTTACAAGGGATGTGAAGGACCTCTTCAAGGAGAACTACAAACCACTGCTCAATGAAATAAAAGAGGATACAAACAAATGGAAGAACATTCCATGCTCATGGGTTGGAAGAATCAATATCGTGAAAATGGCCATACTGCCCAAGGTAATTTATAGACTCAATGCCATCCCCATCAAGCTACCAATGACTTTCTTCACAGAATTGGAAAAAACTACTTTAAAGTTCATATGGAACCAAAAAAGAGCCCGCATCGCCAAGTCAATCCTAAGCCAAAAGAACAAAGCTGGAGGCATCACGCTACCTGACTTTAAACTATACTACAAGGCTACAGTAACCAAAACAGCATGGTACTGGTACCACAACAGAGACATAGATCAATGGAACAGAACAGAGCCCTCAGAAATGATGCCGCATAGCTACAACTATCTGATCTTTGACAAACCTGACAAAAACAAGAAATGGGGAAAGGATTCCCTATTTAATAAATGGTGCTGGGAAAACTGGCTAGCCATATGTAGAAAGCTGCAACTGGGTCCCTTCCTTACACCTTATACAAAAATTAATTCAAGATGGATTAAAGACTTATATGTTAGACCTAAAACCATTAAAATCCTACAAGAAAACCTAGGCAATACCATTCAGGACATAGGCGTGGGCAAGGACTTCATGTCTAAAACACCAAAAGCAATGGCAACAAAAGCCAAAATCGACAAATGGGATCTCATTAAACTAAAGAGCTTCTGCACAGCAAAAGAAACTATCATCAGAATGAACAGGCAACCTACAGAATGGGAGAAAATTTTTGCAACCTACTCATCTGACAAAGGGCTAATATCCAGAATCTATAATGAACTCAAACAAATTTACAAGAAAAAAACAAACAACCCCATCAAAAAGTGGGCAGAGGACATGAACAGACACTTCTCAAAAGAAGACATTTATGCAGCCAGAAAACACATGAAGAAATGCTCATCATTACTGGCCATCAGAGAAATGCAAATCAAAACCACAGTGAGATACCATCTCACACCAGTTAGAATGGCCATCATTAAAAAATCAGGAAACAACAGGTGCTGGAGAGGATGTGGAGAAATAGGAACACTTTTACACTGTTGGTGGGACTGTAAACTAGTTCAACCATTGTGGAAGTCAGTGTGGCGATTCCTCAGGGATCTCGAACTAGAAATACCATTTGACCCAGCCATCCCATTACTGGGTATATACCCAAAGGACTATAAATCATGCTGCTATAAAGACACATGCACACGTATGTTTATTGCGGCACTATTCACAATAGCAAAGAGTTGGAACCAACCCAAATGTCCAACAACGATAGACTGGATTAAGAAAATGTGGCACATATACACCATGGAATACTATGCAGCCATAAAAAATGATGAGTTCGTGTCCTTTGTAGGGACATGGATGAAACTGGAAAACATCATTCTCAGTAAACTATCGCAAGGACAAAAAACCAAACACCGCATGTTCTCTCTCATAGGTGGGAATTGAACAATGAGAACTCATGGACACAGGAAGGGGAACATCACACTCTGGGGAGTGTTGTGGGGTGGGGGGAGGGGGGAGGGACAGCATTAGGAGATACACCTAATGCTAAATGACGAGTTAATGGGTGCAGGAAATCAACATGGCACATGGATACATATGTAACAAACCTGCACATTGTGCACATGTACCCTAAAACCCTAAAGTATTAAAAAAAAAAAAAAAAAAAAAAGCCTAGCATCTCTCTTGCCACATGACACGCTGGCTCCTTTTCACCTTCTGCCATGATTGAAAGCTTCCCGAGGCCCTCACCAGAAGCAGATGCTGGTGCCATGCTTCCTTTATAGCTTTAGAACCATGAGCCAAAATAAATCTCTTTTCTTAATAACTTACTCAGCCTTAGGCATTCCTTTAGAGCAATGCAAATGGAAGAACACAGGGGCGATTGCTCTGCCTACCAAAATAAATGTACACACAATTATATATGCATACAAACTAGGAAATATAGTCATTTATATTTATCAGGATCCAAAATATCATGTCCCTATCCCAACTGTCTACTGTCTGTCCCCTCACTGCCCCTGAAAAAAAGAAAAAATATCCTAAGACGCAAACACTCAAACCACGGAATGAAATACTCTTGGAGATAAAAAAGTCAAATACTTCTTTTGCTATGTGGATTTAAGAGAAACATCTCCACAGTATCAGTTGTGTGGGAGTTTATGTGTAGGAATCTAACTGCTCATAAGTTATCTCCATGAGGTCCTGCTCACAGTATGAATAGACGGGATCCTGTTATATCTGCTCACTGTTTGCCTTGCAGTTGTGCATATAAATTATGTCTAAACCCTTTTCTTCTTAATCATTCTTCTTTCAGAAATTTTATTTATCTTTCTAATTTGATTAGACAAGGCTCTCCTATCCCCCACTGCTTTTTTAACAGCACAGAGATAGCAGGAGGATTGATCAGTGACTGGAGATCCACAGGGGTGATAAGCTTTTCTGTATTATTTATGTAGAAGGCAAAACACAGCAGAACGAGAAATATCAGATTCCAGATTTCACGTCCCATATGTCCCCATCCAACCCTGTATCATGCATTAAACAAATAAAAAGTAACAGAAGGGCCCAGCATGGTGGCTTCTGCCTATAATCCCAGCACTTTGGGAGATCGAGATGGGCAGATCACTTGAGCTCAGGAGTTCGAGACCAGCCTCGGCAACATAGTGAAACCCGATCTCTACAAAAATACAAAAATTAGCCGGGCGTAGTGGCATGTGCCTGTTGCCCCAGCTACTTGGGAGGCTGAAGTAGGAGGATTGCCTGAGCCTGGAAGGTGGAGTTTGCAGTGGGCTGAGATTGTGTCAATGCACTCCAGCCTGGGCAGCAGAGCCAGACCCTGTCTCAAAAAAAAAAAAACAAAAAAAAAAAAAAAAAGAGAGAGAGAGAGAGAAAATAAGTAACAGAACTAGAACTAGCAGCATTTCATATTCCAGCTACCTTTTCCCTATTTACAAACTCCTGAGTTTGAAACATTTGTTATATTTGGTTTTGAGTGAAACCAGAATCAATAACAAATTTGTTTTGCATTCATTCCTCAATATATTTACTGTGTGAATATGGATCAGCAGGGATGGTGTGAGACTGCCACACTCAAGCTGGGCGTCTGTGCAATCCACATCAACACTTCCAATACTCTCAAGCAAGGCCAATAAATCATAAAGCTCATGTGCTACTGAATTCAGCACTTCACCACCGGCAAAATCAATGGAGATGCTTCCAGAATTTTCAGTTTTACAGCTTCTTGAACAAATCTTTTCCCCTACTCCCTCTGTTTGCCTGTCTGGCTAAGGTTGAGGCATGGACACTGGGTTTGCCTCCTCTCCATCCACCTTCTCTGTCCCCTATTGAGAAATGACCACGTGGTTGAGGTTGATCTTGTAGCCAAGCCAATTGTGGTTTTTCCATCCCTGTTCCCAGTGAGGCAACCTGCTGCACATCATTCCCCTGGCAACCAAGACTGGTTCAGTTTGGGTTGATTCGATGCTAGCAGAAGTTTTTTGGGGCTTCTAGGTAAAGCATCCTCATCCTTAAGTGAGAGTCTCAAAGAGTCATCTTTCCCCATCCCAAACTGATTCTAGAACTTCTTCAGGCATCTTGTTATCGATCTGATGAAGTAACTGACCTAGAAGAATCACAGGGAGGTGGAGCTCCCTCCCTATCCCTGCACACACCTCTCCAGTTATGAAGGAATATATGCATTATTCTTTTGTTTGTTTAATCCTGTTTGAGCTGGAGTTTTTTGTTATATTTCCTCATTCATTCTACAGATAATTACAACGGTCTGCTGTGTACCAGGCTCTGCTTTAAGCAATGTGGATTAAAAGAACAAAAAAGGTTCCTGCCTTCCAGTAGGAAGAGTTTAAGATGCAAATAATAAATCTAATATATCAGGAAACTCAACAAGAACAAGATAAAGAACTAGAGAGTGACAGGAGCTATTGGGGGAAAGATGAGAGTAGCTGACTGTAATTTTAAATAGGGTGGTCAGGTTTCACCTCATTGAAAAATGTGATTTGGCTCACACTTGGAATCCCAGCACTTTGGGAGGCTGAGGCAGGAGGAATGCTTGAGCCTAGGAGTTCAAGACCAGCCTGGGAAACACAGCGATATCTTATCTGTACTGCAAAAAGAAAAAAAGAAATTAGCCAGGCATGGTGGCACACACCTGTAGTCCTAGCTACTCAGGAGGCTGAGGCAGGATGATCACTTGAGCCCAGGAGTTCGAGACTGCAGTGAGCTATGATTGAGCCACTGCACTCCAGCCTGGGCGACAAAGCAAGATCCTGTCTCAAAAAAAAAGTGTGTTTTGAGTAGACTTTTGAGTGAATGAGCATATGTGGATATTTGGAGAAGAGTTTTCTAGGCAGAGGATACTGCCAACACAAATTCCCTAAGTTGGGAGCTTGCTTGGGAATGTGAGAGGAGAAAGGAGTGGTGGGAGTGAAGTGAGGGAGGGCAGGGGTTAACAGGGAGCCCTGTGGGTCTTTTAGTCCAATGCAGAAGCATTTTGTTTGGCTTTGACTCTGATTCAAGTGGGGAACCACAGAAGGCTTTTGAGCAGAGTGAAAATGATCACTCTAGCTGCTTTGTTGGGAAAGGACTTTGGAGCAGTAAAGCAAGGTGCAGGGAGCTGACTTAGAAGGCCACAGTCCCATGCCAGGCTGGAGATGCTGCAGCAGTGGTCCAGGGTGGTAGCGATGAAGGTGGTGAGCAGTGGTTTGGATTCTGGATATGTTCTGAAGGCAGAGCCAACAGGATTTCCTGAGTACAGGGGAACGTAAGAGAAAAGCAAGGAGTCAAGGATGACTCCAGCTGAAAGCAACCTAAATCATTAACTCTCAAATTTACCTGACTTGATTATCATCTATTTACAACTCACGAATGTTACAAACCATGGAGAAGTCCAACCCAAACACAGGGTTCACATGCAAACCAGTAATTTGATATTGAGGGCTCTATATGTTCCATCCATCACATCCCCCTACTTAAAATATTTTCCTTGGCTGCCTTTTAAGAATAAAGTTATTTTCCACAGTCTTTGAGAGTTAACACAGGTAGGCCCGAAGTGATGACCATTCTGTCCTCTGCAGCAACGCCATTGCCCTTTATCCTTGCGTGATGTGGTTTTCCTGTGTCTTCTGCTGCTGGACATGATGACGATATCCCTCCCTTGTTGATGGACTCAGCATCTGTACATGGGATATTTTGACTCCAATTTTCCTGATGCATCATCCTAATTGTCTGGTAGTTACTGACTGTCACTTACCAACCGGTGTGAGATATTCTTCAGCTCTTCATCAGGAACAGAATTACAGCCTCTATCTTTAGAAATGATATATGCTGAGGATTATTCATGTTTATAATTACAAATCTAGCAGAAGTGCAATTATTAACAAAAAGCCATTGGAAAGGACATTTTGTTGTATAACGCAGAACCTGCTGTTAGCCTCTTGTGCTGGTATTACTTTTGTTGCTGTAATTTCCACCTGCATTTCAGTTGTAATTTAACATTATCTGTCTTCTCTGTATCTTTCTACCTGATTGTAATTGTTAGGACTCCTGCCGTTTATTCTTAAATACTTTCTTGTCTGTTCTGAATTACTGGGCTATTTTCTATGATGATAACATAAGAAACAGCTGCAGCAACCCTTGTTGCATTGTAAAAACTTCAGAGGGCTGGTTTATCTCTAGTTTAAAACCAGTGAAGGAAAGAGTGGGGGGACCTTCGGAGGTCATTCACATAAAACCATGGTTTTAAGAATGAAGAAACTGAAGCTTTTGAGTGATTAAGTTGCTCACGATCATTTACATTCTTATTGTTATGCCATACTCTGGAGTAGCAAGTATGGATATATATTCAGAGATAGGATCTTTTAAGTCCTAGCACCCTGCAATTTATGCTGATTAACCAACGACCTGCCTAACAGAGCTCGAGATGGGAAGGGAAGCGACACTAAATCCTTTTTCAGAGCCAGACACTGCTAGGTGCTTTGTATCATGGACCACATTGATATGCACAATAACCTGACGGGGTAGGAATAATTATGCCAATTTCTCTCTCTCTCTGTCTCATACACACACCCACCCACACACACACACACACACGCTGGGATTTTTGGGAGATGAAGCAACAGGCTCAAGAGCACACGGGTAGTAACTCTCAAATAGTAAGAACTGCTTGACTTTCCACCCTTTCTCTTTCTACCAAGTCAGGAACAGAATAATGGAATTTTCCAAAGGAATAAGATATGAATATGAGCTACTTTTTTTTGTTTGTTTTTTTGAGATGGAGTCTTACTCTGTCGCCCTGGCTAGAGTTCAGTGGCGCAATCTCGATTCACTGCAACCTCCCTCTCCTGGGTTCAAGGGATTCTCCTGCCTCAGCCTCCGAAGTAGCTGGGACTACAGGCATGTGCCACCACACCCAGCTAATTTTTTGTATTTTTAGTAGAGTCAGGGTTTCACTGTGTTAGCCAGGGTGGTCTCGACCTTCTGACCTTGTGATCCGCCCACCTTGGCCTCCCAAAGTGCTGGGATTACAGGCATAAGCCACCACATACGGCCAAGTATGAGCTACTTTTAAGGCAGTTGGAAGCCCAAAGAGCTTGGGAAACCATGAAGACTGGGCCTCACAACTGCAGTTTTCTCAGGCCTATGCAGCTGCCTCCATCCTTTTGCTCTGAGCAAACTGGACCTAGTTAAGCAATGTTGCCCAACTGTTAAAAAAGGAAGCTCAGAACTAGGAGGTAGGATGCCAGATAATTTGCTTAAATTTTTGGTTTTTAAAATCTTGAGTCTCTGAGGTTGTTTTGTGCCTCATTGGTCTAAAGTGACTCAGTCTGACTGAGGAAGGGGTTGGAGGAGGAAGGAATTTAAAAACGAAAGATTGGTGGGAAAAGGATACTGCCTTAGGTTGTCTGTAGGTAAATAAGGGTTTGACTCTACAAAAACTCTCTTCCTGAAATAATCAAGAATGCTTCACATCAGAAGCATCAATTAAATGGCTGCCTTCTTTTTGTTAATTCTTTAGTCTTTAGCTATTTCTGCTGTTGCTGCAGGGGCAGAGAGATGGTGAAAGAATCAACCTCAGGAAATAGTATGGAGGTCAAAGGTCAGCTAAGCGGATCTGCTGATTTTCTGATCTGTGGAGCTTTCTGAGTGAGTCTCCCTTGAATTGCAGGAGGGCATCCAATAGGAACCCCAGTATGCAACAATCTCAAGAGATAGCCTCTAGAACACTGGGATTAGCATTAATCTATGAAAATGAGGTGCTATAATGATGATGATGATGAGACTAGAACCTATAGTTACATGCACTGTGGGAAAGGTTTGAATTGAAAGGCTGAAGGAGGGAGTGGTTGTCTTCCAAGAGGGTATGATGGTCATGCTGAATGATGAATGAAGTGAAAGAAGTCAATGAAGCTGCACTAAGACCATAGGTCAGGTTCAAGTAGTAACTCCCAAGAGTTCAACCACATAATGACGCATTGAAGGATGTCTATTACAATCATAAGAAACAGCAAAGTGGTTGAGTATAGTGGCTCATGCCTGTAATCCCAGCACTTTGGGAGGCCAAGGTGGGCAGATCACTTGAGGTCAGGAGTTCGAAACCAGCCTGGCCAACATGGTGAAACCCCATCTCTACCAAAAATACAAAAACTAGCAGGGCATGGTGGTGCCTGCCTGTAATCCCAGCTACTTGGGAGGCTGAGGCAGGAGAATCACTTGAACCTGGGAGGCAGATGTTGCAGTGAGTTGAGATTGTGCCACTGCACTCCAGCCTGGGTAACAGAGTGAGACTCTGTCTCAAAGAAAAGAAAGAAGAAAAGAAACAGCAGAGTGTCCCATCTGTCCTGCGGGTCCTAAGGAAACTGATTAATGGCTTCAAAAGTTTATTTCTCATCAAAATGAACTTGGTTAATTACAAATCCAGATTTTTTAGTCCTGCCTCCAAAAAGTCTGATTTTACCAATGAAAATAACCCCCAGGTAATTCCTGCAAGCAGCCTCACTGGAAACATCAGGGGTAGGTGACCCCAACTTCTCTCATTGTGGGTTTCTGTGTCCTACCTTTCTTTTTTGCTTTTTATTTTTAATAAACAGGGTCTTGCTCTCTTGCCCAAGCTAGGGTGCAGTGGTGCAATTATAGCTCACTTCAGCCTTAAACTCCTGGGTTCGAGGAATCTTCCTGCATTGCTGGGATTACAGATGTGAGCCACTGTGTCAGGCTCTCTGTGTGTTCCTTCTAATAGTACTTCTAGAACATCTCTTAGTTTTTTTCTTTTCCAGCTCAGAGATTCTTAATTTGAGTTTCTGGGGCTCAATGAATAGGGCCCAGGGGATCTACAACCCCCCTGAAATTATATGCAGAATTTCACATATATATGAGCTATGTGAAGAGTCTCAAAGGAATCTGTGGTTTCCAAAGGGTTTAGAACAATTGCTCCAACTGTTCTATTTATCTCCTTTCTGCCCTGACCCCTGGAGCTGGTTCATGGCTTTTTATCCTGGCCAGTCTTCCTGGCTTTAGTGGACAGTACATTTCTCTTTGACTTTGAAACTTTACATTAACTATGAGACATAGCATGAAACTTTGGAAAGAGGGGGGATCACATCTATGTTTCTATTAAAATTAATTTCCTTTGGAAGAATATGCCTGTGACAGTTTTCATAGAACACTGCTGTCCCCATTTTAATGAGAAACTTAAAAAAATTCATCCACATCACCAATATTCTATTGTGTCTCTTTTCTCCCAGAAGCCGATCTCTTTGCTAAACCATCTTCAGCACAGCTCCAGTTGTAGTTCTTTGCTTGTCTGGGTCCTTTGTTGCCCTCCCAGTACTCTGCTGTCCACAGAATATAGCCCTGACTCGGTAGCCTGGCATCTGTGCCCTTTGCAATCTGACTACCTCCTGCTGCTCTCCTAATTGTTCCATGTTCCAAGCTAACTGTGCTCCTCGCCATTGCCCAAGCCCTGTCTGTGCCCTCTTCCCTCTGGGCCTACAGGGGATGCCCTCCCTCTCCTCTCCATCTGTCACCGTGTACCCTTGTTCAAGGCCCTCATCCCATCTCTCCGTCAGCCAGAAATTTCCTCTTCTGTGAACATCAATTGTACTTGGTTCATACGGGTCTTATGGCATTTGTTACATATTGATTTTTGTTTGATTATGCATGATTTGTGTTTCTCTTTTTTCTTATTAGATTCCAAGACCTTTCATCACAGGGCCCTTGCTGATTTAACTGTGTATCATCTGATCAATTGCCTGTCACAGTACCTAGCATACAAAAAGCCCTCAATAAAATCTGGTGAATGCGTTTAAAAACCTAGATAGGGCTATTTTAATTCAGAAAAATAAATCTGTTTCCCTTTTCTCCTGGTAATCTAAGTTGGGCAATTGCACAAGAACTGCATATAAACTGCATTCAACTCTTGATAAATTAGAAAAGTCATCTGATGGCTTCATTAAAATGTGGGCTTTAAAATTATTTATGATTTCATTTTTCATAACATCTTTGTGAGACTTGTAGTAGTGTAGTATTTCCCCCCATCTTTTGGCTGGTGATTTCACTGAGGTGAGAGGTTAAAGTGGGTCATTCAAGGCCATAGAGCAGGCAGGTGACAAAACTGGCACTGGAACCTTGGCCTCCTGGGGCCATGTTAGCAGAGCGTAGCATTGATTGCACTAAGAATGGAATACAAATGTGCTCACACATTGCCAAATCCTGTGGGTCAAAAAGTTTGTTTTAGTGAAAGCGTCACAGATAATGAAGTATTTGAAATTTTCTCTTTTCAGCAGTCAATTTTGGCATGCAGGCTCCCCTCTCTCTGTTCCCTAAATAAGGACACGTCTGTAGGTCTGGTCCTCAGCCCTGTCTGTCTGTGACCTTCTCCAGTATCCAGGACCCTCAGCGATCAATACCTGCCTCGTGGTTTCAATGATCAGCACTCTGCTGACTTACCTAACGTCTTTGTCTATGGTGATGACCCCTGCCTGCTCTCCACCTCACATCTCTTGTGGTTTACCAGAAGTTTCCACTTAGAATTCTGCCATCACTTCAAAATCCAGATATCTAAATCCAAACTCATCATCTGCTCTCTGAACAAACTTACTCCTTTCTCAATCTACATTTTTCTACCATCATTCTCCTAACCATCCAAGTTCAAAATCATTGTTATCTTTAACTTCCTTTTCTTTATTTTTTTAAGAGACAGCTTCTCATCCCATTGCCCATGCTGGAGTGAAGTGGTGTGATCATGGCTCACTATAGTTTCAAACTCCGGGGCTCAAGTGATCCTCCTGCCTCAGCCTCCCAAGTAGCTAAGACTACAGGCACACATCTCTGCACTCAGCTATTTTTTTTTTTTTGAGACAGCATCTTAATCTGTTGCCCAGGCTGGAGTGCAGTGCTGTCATCTCGGCTCACTGCAACCTCTGCCTCCTGGGTTGAAACGATTCTCCTGCCTCAGCCTCCTGAATAGCTGGGATTAGAGGCACCACACACAGTTAATTTTTGTATTTGTAGTAGAGATGGGGTTTCACCATGTTGGCCAGGCTGCTCTTGAACTCCTGATCTCAAGCGATCCGCCCGCTTGGGCTCCCAGTGTTGGGACTTCAGTTGTGAGCCACTGCGCCAGGCCTAATTTTTAAATTTTTGTAGAAATGGGGTCTTACGTTGGCCAGGCTGGTCTTGAACTCCTAGCTTCAAGTGATCCTCCTGTCTTGGCCTCCAAAAGTACTGAAATTACAGAAATGAGCCACTATGCCTGGCCTGTTATTTTCAGCTTTTTAATTGGCTTTGTCTTATGGATACTTCCTTCAAAATGTCTATCATGTCCATTTGAGAATCTAGAGTTTTTTGTTTTTTTTTTTTGCCGAGGATTACCTCTTTCTCTAGAGCCCTCCACCTCATGCACATTCCTTTCTTTCTGTTTTCATCACCACATTGTGTCTAGGCCTTCTCTTCCTCTTCCTTAAATTTCACTGGTGTTCATTTGATTACAGGATGAAATCTATAGTCTTCAACCTGGCATACAAAACCTCCCACAATCTGACTCTAGTTGATCTTTCCATCTTTCTAGTCTAATAGTTGCCTGTAGTAATTTTTTTTCCAATTCTTCTGTTCACTGTCCTGGAATGCATCTTCTATGGCCTTGCTTTGGTCCTCAGTTTAGTTCTTTTATTTTCCAGTCTACTCCTTTGGATACTTCTCATCTTCAAGGTCCAGCTCATATCTCATCTTTTTGATATGACCATTCCTAAATATTTAAATCCATATTCTGAAGTTCTTGGCCCTTGTTGTCTACATCTTTGCTGCTCAAAGTGTCATTAAATGAGCAGCAGCATTGGCACCACCTGGAAGATGGTTAGAAATGAATCTTGGGGCTCTGCCTCAGACCTGCTGAATTCAAATCTGCATTTTAGCATGATCCTTGAAGTGATGCATGAAACACTTGTCTGTCCCATTTAGATACTTAGATAATACTCAATCCTAACACTAACTTATGTACTTATCTGCACTCCTCAAGATCCTTGAAGTCTGCAAACCTGTTTTATTTTTCTTTAGTATCTCTGAAACACAATTTCATGGTAAAGTAGGTGCTTACTAAATAGATTTTAGTGTCCTTCTCTTTCTTTTTCTATTTAAAGGAGGAAAAAACTCCCAAGACTCCTAGAAAGTGAGCATGAGCTGCTATGGTTTGAATGTAACCTCTTCAAAATTCAGGTATTGTCAATGAGATACTGTTAAGAAGTGAAGTCTTTAGGATGCGATTGAGCCATTAGAGCTCCTCCCTTGCAAATGGAACAAGGTCAGCAAACAAATAGGAGTGCTAAGGTAAATGACTGTAGAACAAAATGGTGTTTATGTAGCTTGATGGTACATGTAATTTCACAATTGCATTTTGTTTCTGCAAAACATATGAGGTTTTGCTAAGCTTAGTAGAGAAATGCCTGCTTTGTGGCAATGTTGTCCATTAGTTAACCAGAGAGAAATATGAGAACAGATGATGTCACTATATTCTTCCATTAGCCTAGGTTCATAAAAGCTCTAAAACTACAAGTGTTATAGATGACTCCAGCATGCACTCATACTGTTACTTAACTTTCTTCATGGAAATGTGTCTTATTCTGTCAACAGACTAAAAGAGGGGCAAGGACATGTATTATATAATTTTGTATATACTTGATAATGCTCAGGACATAGAGCTTCGGTTCCTTCCCTCCCTCCCTCCCTCCTGCCCACCCTCCCTTTCTTTATTCCTGCCTTTCATCCTTTAAGTGTTTGTTGAGTAATTGAGATCACATATTGAGATATTGTATCTATAGAATAGAATATTCTATTCTAGTGCTATTATATATGCTGGGGATAAATCACGCATTAAAATGAATGTCCTTCTCTTTATGGAACTTGCATTCCAGTGGAGCAAAAAGATAAACAAAATCATAAGAGGAATTTATACTTAGAGCATGACAAGTGCTGCAGAAAAAGATTAGAGAAGAGGGCTTGGAATTGGGGAGGTATACTTTAAAATAAAAAGCCAGAGAAGACCACCTTTGAGAACATAATTTAAGTAAATACTTGAAGGAGGTAAATTATGTAGCTATCTGAGGGAAGAACATCCCAGAGAGTGGAACAGCAAGTACAGGGTGGAGGTGGGCATGAACAGGGAAGAGTAAGAACGGTCTTTTGGGTTTGAAGTAGAAGGAGCTTGCAGGAGAATGACAGGAGAGATGAGGTCAGATATTATGTCTTAATAGGATCTCTCTGGCTGCAATATTGAGAAAAGCCAGAAGGGGGACAAGGTGGAGGTGGGAAGACGAATTAGAAGGCCACTGCAATAATACAGACAGGAGATGGTGGTGGCTTAGACCAGGGAAGCAGCCATGGAAGAGGTGAGAGGCGGTTAGATTCTGCATATATTCCGAGAGTACGGCCAACAGGATTTGCTGAAAGATTGAATTTGGAGTATGAGAGACAGAGAGGCATCCAGGATCCAGGCATTTAAGATTTTTGGCCTGAGCAACTAGAAAGATGCAGCTGCCATCAAGTGAGATGGGGGAAGGCTGCGGTGGAGAAATCTTTTTCAGGGAAGATTAGGAACTTAGCTTTGGCAATGTTGAGTTTGACATATCTTTTAGACAAGTGGAGATATTGAGGAGGCAGTTGAATATTTGTGGAATGAATGAATAAGCAGGATCTTAATCAAGTGTTTAACTCCCTTAAACATAAATCAACTTTTCGTCTACTTCCTCATAATGTGAGGTACTTTGGGAGGTGACATTGGAAATCAGACTCTTCTGACCAAGGCCCAGGTCTGCCTGAATTCCAGGCCTGGAGATCTGACAATGTGCTGGCCATCTTCCCTTAAATGTTCTCTAGAGCCTCACCATGTCTAAAATGGAACGCACTCTCTTTATCCCAAGCCTGGTCTCTCTCTTTGTGACTGTGGTGAATGGGCACCACTAGGCAGGTAAGCTGGGAGTCACACCTCATTCCTTCCATTTCCTCATCTCCATGTCTATTGGTCACCAAATGTTATCAACCCCACTTCCAAACCATCTCTAGAACCCGTCTCCCCCCTCCATCTTCACTGCTGCTTTTTTGGATTTATGCTCTTATTGTCTCTCACCTGGATTATATGTAAATCTTCTCCTACCTGGTTTCCCAGTCTCCAATCGATCCTTCACATAGCTCCCAGAGTGATTTTCTAAAATGTAAATGTGGCCATGTTACTCTTCTGCTTAAAACATTTCCAAAGGCTTTCTTCTGTCCATAAAACCCAAAACTTGAGTTTGGCCTGCAAGGATCATCATGATCTGGCTCCTGCTTATCTCTTAGATTTATTGTCCCCCCATCCCCCCATCACTCCTATCCATTGGCCAGATTATACTACCTGTAGTTAGTTAACTTATTCATTCAATTTTCAGATATAAATAGGATGCTTCATATCTTACAAGCACTATGGTAAGCTGTGGGGGATACAAAGCTAGACATTGAAAAGGCCTGAAATAAACCTCCTGGTTCTCTTCCTTCCTACTTACTTACAGTTGTCATACAGTAAGCTGTGGAGGATACAATGCTGCATTGTACACAGACTTGGTTCCTGCCCTCATGAAAATATACTTTCTCAATTTCCATGCCTTTGCTCTCTGAACCCCCTGCCTTGAATTTACTACCATCTTCTCCTCCTTCCACCTCACTGCCATGTCCTCCTTCTCCTACCAGCCACTCAAAGAATACCATCTCACCTTTTAAGAGTCAGCTTACATCATTCCCTTGTATTAAGCTCTTTACTCTATCTCCTTTTCTCTTCTAAAAATATTTCCTCCCTCAAAAGGTATTATTGAAAAACTTAATGGCTCTAGAATTGAGGATATCTCTAAATACATTCCAGGTTCAGTTCAGAATATTGTCTTATTTTATACTAGAAGATCACAGCTCAAGGAATGGGATTTCCTTCTTTATCCCAAAAGGGAAAAAAGCCTCCTTTTCCTGGACTTTTCCCATGCTCCTTGGGCTCCACAAGTGGGATAAGCAATTGTTAACTTGCTGCAGAGTGAGTAAACCCAACTGCATTGGATTCACACACAGTGGATGCTCCAGGATTTATTGATTGATTGATTGATTGATTGATTGATTGATTTTGAGACGGAGTCTCGCTCTGTTGCCCAGGCTGGAGTGCAGTGGCGTGATCTCGGTTCATTGCAAGCTCTGCCTCCTGGGTTCACACCATGCTCCTGCCTCAGCCTTCCGAGTAGCTGGGACTACAGGCGCCCACCACCACGTCCAGCTAATTTTTGTATTTTTAGTAGAGATGGGGTTTCATCATATTGGCCTGGCTGGTCTCGAACTCCTGACCTTGTGATCCACCTGCCTGGGCCTCCCAAAGTGCTAGGATTACAAGCGTGAGCCGCCGTGCCCAGCCTTCAGGATTTTTAAATAGTAAAGCCTTAGGGGTGGTGAGCTGATTGGTAAGGGTGCTAGGAAACTTGTCTTAAAGCTAAGTTTGCATAGCTAGCTTAACAATTTTCACTTAGATTAATACACATAGGTTTATAGTAGCTTGTGGGGGACTGATAAAGATGTGGGTTAAAGATTCCTTTTAAAGCCATCCCTTAACGCTACCACTGTACAGAAAGATGGCAGAGTGACTGCCTTTATAGGCACCTGCCCACACTTCCTAATCTGCCTTCAGTTGCAACTCCTAGAGTAGGCACACAGCTTCGGGTGGAAAATACATGGAAATTCAGTACTTGTAAATAGATGGGAGGTGGGTAATGAGGATGAGCGACAGAAGAAAAAACCTTCTATATTTGTCTGTTCTCACCACCTAAGGGGTTCTTCAGATAACCAGTGAGCTTTATGCTGAGGTTGAGAAATCCTTGTTACAGTCACTTTAATTGCAATCTCTATTTCTTCTCTCTTTTTCTTTCTCTCTCTGTGTCTCTACACCTCTCCCTCACTACTTTCTGGATATGCACACATATTTACATTCAGATGATTTTAGAAAGCTCCATTGGGGAATAACTATAAATTATGAATATGCAACAGCACTAAAACCAACTATTATAGTCAAAAATCCTGAAATAAACCTCCTGGTTCTCTTCCTTCCTACTTACTTACAGTCAGCACACAGCAATATATCTTAGAGTGAGGCTAAATGGATATCTGATACTCACTCGAATATGATAGGCAGTCAACAACCCAGTTATCACTGTTGAAGCATTTTAAGGACTACTTCCATGTCACTCTGGCTATGATAAAAACTATAGTCTCCAAATTGGTACAGTAGGATGAACCTTCCATGATGACTGGTAGCATGTGTTTGATTACGCATATGTATATATACATGTACACACAAATACACATACCTAAACATTATAACCAGATTAGTATATTCCTTTTGCATTGTACTGAATACTTTAAAATAATGTTTCATCAGTGATTGTCAGAGTTATAAAATCATTTGAATATATTAATAAGCTATAAACATTTTAATTTTAAAGGATAAAATATGCTGCACAAAAGAGCCAGTACAGCCACTGCTTATGTGTTTAATTTATTTAAAGAGATGCCTGTTCTGTTATTACTTCAAATATGGTTATATCTACATGTAAGTGATTTTAATTTGCTACATTTAGATGTATCAATGAGACATTTCATAAACTAAAATTGTATCACATAAGGAGACTATCTTGATTATGAAGCTTTATTAGGCGATGACTATAAGTGCCTTGTTTAATAATTATAACAGCTTAATGGCTCCTGTAGTTCTACTTTATAATGAAAGTTGCACATTTAATAATATCGAAAGGGATGGTACACGGTGAACTGACAAAAAAGTATTGATTCTGAACCTTTAAATTGGATACCTATTGATCTGATGTATAAATATTTTATTGGTGTAAATGTTTTCAGGGTTGCCAGTTTCTATTACTGCATGTTAGCAATTTTACTGGCTATGTATAATGGACAAATTAAATGCCAGGGTATGGGCATATCCAGCGCCCCACACTGATTATTTTTATTCACTTACCACTATATACTACTAGGGCCTTCCCTTTCTCTGTCCCATCTCTGTTCTGGAAGGTGAGCCACAGACTTCTGTACATGCCTCAGATACATGACAAGCCAGTGATGGGTGGTCTGGCTTGTTATCTGGTAGAGGCTGGGTGGGCATGTGTCTCTTCCTGCTAAGGCCCACAGCTCCTTAGCTAAGACTTACACATCTGCTCCAAGGCCAGTCATTTGGGCCGGAGTACTTAATGGATAACAACATGGGCTCTGGGAAGAGATAGAGCAAGATGGCTGAACAAAAGCTTCAATCAATTGTCCTCCCCACAGGAACACCAAACTGAACAACTATGCACACAAAAAAGCACCTTCATAAGAACCAAAAATCAGCTTAGGTACCAGCTTGGCCACAGTGGAGTAGACCACCAAGCAGGCTCTTGGGGTCCCTGATTCCAGGCCTAGCTCTTAGATGGCATTTCTGGATCTGACCTGGGCCAGAATGGAGCCCATTGCCCTTCTGGGAGAGTCCCAGTCCTGCCAGCATTCATCACAAGCTGACTGAAGAGCTCTTGTGCCTTGAGTGAACACTGGTGGTACCCAGGAAGTACTCACCATGGACCCAGGGTAGTGGTGATCACAGGGAGAGACTTCTCTGTTTGTGGAAAGGTGAGGGAAGAGTAGAAGAACTTTGTCTTGAGGTATGTGCTCCAGCTCAGCCACAATCGAGTAAGGCACCAGGTATATTCCTAAGGTTTCTGACTGTAGGACCTGGCTCCTGAACGGCACCTCTGGACTCACCCAGGGTTGGGGGAATTCACTTCCCTGAAGGGAAGGACACAAGCCTGGCTGGCTTTGCCACCTGCTGATTGTAGAACCCTAGGGCTATGAGCAAACATAAGCAGTAGCCAGGTGGTGGTTACCACAGGTGTTGGGTGAGACCCAATGCTGTGCTCGCTTCAGGTCTGACCCAGCACAGTCACAAGGGCAATGGCCACAAGGGTGCTTGTGTGATCCCACCCACGGTTCTAGGCAGCTCAGCACAGAGAGAGAGAGAGAGAGACGCCATTTGTTTGGGAGAAAGTAAGGGAAGAGAACAAGAGCCTACATCTGCAAATCCAAAGAATTCTTCCAGATCTTTTCCAAGACCACCAAGTATCTCTAAGAGACTACAAGAGTCACAGTGTTACTAGACTCGGGGTGCCCCCTAATGCAGTTACAGCTACAGTGACCAAAAACTTAGATCACAACACTCAAGTCCCTTTGAATACCTGGAAAGCCCTTCCCAAGAAGAATGGGTACAAATGAGCCAAGACTTAGAAGACTACAATAAATAACTAGCTCTTCAATGCCCAGATACTGACAAACATCCATAAGCATCAGGACCATCCAGGAAAAATAATCTTACCAAACAAACTAAATAAGTCACCAGGGACCAATCCCAGAGAGACAGAGATATGTAACCTTTGAGACAGAGAATTCAAAATAACTGTTTTGAGGAAATACAATGAAATTCAAGATAACATAGAGAAGCAATTCAGAATTCTATCAGATACATTTAACAAAGAGATTGGAATAATTAAAAAGAATCAAGCAGAAATTCTGGAGTTGAAAAATACAACTAACATACTGAAGAATGCATCAGAGTCTCTTAGTAGAATTGATCAAGTAGAAGAAAGAATTAGTGAGCTTGATGACAGGCTATTTGAAAATACACAGTCAGAGGAGACAAAAGAAAAAAAGAATGAATAAGAATGAAGAATGCCTCCAAGATGTGGAAAATATCCTCAAAAGGGCAAGTGTAAGTGTTATTGGCCCTAAAGAGGAAGTACAAAGAGAAATAGGTGCAGGAAATTTATTCAAAAAGATAATAACAGAGAACTTAACAAACCTAGAGAAAGATGTAAATATACAAGTGTAAAAACACCAAGCAGATTTAGCCCAAATAAGCCTACCTCAAGATGTTTAATAATCAAACTCGCAAAGATCAAGGATAAAGAAAGGTTCCTAAAAGCAGCAAGAAGAGAAACAAATAACATAAATAGAGTTCCCAATATGCCTGGTAGCAGACTTTTCAGTGGAAACCTTACAGGCCAGGAGAAACTGGCATGACATATTTAATGTGCTGAAGGAAAAAAACCTTTTATCTTAGAATAGTATATCCAGCAAAAATATCCTTTAAATATGAAGGAGAAATAATAACTTTCCTGGACAAACAAAAGTTGAGGGATTTCATCAACACTAGACCTGTCCTACAAAAAAATGCTAAAGGGAGTTTTCAATCTGAAAGAAAAGGACATTAATGAGAAATAAGAAAACATCTGAAGGTGCAAAAAACTCACAGGTAATAGTACATACAGAGAAAATCACAGAATATTATAACACTGTAATTGTAGGGTATAAACTATTCGTATCTTGAGTAGAAAGACTGAGAGATCAACCAATCAAAAATAATAACTACAGCCACTTCTCAAGAAATAGTACAATAAGATAGAAATAGAAACAACAAAAAGTTAAAAAGTATGCGGCGGGGGGGAGTGAAGTTAAAGTGTACAGTTTTTATTAGTTTTCTCTTTGCTTGTTTGTTAGCCTATGCAATCAGTATTAAGTTGTCATCCATTTACAATAATGGGTTACAAGACAGTATTTTCAAACCTCATGGTAACCTCAAATCAAAAATCATACAACAGAGAAAAAAATGTGCAAAAAATAAAAAGCAAGACATTAAAATATACCACCAGAGAAAATCACCTTTACTAAAAGGAAGAAAGAAAGAAAAGAAAGAAGGAAGGAAGGAAGACCAGAAAACAACCAGGAAACAAATATCAAAATGGCAGGAGTAAGTCCTTACTTATCAATGATAACATTGAATGTAAATGAACTAAACTCTCCAATCAAAAGATAGAGAGTGGCTGAATGGATCAAAAAAACCAAGATTCAACAATCTGTTGCCTACAAGAAACCCGCTTCACCTATAAAGACACACATAGACTGAAAATAAAGGGATGGAAAAAATATACTATGCAAATGTAAACTGAAAAAGAGCAAAGCTATACATATATCAGACAAAATAGATTTCAAGACAAAAACTATAAGAAGAGACAAAGAAGGTCCTTATATGATGATAAAGGGGTTACTTCAGCAAGAGGATATAACAATTATATATATATAAAATATATATATAATATATATTTTCACCCAGTGCTAGAGCACTCAGGTATATAAAGCAAATATTACTAGAGCTAAAGAGAAAGATAGACCTGAATACAATAATAGCTGGAGACTTCAACAGTTTCAGCATTGAACAAATGATCCAGACAGAAAATCAACAAAGAAATATCAGATGTAATCTGCAATATAGACCAAATGTCCTTAATAGATATTTACAGAACATTTCATCCAACAGCCTCAGAGTACGCATTCTTCTTCTCAGCACATGGATTAGTCTCAAGGATAGACTGTATGTTAGGCCACAAAACAAGTCTAAAAAAATTCAACAAAATTGAAATTATATCAGTATCTTCCCTGACCACAATGGAATAAAACCATAAATCAGTATCAAGAGGAATTTTGGAAAATATAAAAACACACGGAAATTAAACAGTATGCTCCTGAATGACCAGTGGGTCAATGAAGATATTAAAAAGGAAATAAAAAAAATTCTTGAAGCAGGTAATAATGGAAACACAACATACCAAAACCTATGGGATACAGCGAAGCCAGTACTAAAGGGAACTTTATGGCTCTAAGTGCCTACATCAAAAAAGAAGAAAAATTTCAAATAAACAATATAGCAATGCATCTTAAAGAATTAGAGAAGCAAGAGCAAACCAAACCCAAAATTAGTGGAAGAAAATAAATAAAGATCAGAGAAGAAATAAATAAAATTAAAATGGAGAAAACAATATGAAAGATCAATGAAACAAAAAGTTGGGTTTTTCTTTTCCTTTTTCTTCCTTTTTTTTTTTTTTTTTTTTTGAGACAGAGTCTGGCTCTGTCACCCAGGCTGGAATGCAGTGGCATGATCTCAGCTCACCACAACCTCCACCTCCTGGGTTCAAGCAATTCTCATGTCTTAGCTTCCTGGGTAACTGGGATTACAGGTGTGCCAACATGCCTGGCTAATTTTTGTATTTTTAGTAGAGGTGGGGTTTCACCATGTTGGTTAGGCTGGTCTCAAACTCCTGGCCTCAAGTGATCCACCTGCTATCCTCCCAAAGTGCTGGGATTACAGGGGTGAGCTACTGTGCCTAGCCAAAAAATTGGTTTTCTTAAAAAGATAAACAGATTTTTTGTCAGTTGACAAGACTTAAATCTAAGACCTCAAGCTATGAAACTATTAAAAGCAAACATTGGGAAAACTCTCCAGGCAAGTGATTTCTTGAGTAATACCTTACATGCACAGGCAACCAAAGCAAAAATGGACAGATGGGATCACATCAAGTTAAAAAGCTTCTGCACAGTAAAAGAAACAATCAATAAAGTGAAGAGACAGCCCATTTAATGGGAGAAAATATTTGCAAACGATCCACCTGACAAAGGATTAATAACCAGAATGTATAAGGAACCCAAGCAACTCTATAGGAAAAAAATCTAGGCCAGGCATGGTGGCTCACGCCTGTAATCCTAGCACTTTGGGAGGCCGAGGCAGGTGAATCACCTGAGGTCGGGAGATCGAGACCAGCCTCACCAATATGGAGAAACCCTGTCTTTACTAAAAATACAAAATTAGCTGGGTATGGTGGCCCATGCCTGTAATCCAGCTCTTCGGGAGGCTGAGGCAAGAGAATTGCTTGAACCTGGGAGGTGGAGGTTGCGGTGAGTAGAGATTGTGCCATTACACTCCAGCCTGGGCAACAAGAGTGGAACTCCATCTCAAAAAAAAAAAAAAAAAAAAAAAAAAATCTAATAATCCCATTAAAAACTGGGTGAAAGGTCTGAATAGACATTTCTCAAAAGAAGACATACAAATGACAAACAGGCATATGAAAAGGTGCTCAACATCACTGATCATCAGAGAAATGCAAATCAAAACTGCAATGAGATATCATTTCATCCCAGTTAAAAAGGCTTTTATTCAAAAGAGAGGCAATAACAAATGCTGGTGAGGATGTGGAGAAAAGGGAACTCTCGTACACTGTTGGTGGGAATGTAAGTTGGTACAACCACTATGGAGAACAGTTTGGAGGTTCCTTAAAAAATTGAAATTGAACTATCATGTGATCCAGTAATCCCACTGCTAGGTATATACCCAAAAGAAAGGAAATCAGTATATTGAAGATATATCTTATCTCTGTACTCCCATATTTGTTGCAGCACTGTTCACAATGGCCAAGATTTGGAAGCAACCTAAATGTTCATCAACAGATGAATGGATAAAGAAAATATGGTACATATATGCAATGGAGTACTATTTAGCCATAAAAAGGAATTAGCTCTTGTCATTGTCAACAACATGGATGGAACATGAGGTCATTATGTTAAGTGAAATAAACCAGGCACATAAAGACAAACTTCACGTGTCCTCACTTATTTGTGAAAGTTAAAAATTAAAACAATTGAACACATGAAGATAGAGAGTAGAATGATGGGTACCAGAGGCTGGGAAGGGTATTGAGGGTGCGGGGGAGGGATGGTGAGACAGTGGGGATGGTTAATAAGTACACAAATATAGTTAGATATTTAGAATTAATAAGATCTAGTATTTGATAACACAACAGGGTAACTATAGTCAACAATAATTTATTGTACATTTAAAAATAACTAAAAGAGTATACTTGGATCATTTGTAACACAAAGAAAGGAAAAATACTTGAGGTGATAGATACCTATTTGCCCACGCAATAATGCCTGTATCATGCCTGTATCAAAACATCTCATGTACCCCATAAATATATACACCTACTACATACCTACAAAAATAAAAAAAAACCCTGGACTCTGGAGTCAGATTCATTCAATTCAAATAATATTTATTGAGAGCCAAGAGCAGACATTGTTCCAGATGCTAGGAACAGAATAGTAATCCTGGCTTCATGGACTTCCATTCTCATGATTGCCTAGGTTCAAATCCTAACTCTACCTCATAACCTTGGGAAATATGTTTTACTGTCTGAACTTATCTCTTAATTTGTACCAGATTCATGTTTGTTCCAAGAATTTACTGAGGCAATGTATATAAAGCATCCAATATTGTGCCTAGCTCATTGCAAGTGTTACTTATTTTTATTTTTGGGTGAAAGTCTGATGCAAGCCATATTTATGCCATAAATTTAATTGGATGCGAATATGATCTACTAGTTGAAATGACTCTGATTTCTATGCTTTTTAATCTAGTCTAAGCAGTATTTATGATACAGTAATGACCACAAGACAATGAAAACACTATTATTTATCTTTATAAGACAATCCTAAGCCAAAAGAACAAAGCTGGAGGCATCATGCTACCTGACTTCAAACTATACTACAAGGCTACAGTAACCAAAACAGCATGGTACTGGTACCAAAACAGAGATATAGACCAATGGAACAGAACAGAGCCCTCAGAAATAATACCGCACATCTACAACCATCTGATCTTTGACAAACCTGACAAAAACAAGAAATGAGGAAAGGATTCCCTATTTAATAAATGGTGCTGGGAAAACTGGCTAGCCACATGTAGAAAGCTGAAACTGGATCCCTTCCTTACACCTTATACAAAAATTAATTCAAGATGGATTAAAGACTTAAATGTTAGACCTAAAACCATAAAAACCCTAGAAGAAAACCTAGGCAATACCATTCAGGACAGAGCCATGGGCAAGGACTTCATGTCTAAAACACCAAAAGCAATGGCAACAAAAAGCCAAAATTGACAAATAGGATCTAATTAAACTAAAGAGCTTCTGCATAGCAAAAGAAACTACCATCAGAGTGAAAAGGCAACCTACAGAATGGGAGAAAATTTTCACAATTTACTCATCTGACAAAGGGCTAATATCCAGAATCTACAAAGAACTCAAACAAACTTACAACAACAACAAAAAAACGACCCCATCAAAAAGTGGGCAAAGGATCTGAACAGACACTTCTCAAAAGAAGACATTTATGCAGCCAACAGACACATGAAAAAATGCTCATCATCACTGGCCATCAGAGAAATGCAAATCAAAACCACAATAAGATACCATCTCACACCAGTTAGAATGGCGATCATTAAAAAGTCAGGAAACAACAGGTGCTGGAGAGGATGTGCAGAAATAGGAACACTTTTACACTGTTGGTGGGACTGTAAACTAGTTCAACCATCGTGGAAGACAGTGTGGCAATTCCTCAAGGATCTAGAACTAGAAATACCATTTGACCCAGCCATCCCATTACTGGGTATATACCCAAAGGATTATAAATCATGCTGCTATAAAGACACATGCACACATATGTTTATTGCAGCACTATTCACAATAGCAAAGACCTGGAACCAACCCAAATGTCCATCAATGATAGATTGGATTAAGAAAATGTGGCACATATACACCATGGAATACTACGCAGCCATAAAAAAGGATGAGTTCATGTCCTTTGCAGGGACATGGATGAAGCTGGAAACCATCATTCTCAGCAAACTATCGCAAGGACAAAAAACCAAACACTGCATGTTCTCACTCATAGGTGGGAACTGAACAATGAGAACACATGGACACAGGAAGGGGAACATCACACACCGGGGCCTGTTGTGGGGTGAGGGGAGGGGGGACGGATAGCATTAGGAGATATACCTAATGTAAATGACTAGTTAATGGGTGTAGCACACCAACATGGCACATGTATACATATGTAACAAACCTACACTTTGTGCACATGTATCCTAGAACTTAAAGTATAATAATAAAAAAAAATGTAGTCAATGGTGGTGAGTCATAGGAGGGATGCCAAGTGTGGAATCACCACAGATGCCAGTCAAGGTTCAACGTGACCAGCTGTTCAGGGTGCTTTGACAATCCAAAGCCTTGAAACTAGCTAAAGGCTCCTTCTGAGTCAAATATCAAAAAAATGGATCCCAAATGACTCATAATACGATTTCTCCCAGATGCTCTTTCTGATAACTTTGTTTCCAACGTTGATATCTGATGCTCTTCCAATTACTTTGGACCACTTTCTTCCTGGAAGACTTTATATGGCTCTTATCATTGAGCAGCTGCTTTGCAATGAAGATGAGAAAAGACCTCCACTATCTTCTGTTATGATCTAAGGCCCTCAATGATGTACCCATTGCCTCCATGTATCTTCCTGGGAAGGCCTTTCTAAGGCTTTGGCTGGTATCTTAATTTCTTGCGGAATATATGTACTGGTGTTCTGGTGCTGTGAATGTCTGGATATGATGAGGTACTGACCATACCCTGGCCAATGGGTTTCCTTTTGTTTCTGTGGAGAGAGTCCCTGCTCTGGCAAGGGAAGAGATGAAAGGAAGGGAGGGTAGAAGAGGGGAAGGGAGGGGAGGGAGGGAACAATTTACTGTGCCTTTTTAAAAAGAGATCAGCCAATAAAAATGTAGATTTTGGAGATAGACAAATCTAAAAAAAAAAAAAAAAAAAGAAACGAAGGCTCCAAATTGATCACCTAAATCATACAGTCCTTTATCAAAATGCCTGGAAGCCTGTCTAGGCTGGAGGTTGGCTAACAGCATACACTCAGCTGACCCAGGGAGTACTCATTTATTTTCCTATGTTAGAAGTTAGGCCTCATCTGAAAGGCAGAGAGAAGGGCATCATCACACTCTATGCCCTATGGACTGGGATTGGGGTGGGCACTGCAGACTATTCAAGAGGGCATTTTTGGGAAAATAGGAAGAGAGCTCATGGTGGAAGACAGGGGAAGTACCAGTAGAAGCCGCATTCTGACAACATTCCACAAGGAGAGAAGCTAATTAAAAATGGAAACCTGACACGGGCCAACTAAATGAGTATCTCTGGGGCTGGGATCTGGCAGTGATCTTTCATAAAAAAATCTCCCCTAGATAATTCTAACATAGCCAGAGGTAAAAACAACAACAACAACAAAAAACCCCACTGCTGCTCCAGACTAGTAGTTCTCAAAGTGTAATTCGCAGACCAGCACACGTGGGTATTTGTAGAAGCGCAAATTAACAGGACCCCCACCACCCCAGATCTATTGAAACAGAAACTCTGAGGGTGGGACTCAGGAATCTGTGTCTTAACAAGCTCTCCAGTGATTCTGATGCTTGCTCAAGTTGGAGAACTACTGCTCTAGATAAGTCATACCAGACCAAACAAACAAACAAAAAAATCAGGAAGGTCAGGAAGGCAGGCAGGTTAAAATGGATCAGGATGGAAGTCCACTGTGGTTCCCTTTTGTACTTTAGAGAAGAATGAGAAACCCACATTGCTCACTTTCATACAGCTTTGGAGAGGGGAAGGTATCTAACCCTTCACCTTTATCTCTCTTAAAGCTTCTTCCTAGGAGCCATTAAATGACAGAGGCCTCTTGGTTCCAAGTGGGTTTTAGGATTTTTAAATAAAATGCAGAGACTAATAATGAAATTTTTTGGCCCATCAGAAAGGACAGCAGGTGGCCTTTGTCCCTAGGAGGGAGGGAGGGAGGGAGGGTAAGGGCTTTCCAGACCAGGAAAAAACAACCTAAGAATAAATAGAAAACAAAATGATTAAAACTGAACTTTGCTTTACTTTTCCCTTTTATTTCATGAAAGCAGTGTTTGGGCACAGTAGAGATATGTTAATAAAATTGAATAATGTCCCTTGCACTAAGTTTTCAGTACAAGATGAAAACTGCATAAGAACATGTTCTAATGATGCGTTGGTTTTCTCACAGTAACATCCAGCCCCCAGAACATTCTCTGGCAGCACCCACACTCTCCTGTCCTAGTGAATAAACCTGGAACAAAGCTGAAAATCTGAGGAGCTGCCGCCTGGATGGGAAAGGATATGCTTGTGAAATGTAGCTTGGCTCTGTTGCTGACTTAGATGGGAGTACAGGAAAGTCATTAGCTTCTCTGGCCCTCAATTTTCTCAAGTAGGAAATGACAGAAACCACCCAAATGAACTGAAATGTCAAAGTGATCTCCACAGGCCCAGGAAGAGGGCCAGGTGCCATAGCCAAACAGGATAGCAGAAAATCGCACAGGCTCATGGTGTCACATTCTGGTAAATGGGCATGATGAAATTTAACTAAGCTGAAAAACTGAGAAGTTTAGTGATTGAATGTGGGCCAAACATTCTATGGGCATTTTTGTTGTTGCTTATTTTGATTGTCTTTTCCTCCTCATACTCAGATGCTGTGCAAAAATTCTGTCTTTGAAAACCAATTATCAAAGTAAACCAAATGAACACTTATATATGAATTATATAAGCAAAGAACCCTAACCAAATCTCAATTGATTTTGTGAAAAAGAAATATCTTTTTTTTGCTTACTTTTAAGTTCTTTTTATCAGAAAACAAATACCACATGGGATCATTATTTTAAACACAAGCTGCATTTAAGAGAAAGTGTCTAGTAAACCTTCTGGGGCTGTAAATCAGCTGCTAATTTTGTTTGACTAAAGGCTGTAAAATGCATTTCTGGGAATTATTGTGCACAGAGAACATCCTCCTAATACTTCAGTGGGCTTGAACAGAGAAATAGAATCCTACTCAGTATACCTGTTACTAAACTGAGGCTACTCCACGACCCAGGCTCATTCTATCTAACTACATAGCCGGCTTTTCTGGATTTATGAAAGATGAGATTTTGGGAAAGAACATGAGAAACAATGAGTCATTCACAGACATGTAAGTAGAGATTTGAAATTGGTGTTCAGACCATCTAATCTTCACATTTCCTCCTTTGTTCAATCTCATTCCAGTCTCTGAAATTTTCCTAGGGCCTACTTATTACTCTGCTCTATTCACTTACTGCTATGTTCAGTTACTGCCCCGTTTCTCTAATGGAGTTTTGCTTTCAAGACTGGGGACAACTCTTCTCAATATGTATTTACATTTTTCATTTCCTTATACAAGTTACATCATTTCCTTTTTTTCTTCACGATAGTTTTCTTTAACCAATTTATTCATTTTTTTCATTTGTTATATTTTCATGTTTTTTATTCTGGTCCTTATTTTCCTCCATGACACCTCTTCTTATCCTTGATGTTGTTCTCTAGAATGCTGTTAGATTTGCTACCTGTCTCTTTCAAAATTTACCTGGGCAGTGGTAGCACACAAAGGGCCATGCAGACTTGCCAATATTAGGCTGGTTTGGCCTAGCATCATACCTGGCACACAGCAGGCATTCAATCAGTATCTATTCAATGACTGCCTGAATGAATGAAAATAGAAATGATGTCAGTATTTTTTTGCAATAATCTTAAGCAAAATTATAAACTAATAACTTCCACTCCTTTAAATGTGTGTCAACTTTTCTGTACTGATTGGAAAAACATCTAGTTCATGTGGATCAAAATTGAGTCTATATGCTATGTAGGGCAAAGGCATGCCCAGATTTTAACATCTCATCCTCAGTGACTCTAATAGTGCCTGGCACAGAGGAGATGCCCAATAAGTTTATATGAAATGACTTAGAATGGACTACCTTCCCCATGCGACTAATGATCTGTTACTACTTCCTGAAAGGTTAGCCATTATTGATATACCACTTCTAGATGCTGTAACAAATGGCACAGCTCAGCAGCAAAAGTACTTTTTAAAGTCTATGGGCCTCCACAGGTTGAGTTTGAAAAGGATTTGTTAATCCTCTGAAATTACATGTGATTTATGGGGAGAAAGTTTACAAAATTATTAATATTCTTGAAGGGGAATATGACCGCCCCCCTCCCCAAATTTCAGAACCACAGTGGATAACGAAAGTTTCTATGCTGTAAGAGCAATTAAGAAGTCCTGAAAAACAGGGAATTTAGTCAGGGAGACTTGAGTTGAAATCCTAACTCTGCCCCTTTCTGGCTGGGTGACCTTGCCCAAGTTTTAAACTCTTTCTTATCTTCAGTTTCCTTATGATGACATGTGATGTTAACAAGAAGTCTCTAGACATAGTGGTTAAACTTCAACTTGAACCCAAATTTTTCTGGCTCTAAAGCCCAGGCTTTTAACATCTATCATCCTACATTAATTAAATGAGATAACGGATGTGAAAATGCCTGATGTAAATATTTGTTAAAGCAACAACAAAAAATGTCATTTGTCAAAGTAGCAAACAAAGTATTTTTTAAAGTAACAACAAAAGAGACAGATAACCACAAAGAAAAGGCCACTTTAGAAATTCCTCTTTGACCTATTAAACAATGTTCAAATTCAAAATATGTTTGTCATTATGATTAAAAACCCAACCCCAAAACTTGGCGGAAGACGGTATAATCTGTTAGTTTGGATATATACAGACTAAGGGGATTCTTTGGAATACCCTTTGTCTGGAGTGAGCTTATGACATGGTATGGATAACCAGACTCACCTAACATTCAAATGAAGGGCTGTATGTCTTCTACACTTTGTAGACAGAGGTGGTGGATCATCTGCTTTTAAATACAGAGGGGTCCCATTCTGCTAGGATCCAGAGAGAATGAGGGTCCTATGTTACAGCTGTCCCTCTGCCTGCACAAAAGGCTGAAGAATAAACTATCATGGAGCACGGGAGATCCAGCTGTTGTCCATTTCCAGAAGAGGAGTGAATAGTGGCTTAACAGAGAGGACCTTTGCCTAGTTCTCTTTGGAAATTTCACAGTAGTGAGGCCAGGTGCGGTGGTTCACACCTGTAATCCTGGCACTCTGGGAGGCTGAGGCGGGTGGATCACTTGAGGTCAGGAGTTCAAGACCAGCCTGGTCAACATGGTCAAACCCCGCCTCTACTAAAAATACAAAAATTAGCCAGGCGTGGTGGCATGCACCTGTAATCCCAGCTACTAGGGAGGCTGAGGCAAGAGAATTGCTTGAACACAGGAGACAGAGGTTGCAGTGAGCCGAGATTGTGCCACTGCACTCCAGCCTGGGCAACACAGCGAGACTCTGTCTCAAACAAACAAACAAAAAATTTCACAGTAGTTATGAACAGATAATATGCTCAAGTATTAGCTGTTTCATTGCATTGTTCTGACAAGTGACAGGAATTTTCACTTGTTGCTTTTAACTTAAACCTTTTATGGTTTTGAGATAGGCTTATTCACTGGGCTGGAGAATGATGGATTTATCTGTATTTGTCGGATTTGTTCAGTTTTCAAGTAGCTACTCAGTGTCAGGCCCATAAATTATCTCGTTTAACTCTCTTAACACCATGGTAAGATTGACTGTATCATAATCTCCATTTATCAGATAAGGAAACAACGGTTCAGAGAAGTCACCAAGTTGAGATGATTGCCCAGCTGCACACAGCTAGTGAGTGGTGAAGCTGAGACACAAACTCAGGGCCTCCGACGCCACTTTCTATTATACTTTACTATGCTGTGCATTCATGTAAAAGCATGGTATTTTTAAAATCGCATTCTGGCTGCCAGAAGGATATCAAATCAAGTACTAAAGACAATATTATTAGAAATGGAAATCTGGACTCACCAAGAAATGTCTTTAGTTCTATATAACAGGAAGACTGGTATTTTGCTTGATATGAGTGTTTCAATATCATCTGCTCCTAAAATGCAGTCTAGACACCTCTTGTGACCTGCTCAGGTGATACTAATGAAATTTGGGTCATTTTTAGCACCTACAGAGAACAGAGAAAGAGTGCTGTGTGTTCAATACTATTGCAAAATTATGGGATAAACTGGATTTTCTTGCTTTATTTTATAAAGCTAATGCCTGATTACAAATACAAGTTTAAAACAAGCCTCAAAATTTCTTGGCACTCACTCTTTGTGGTTGGTAACATGGACATCTGTATAAAATACCCAAGATCTTCACAGAGCAAAAGTGAGTGGGAAGTTAACTTTTATTGGGTATATAATCGTCACCAGCCATGTTCAAATACTTTTTCTCTAAATCCTTTACAAAGATCTTGTAAGTTGGGTATTATTACATTCAGTTTAGACTAAACGAAATGAAAAATAAAATAATAATAAAGCAAACAGACTCACAAGGTAAAGTTGCATAGCTGAGACATAACAAAATTAAACTTCATTCTATGATGCTGCCACACAGCAGATGATACAAGCAGTGCAGAATACCCATAAACATTATATTTTAAGGCATTTCCACCTGTATCTTTCTTGGGGCAGATAAATGCAACTCACTATAAACCAGTTACAAGTCCTCCTTTATCTGAGGTTTTGCTTTCTGAAGTTTCAGTTACCTGCAGTCAACCATGGTCTAAAAATATTAAATGAAAAATTCCAGAAATAAACAGTTTATTAAGTTTTAAAATGGATGTCCTTCTGAGTTGCCTGATGAAATCTCATGCCATCCTGCTCCATCCCTCCAGGGATGTGAGTCATCCCTTTGTCTAGTGTATCCATGCTGTCTGCCCGTAGTTAGCCTTCTTGGTTGTCAGATTGATTGGTACAATGGACACAAGGTATTACCGTGCTTGTGTCTAAGTAACCTGTATTTTACTATTATTACAGTCTATTGTTATAGTTTCTATTTTAATGTAAGTTATTGTTGGTAATCTCTTACTGTGCTTAGCTGATAAATTAAACTTAATTACAGATATCTGTCTATATCACAGATATATCTATAGATCCATATCGCAGGTATGGATCTATAGATATATGGGTATATATATATGAAAAAAACAGTACATATAGGGTTTGGTACTAACCACAGTTTCAGGTATCCACTGGGTGGGGATGGGGGTCTTAGAACACATCCCTTGTGGATAAGAGGGGACTACTATATAGAATGTCAGAGTCAGGGAGCCTTTGTAGGTTATGTAGTTCAATCTTTTGTTTTGCTGGTAAGGAGAAGAATACACCCTAATTTTGAGTTCTTAACTCAGGAAAGTTAAGAAACTTGTCTAAGGTCACAGAGCTAGTGGCAGAGCAAGCCAAGCATCAATGTCTCCAAAATCCAGCTCAGTGCTGTTTGTGTTATATCAGAATGAGTAACAGTTAAGATAAGAACGTGAGTCTTACAGCTCCACTATCCATGTTCAAATTCTTGCTGAATGATTGGGGAAACTTACCCAGCCTCTCTGGACCTCAGGTTATTCACATGTAATATGAATATAACAGTACTTGATAACGCCAATTAAATGAGTTAATACTTGCAAAATGCTGAGATCAGTGCTTGCCCCATAATGAATACTCAATAGGTATTTAGATATTTTTATTCTTATCTTTCCTCCCAAGCCCAACCTAGTGTAGAAACTTCTGGAATGGTTGAATTGAAGGAGAAATAGTATAAATAGTATAAAAAGGTAACCTTTTTAAAAAGAGAATCATGAAGTAGTGCTTCTGTAGAGATTGGGGGTTGGCAAACAACCCACGGAGTAAATTCACAAGTCTCAACACTTAAGAATCCAAGAGGGCTGGATGAGATGAGTCCAGGTAGGCATCATAGACAAATCTCAGATGGAGTTAACTCAGGAAGCCAAGGAGTATGAGCCAGTAGTCATCCAGAGCCAGGATAATAATTTTTCTTTCTGTCCGCCTTCCTGCCTTCTTATCTCCTTGCCTACCTTCCTTCTTTTCTTCCAGCTTTCCCTTCCTCCTTTCCTTCCTTCCTTATCTCCCTCCCTCCCTTCCTTTCCTACCTCCCTCCCTTCTTTCTTCTTCCCTTTCCTCCTTTCCTTCCTTCATTTCTTCCTCCCTCTCTCCTTCCCTTCTTCCTTGCTTCCTTTCTCCCTCCCCTCCCTTTCTTCTTTCCTTTTCCTTCCTTCCTTCCTTCTTCCTTCTTCCTCCCTCTCTCCCTCCTTCCCTGCTTCCCTCCCTCCTACCTTCTTCCTTTTCCTCTTTCCTTCCTCTCTTCTTCTTTCCTCCCTCTCTTCCTTCCCTCCCTCCAACCTTCCTCCCTTTCCTCTTCCTTCCTCTTTTCCTTCTTTCCTTCCTCCCTCCCAACTCCTTTCTTCCTTCCTTTCTTTCCTTCATTCTTCCCTCTCTCCCTTCCTTTTTTCCCTACCTCCCTCCCTCCTTCCTTCTTCCTTTTCCTCCTTCTTTCCTTCTTTCCTTTCCTTCCTCCTTCCTTCCCTCCCTGCCTCCCTTCCTGCCTTCCACCCTTCCTACCTTCCTGCCTTCCTGCCTGACTTCCTTTCTTCCCTCCCTCTTCCTTCTTTCTTGCCTTCCTGCCTTGCAGTCACCGAATGTTTTTTGAGTGACTATGATGTGCCAAGCCCTGGTATAAGGGTGCACAAAATAAAGTCTCTACCCTCAGGAGTTTACTTCCTAGTTGGGGAGACAGATAACAAACAAAGACACAAATAGGTAATATACTATTATGTGGTGAAAAGTGCTATGAAGGGAAAGTCACAGGGAGCATTTTTGTTTGTTTGTTTTTGTTGTTTTATGTAGAACGGTCACAGGTGCCTCTCTGAGGAGCCCTTGAAGCAGACACCTGAATGAAGTGAAGCCACATGCCTGGAGAACAAATATTCAGCCTAAGAGTGAACACATACCTGCAGTGAGAGAGAGCTGGGTGTGATTTGCAGACCCACAGGAAGGCCAGTGTGGTTGGGCAGAGGGAGCAGGGAATGCAGGCAGGGGCCAGATCACCCAGTATTTGTAAACTGAGGCATGGACTGAATGATAGGGCAGCTTCATTCATCCACCAAACCACGTGCTGAGTAATCTACCCCAATTCCAAAGCATGAACTTGACAACTGCTTATTCATAGTAATAGATGAAGGATAAAAAATTTTAAAAAGCACATAGATGAGCCAACTTTTACGTGCTTAAAGTGAAAACAATCATGTCTATAAGACAAAAGAAGGAAAGCCATTTGACATGCTCCATGTACCTGAGATTCATCTCGTGTTAATAAAATGTTGAACATATTACACTATTGGCCAGTGTTTAGTTTCAGCTGAAGAACTAATACCTAAAGCTGCAGCCTGCGGGATGGGGAGATAGGGTGGACACTGAGACAGGGCATGGAGGAATTCAGATGGTATTTACCCCGTAAATATTTACTGAGATTGGGAATGCTGAGTCAAGCCTAGTCATGCTAGAGGGCCTTGGGAAGGCAGTTACTAGAATCTTCTTGATTTTTTTCTAATTTCAGAAGAAGCAACAAGAAGAAAGTGTCTTGGCTAATCCTTCTAGTGAAAGATATTCACTTTCATAATATGGTGCTTGTCTACACAGAGGTTTCTGAGTCAAAGGAGGAGAATGCACAAAATAGACCAAAAGAAGAGCCTGCCTAGTTGCTCTTTTTCTTTTGTAATTACAAAGATCCTGACTGTTTATACTCACTCAACTGCAGGTGCTGGGAGAGGAGAGGCTACTGTGGCAAAAAAATATAAAGAAGAGCCCAGCAGATGCATTTCCAGATAAAGAACGTAAACCATAGTCTATGTAAGTGCCATAAAATTTCACTAATAAAAAACACACATGGCTCAGGGAAACACTTATTATCAAAATGGAAGCAGGGAAGGGCACATGCTAAGTCTTATTCATTTTGATAAACAATAGCAGAACGTGAATCGATAAAAGTTCTTAATTGAAAAACAGTTGCTTATTTGTAGTTTGATATTTAAAAGTTTTCTAAACATTTATTTATTTTGTTTTGCCTTGAAGTAATTAGCTATTAGACTAACCAAAGTATTTTCTTTTCATGTCAGGTACACAGTGGCTCCAAAGTCAAAACAAGGTTAGTTTGGAAGGAAGCAAACAAAGAAATTGAAAGGAAATATTGACACTTCTCAATCAATGAGAATGCATTAGCATGTATGAGCATCTTTAGCTGGCAATAATATATCAGAAATAAATAATGTTAGCAAAAGAGACAGCATCATTGGCTATTCATTGTATGTATTCACGGTTGTACAATAAAATTCTAAAGGCTAAGGTTTAAAGTGAATAAAAATTATTAGTTCTGAATACTTGAAAATTCCAGCAGCTTAGAGATATTTTTGTATGCTTTCAGTGCCCCAAATGTAAAACTTAAATTATTTTATGAAAAAACCTTGTTCAATCTTTTAAGAAATTTGCATTTCATTGCAAAGATGGAACATAGCATCCTTGGCTGAGTTATTTTCTATAGAAGTCAGTGCCATTTTGTGGTATATGATTAGCACATTCTAAAGGCAAAGATTCCAGAACGTTTAAATTTAGTTGTGAAAAACTGAAGGCATTTATCCATTCATATATAAGCATGAAAATGCAAGCTTCACTTTCAGTGTGTTTAAATGCCACATATTATAATGGGAATTCTAGAAGATGTGATCATCAAACTCTGATTTCACACTTAGAAATCAAATAAAAAAGAGACTGACCTATAATTAGAAAATTAGTCAAGTCAGATCTAATATCAACACATGGTTGTCACAGAACAAAAAACTTTTGCTTTGAGAAAAGTGAGGTATCATTCTGGATGAATATTCTGGGTCAGTAGAAAATACGGAATCAAAGTATAGAAATAAAGTGTTTATGTCACTGTAAAACTTCTAGTTTTCTAAAATAAAATGTAAATATCTGAAATAGCAGTTTATACTTCAAACTCATTGGTAGCTTAAGAAAGAACTTGGTGAGTGATGATTTAAAGAGTGATATAGATTCAGTAATATTCAATATACAGTTGTAATTGATGAGATCAAACTACGGAATTTGGGATATTTACATAATATTTACATTATATAATCTAGGAGAGATAGCAAGTATCTATAAAGAGTTTAAATTCCCATACTAGGAAATGTATAGCTTGTTTTAATCTATGTCTCTACATTTAAAGTAGATTTTTTTCAGGGACAGCATATAGTTGGGTATTGCTTTTTAAATTTTTAAATCTAATCTTTGTCTTTTAAATTACATTTAATGTAGTTGTTGATATGGTTGAATTTATGTCTATTATCTTGCTACTTGTTTTCTATTTATCCCATCTATTCTTGTTTTTTTCCCTCCATTTCTGCCTTCTTTTGGATTATTTGTTTTAGCAGTCCATCTTATTTCCATTATTGGCTTATTAGTTATATCTCCTTTTAAATTTATTTACCTAATTTTAGTTGGTGCCCCAAGGCTTAAAGTATAAATTTGTAGTTTATTTTTGGAGGATCTTTGCCCTGCAGATTCCAGTCTTACCATGCTATTTTTTTTTTTTTTTTAGCGATTTGATTATGCTGTGGTCAATATGTGATTATGTGTAACCTCTGTGTGTGTGTGTGTGTGTGTGTGTGTGTGTGTGTATCTTGCTCGAGGTTTGTTGAATTTCTTGGATCTGTGGGCTTAGAGTACTCACATAAAATTTAAAATAAATTTCTATATTCTTTTTTCTGGTATACTGTCTATGCACCCTTAATTCATATAGTCACGTTTTTATGTCAGATATTCCATTTTTTATCTTTAAATAATATACCACTTAATGTATAATGTGATCCTTACAATAGTTATACTTCTATTTCCCCATTTTTCCTGCTATTGTGATAATACATTTTACTCCTACATATGACAAAAAAACCCATGATATACATAACAGTGTATATAATAATAACATATTTTTGCTTTAAATAGCTAATTCTTTTAAATAAATTTTTAAAACGAGAGCTGGGCACGGTAGCTCACGCCTGTAATCCCAGCACTTTGGGAGGCCGAGACAGGCGGATCATGAGGTCAGGAGATCGAGACCATCCCGGCTGACATGGTGAAACCCCGTCTCTACTAAAAATACAAAAAATTAGCCGGGCGTGGTGGCGGATGCCTGTAGTCCCAGCTACTCGGGGAGGCTGAGGCAGGAGAATGGCGTGAACCCGGGAGGTGGAGCTTGCAGTGAGCCGAGACTGCACCACTGCACTCCAGCCTGGGCAACAGAGCAAGACTCCATCTCAAAAAACAATTTTTTTTTAAATGAGGGAAAGTATTTTATATTTATCCATATGTTTACCATTTACATCACTTCATTTCTTTGTGTAGACCTGAGTTTTCATGTGGTATCGTTTTCTATTTTTTAAATTAATTAATTAATTTTTTTGAGACGGAGTCTCACTCTGTCGCCCAGGCTGGAGTACAGTGGCACAATCTCGGCTCACTGCAACCCCCGCCTCCCGGGTTCAAGCGATTCTCCTGCCTCCCAAGAAGCTGGGACTACAGGTGTGTGCCACCACGCCCAGCTAATTTTTTTTTTGTATTTTTAGTAGAGACAGGGTTTCACCATGTTAGCCAGGATGGTCTCGACTTCCTGATCTCGTGATCCACCCACCTAGGCCTCCCAAAGTGCTGGGATTACAGGCGTGAGCCACCGTGCCCGGCCGCACAGAGGTATTTTAACATTCTTGTATGCTAGTTCCATTATCTCTGTCATTTCTGAATCTATTTCTATTTAATGCTTTTTTCCTCCTCATAATATGTCACATTTTCTTGTATCTTGTCTAGTAATTTTTGATAGAATGCTGAAGATTATAAATGCTAGGTCATCTGGATTTTGACTTCCTTAAAAAATATTAATTTTGGTTTTGGCAGGAAGCCAAACAAAAATCTAGATCTAAGGTCCAAGTTTCTAGATATTTGCCCTTCAGCTTCTAGCCTGAGCCTCTCCAAACTCCGATCTCTGTCTTCTGAGTCAGCCAGGGAGTAAATCCAAGCTGTTTTGGGTTACCCTTCCCTCTGCTTATGGACCATAAATTGCCTCCTGGAAGAAACCTGGGGCAATTGTAGAAATCACTTTTTTTGTCTTCCTCCTCTCAGAGATCACAGCCCTAAGCTGCCTATGATCTGATGTTTGAAAACAGCTGCACCATATATTTTGTTCAGCTAAATTTTTTTTTTTTTTTTTTTCAGGCCAGGCATGGTGGCTCATGTCTGTAATCCCAGCACTTTGGGAGGCTGAGGAGGGAGAAGTGCTTGAGCTCAGGAGTTTGAGACTAGCCTAGGCAACATAGTGAGACTCTGTCTCTATTAAAAATTAAAAAAAATTAGCTGGGCATGGTGGCACATGCCTGTGGTTCCAGCTACTCAGGAGCCATCACACTGTAGCCTCTAATTCCTGGGCTCAAGCCATCCTCCCACCTCAGCCTCCCAAAGTGCTGGGACTACAGGCAAACACCACTAAGCCTGGCTATTGTTCAGTTTTTTTTCTTTTGTTTTTTTTGTTGTTTGCTTTTGTTTTTTTGAGGCAGAGTCTCACTCTGCTGCCCAGGCTGGAGTGCAATGGCAAGATGTCAGCTCACTGCAACCTCTGCCTCCTGGGTTCAAGGGATTCTGCTGCCTCAGCCTCCTGAGTAGCTGCGACTACAGGTGCATACCACCACGCCTGGCTCGTTTTTGTATTTTTAGTGGAGACGGGGTTTCACCACGTTGTCCAGGCTGGTCCCAAACTCCTGACTTCAGGTGATCCACCCGCCTTGGCCTCCCAAAGTGCTGGGATTACGGGCATGAGCCACTGTGTCCAGCCTATTGTTCAGTTTTTAATGGGAGGTTAGGGACAAATTTTGATACTCCATTAACAGCCCAAAGCCTATTTTCCAAATCCGTTTTAGATACCCTTAGATGAAATAATTCTTACAGAAACCAGGAGAACTTAAATGATTAATCGTAATTATCAAAGAAAACTCCTGAGCAGTTAATGTCAAATATAATATGATGTAAGTAAGTTGATTGATAATATTCGTATCTTGTTAAAAGGGGCTACTTTAGTCTGCTGAGATACTGAACCGATTTTCCTAAGGGAAGGAGTACCTGATATGAAATGCCAGTTAATCATCAGTTACCAACCATTAATGAAATGGCTACTTTATGAATGACATTAAACTGAGCGCTAGATGGAGTATGTTGTTGCAGTCATCATTTCATAGAAAAGTCTACAGGGGTAATTATAAGAAAAAGAAACTGGGTATTTCAAAGATCTAGTCACTGATATAAGTGGAATGTGATATCAAATGTGAATCAATACTTTAAAATAATTTTTATTAAATGCTTATTAGATACAGAAGAATATTTTAAAAATATATGTAAACTTAAAAGTAGTGCTTCTGAAACTTTAATGTGCAAACAAATCACCTGAGATCTTGTTAAGATGAAGATTCTGATTCAGGAGTCTGGGGTGGGGCCTACTTCTGTAGTTCTAAAAAAAAAAAAATCCAGGTGAGGCCAATGTTTCTGCTCTGCAGACTATCTTTGGAGTAGCAAGAGTAAGAGAAGTGAAACTACAATGATCATCTGTGGGCCGACCACTGGTGTAAGAAAAAGAACTTTATTTTTATCTCTAATGTCTTCTGGGTACCCCTCCTGATCCCACCACCTTCCCTCCCTCTTAGAAATAACTACTGTCTTGAATTTTGTTTTTAATCATCCTTTTGCTTTTCTTAAAAGTTTTAACACATTTGCTTGTCACTCCAATATATATTGTCAGGGTTTGCATATTTTTGAATGCATGAACCTAATATAAATGGAATCATTTGCATATATCCTTCTTCAATTTTTCATACCGCATTATGTTCCTGAGGTTAATTCATATCATTGTAACCATAGTTTGTATAAACTTATTTTCATCACTGTATGGAATTCTATTGTATGAATATACATAATTCATTTTACTGTTGTTGAATTTTGAAATTTAGGTTTTATACTGCCATGAAAATTCTTGCATAAGTTCCTGGTGCACACATGCAACACTTAGTCAGATTATATACATAGGTGCTGAATTGCTGGCTCATAAGGTATACACATTTTAAACTTTAGTAGATTATGCCAAATTGTTTTCTAGAGTGGTTATATTGATTTGTTCTGCCACCAACTGTGTGTCCAAATGTTCTGGTTGTTCCTCATCTGTATTAGTTTTATATTGCTGCACAGCAAATTGTCACAAATTTACTGGCTTAAAACAATACCCACATATTAGATCATAGCTCTATAGGTCAGAAGTCCAGGTGGGCCTGGATGGGTTCTCTACTTGGGGTCTCACCGGTCTAAAATCAAAGTTTCAGCTGGGCTGACTCTTATCTAGAGGCGCTGTGGAAAAATCTGCTTCCAGGCTTTTTCAGGCTGTTGGAAACATTCAGTTATTTGCAGTTACAGATTGAAGCCCCTTTTCCTGCTGTCTGTTAGCTGCTAAGGACCACTCATCTCCTGGAGGCCACTCTCAGATCCTTGTCCCATAGCCCCCTCCACTTATCAATGGAGACCCTCCTTTGCATCAAATTCCTCTCATGCTTAAAATCTCTCTGAGTTGGAGGAAAGTCAATATATAAAGAGCTAATGTGATTAGATTAAGCATATCCAGGCAATCTCCCTTTTGTCATATAATGCACCATAATCACAAGAATAATTCCAGCGATGAAAGTTATGAGGGTCATCTATAGAATTCTGCCTACTCTAGTTTACTGATAGCCAAACTGGCCCCATGATTCACTACTGTTTCATAGGTAAAATATATTCACCACTTCCCAAGGTTCCTAGTGCTTTGATTCCATTACAGCATTAGTTCAAAGTCTAAAATCTCAATAAACCATCTGAATAATCTAAACCAGATGGACTATAAAAAGGAGTCAGCAATCCAAAGCAGTGTTGAAATCCAGTGGAGCAAAACTGGTTGGGAAAACTCCACTGAGTTTCAAGCCCTGGGAATAATTCTCTTTAGCTCTCAGCTCTTCCCTCTCCACTTTTGGTTTCACCCTCTGAGTCAACTTTCTTTTTTCATAAAGAATAGATGGATAGTTTTATCTCCCTGCTTCTCGCAGTAGAATTTAAGCAGATATAAGAGTCTCTTTTCATTTTATACACTCTCTGTCCCTTTTGGTCCAGCTGGTAGTATTTCTGCTGGTACAATTTTTTCAAGAACTTTCTGGATCTCCTGTGGATATCACAGTGATTCATTGCATCATACAGAAGACATGCTGACAAGTCTTTTTGAGATAATCCCTTCTCTATTTTTGGCTTCTACTGAAATGGTTGAGGGACAGAACCCTTAAGCCCAGAGGTCCTCTGGTTTAACTGAGAAGATCTGTGAGAAACACCCTTAATCTCCTGGAAGGGTACTTTGTGTGGTAAAATACTCTGGCCTTTTGATATTTCTGAGTTTTCAACAAAGAATTGTATAGTATACACTCAGACTTTTCTTTATGCCACTGTTTTAGCAGCCATTTATGACTTTTAGCATCCTTTTGCCATCTGGAGAGGCTGTGAATTTTCTAAATTATCTACTCTGGTTTCTTTCTGTTTAAAAGTTCTTCCCTCAATTTATCTCTCTCCTCTCACAATTTACTACAAGCAACAAGGAGAAATCAGGCTGTAGCTTTAACGCTTTTCTTGGAAATCTCCTTAGCTATATATTAAAGTTCATTGTTTACAAATTCTGCTTTCTGCATAACTGCAAGATGCAACTTTGCTAACTATTTGGCCACTACATAACAAGGCTCTCTGTTCCTGCATTTCTAATAATATGTTTCTCTTTTCTTTCTTAGTCTGCACTGACAGCATTCTTAAAGCCCAGATGTTTTTTAACCTATTTCCTTATATTTTAATGGGTTTTCTGTGGCTCATGGTGGCTCATGCCTGTAATACCAGCACTTTAGGAGGCTGAGTCAGGAGGACTGCTTGAGCCCAGGAGTTTAAGACCAGCCTGGGCAACATAGTGAGACCCCAACACTGCAAAAAATTAAAAAAATTAGCTGGGCATGGTGGTGTGTGCCTATAGTCTCAGCTACCTGGGAGGCTGAGGTGGAAGGATTGCTTGAGCTTGGGAGGTCAAGGCTGCAGTGAGCTATGATTTTGACACTGTACTTTAACCTGGGTGACAAAGTGAGACTGTCTCAATCAATCAATGAATAAAATAAACAAAAAATGAATGGAAGTTCTTGTAGACAAATATATATGGTTTGGCTTTTATTTATCCAATATGACAAGCCCTAAATTTTATTTTATTTATTATTTTATTTTGATACAGTCTCACTCTGTTGCCCAGGTTGGAGTGCAGTGGTGACATCGTGGCTCACTGCAGCCTCAACCTCTTGGGCTCAAGTGGTGTTCCCACCTCAGCTTCCTAAACAGCTGGAACTACAGTTATGTACCACCACTCCTGGCTAATTAAAAAAATTTTTTTGCAGAGAAGAGATCTTGCTATATTGACCATACTGAATCCTTGCTTTTTAAGATGATATTTAGATCATTTACATTTAATGTAATTATCGATATTTTTAGTTTAGTTTCCCAACTTTTTATGTCTTTTTATTTATCCAATTTATTTGCTCTTCTTTTCCTTATTCCTGCATTTTTTGAGAAGTATTTTTATGATTACATTTTACTTTTCAGGGTTGGATTATTAGTTACACATTTTTGTTTTATTATTTTTAATGGTTGCTCTAGGTTTACATTATTCATCTTAACAAATAACACCCTATTTCAAATAATATAATAATATATATTATTTCACATATAGTATAAAACTCTTAACTTCCATTTTCCTCTTTTATCCTTTGAATGATACTATTGTCTTACATTTTACTTCTAAGATGTTGTAAACCTCTCAACAAATTGTTTACATATTTTCTTTAGACATTCAATTATCTTTTAAAATCTTTAAAAATAAGTAAGAAAACATGTCTCATATTTATCTACACTTTTAACATTTCCAGTGCTCTTCATTTCTTTGTGTAAATCCCAATTTCTATCTAGTGTCACTTGTACTGCCTGAAGAATTCCCTTTAATGTTTCATTTAGCACAGATCTGCCATCAATTCACGTTCTCTGCTTTTGTTTGTCTGAAAAAGCCTTTTTTTCTTCAGCTTTGAGATATTTTTTGCTGGTTATGGAATTCTGAGTTGACAGTTCTTTTCTCTTTTAGCACTTTAAAATGCTATTCCATTGTTTTTTGGCTTACTTATTTTTAACAAGAAGTTTGTAATAATTCTTTTGTTGTTCTGTATATAATATTTCTATTTTTTTGGCTGTATGAAAGATTTTCTCTTTATCTTTGGTTTTAAGCAATTTGTCTACGATGTGTCAAACAGTGTTTTTAAAATATTAATTCTGCTTGGTGTTCTCTGTGGTCTGTCATTTTTTATTAATTTTAGAAATTCTTGGTAATTACCTGTTCAGGCATTTCTTCTGTGCATTTCTCTCTCTTTCCTTTTTCTACACGCTAAACCAGTTGATATTTTAACACAGCTTATGGATGCTCTGCTCTTGTTTTTCTCATTTTTTGTCTCTTTGTGTTTTAGTTTAGATAATTTTTATTGTCTTATCTTCAAGTCCTCTGACATATTCTTCTTCTGGTTCAGGCTGATAATGAGCCCATCAAAGGAATTCTTCATCTCTGATCTATTCTTCCTTTATAGCATTTCCATTGGACTTTTAATGGCTTTCTCTCTACTGAAATTCCTCAACTTTTAATGTTTCTTGTGTATCTCTTCTACTGGATCTTTTGTTTTGTTTTTGGAGACAGGGTCTTGCTCTGTCACCCAGCCTGGGGTGCAGTGATACAATCATGGGTCACTGTAGCCTTGACCTACCAGGCTCAAGCTATCCTTCCACTTCAGCTTCTTGAATAGCTGGGACTACAGGTGTGTATCACCACACTGGATTTTTATTTCATTTTTTTTTTTGTAGAGACAGGGCCTTGTTATGTTGCACAGACTTGTCTTGAACTCCTGGGCTCAAGTGATCCTCCTGCCTTGGCCTCTGAAAGTGCTTAGATTATAGGCATGAGCCACCATGGCTGGCTGACCTTTTAAGACTAGACTCATAGTTATTTTGAAGCCCATGTCTAACATTTTTACCTAGGCCATTCTTAAGTATAACTTTTTTGATGTTTTTATCATTTGAAATGAGTAATTTTGTTCTTGCTTTTTGGGTTGTATCATATTTTTTATCGAATTCCAGAATTTGTATAAAAGTACAGTAGAATGCAATTTAAATAGTATTTTCATTAAAAATGGATATACATGTTTTTGTGTCAAGTAAACATTAAGAATCTTAAAGAAAAATTGATTAATTTATTCTCAGAAATGTGATATATAGCATACAAGATAAGAAGTTTGCGCAATAAATAGGTCGAAATTGTGCTGATGAACTTCATTAAAATTTTAACTTCCTTAAAAATTAAAAATAAAATATTTAATTCAGGAACATATATTTTTAAAGTATCCCATTATACTGAATATTTTAGAGTAACAGTTACAATAGTATGTATATGGCAAGTAAACAGACTTTGACCTTTTCTTGCAATAGTAGCAAAATAATAACAACAACATAAAAAAATCATAATGGTAAAGTAGCTTACTTACAAAGTGACCAGGAGTAACATTTTATATCCACTCTCACATGTAAAGTGATAAGTGGTACAGAAAATGTATTCAATGGGAAATATGGAAGAGGGTACTCCAGAGATAGCAGGGAGTTATAATGGTCTAGGTCTGGACAATCACAGTGTCATATCCCTGGATTATAATGATTGATTCGGGACTGGTCACAGAACTTAAAGACTATTAGCCCTAACAAGAGCTGTTTTGGGACCCTTTGCAGTTAGAACTAAAGTTGTAAAAAGATAAGACTAGATTGACTTGGTGCCATTATGTCATCCCAAAGGGTGAGCCTGAATTAAAATAGCGAAAACATAGAAAAATGGAGTAATGGAGAGCAATAAGTTTCTCATAATATTATTTAAGTCTTTGGATTGAGCTATGCCTAAAGATCTTTTTCAGTTATAAGAACCAGCAAATGATTTTTTTCCTATTTTTAAATGTAATTTAATTATTTATTTATGTTTAAATCAACAGATAAAATTGTATGTATTTATTGTATGCAACATGATGTTTTGAAGCATGTATACATTGTGAAATGACTAAGTATAATTAACATGTGCATTATCTCATATAGTTATTTTTGTGATGAGAACACTTTACTTATACTCTTTTAGCATTTTATAAGAATACAATATATTAACTGTAGTCACCATGTTGTACAAGGGATCTCCTAAACTTATTCCTCCTATCTAACTGAAAATTTGTATCTTTTGATCAACATCTCCCCAATTCCGTCCTTGCAATCACCTTGGCCCCTAGTAATCGCCATTCTACTCTCTACTTCTATGAGATCAACTCTTTTAGATTCCATATGGTGAGATCATGCAGTATGTCTCTTTCTGTGCCTTTCTTAATTCACTTAACACAACGTCCCTGAGGTTTATCCATGTTGTTGCAATGGCAGGATTTCCCTTATTTTTTTTTATGGACAAATAGTACTCCATTGTGTATATGTAACATTTTCTTATCCATTCATCCATGATGAACACTTAGGTTGATTCCATATCTTGGTGATTGTGAATACTGCTGCAGTAAACACCAAAGTGCAGACATCTGTTTAAGATGCTGATTTCATTTCCTTTGGATATTATCTCAGTGGTGGGATTGTTAGATCACATGGTACTTATATTTTTAATTTTTTGAGAAACCTCCATACTGTTTTCCATGGCTGTATTAGTTTACATTCCCTCCAACAGTGTACAGGGTTCTCTTTTCTCCAAATCCTCACTAATACTTGCTATCTTTTGCCTTTTTGATAATAGCCATTCTAACAGGTATGAAGTGATATCTCTTTATGGTTTTGATTTGAATTTCTCTGATGATTAGTGATGTTGAGCACCTTTTCATATACTTCTTGGCCACTTGTATGTGTTCTTTGGAGAAATGTCAATTCAGATCCTTTGCCTATTTTTAAATTGGGGCTTTGGTGTGTTTCTGTTTTGCTATTGAGTTGACTGAATTTCTTATATGTTTTGGAATATTAACTCCTTATCAGATGTATAGTTTGCAAATATTTGCTCACACTCTGTAGGTTGTCTTTTCACTCTGTTGATTTTTTCTTTGCTTTGCAGCTGCTTTGTAGTTTGATGTAATCCCAGTTATCTATCTTGCCTTTGTTGCCTGTGCTTTTGGGTCATGTTAAAAAAAATTGCCTAGACCAATGTCATGGAGCTTTCCCCTATGTTTTCTTCTAGAAGTTTCATAGTTTTGGGTCTAACATTTATGGTTTTCAACCATTTTGAGTTGATTTTTATATATGGTGGGAGACAAGGATCCAATTTCATTCTTCTGCATTTGGATATCCAGTTTTCCCAACACCATTTATTGAAGAGACTGTCCTTTCCTTAGTGTGCCTTCTTGGTACCTTTGTGAAAAATCAGCTGACTGTAAATGTGTTAATTTATTTCTATGTACTTTATTTTGTTCCATTGGTTTACATGTCTATTTTTATGCCAGTACCAGGCTGTTTTGGTTACTGTCACTTTGTAGTATATTTTGAAATCAGGTAGTATGATGGCTCCAAATTTGTTTTTTTGTTTGTTTTGCTCATGATTGCTTTGTCTATTCGGGACCTTTTTGGTTTCATATCAATTTTAGGATTGTTTTTTCTGTTTCTGTGAAGAATGAGCCAGGCAAGGTGGCTCACTCCTGTAGTTCCAGCACTTTGGGAGGCCAAGGTGGGAGGATCATTTGAACCCACGATTTTGAAAAATCAGCTGTGTGCAGTGGCATGCAGCTGTCATCCAGGCTGCTCAGGAGGCTGAGGCAGGAGGATCCTTTGAGCCCAGGAGTTCAAGACAGCAGTGAGCTATGATTGTGCCACTGCATTGCAGCCTAGGTAACAAAACAAGACCCCCATCTCTTAAGAAAGGAAGAAGGAAAGAAAGAAAGAAAGAAGAAAAGAAAGGAGGGAGGGAGGGAGGAAGGAAGGAGAGAGAGAGAGAAAGAAAGAAAAAGAAGAAGAAAAGAGAAAGAAAGAAAGAAAGAAAGAAAGAAAGAAAGGAAGGAAGGAAGGAAGGAAGAAAGAAAGAAAGTCATTGGTATTTTGGTAGAGATTGCATTGAATCTGTAGATTGCTTTGGATAATGGGGACATTTTAACAATATTAATTCTTACAATCCATGTGCATGAGATCTCTTTCTATTTGTGTCTTCTTCAGTTTCTTTCATCGATGTTTTATAGTTTTTGGTGCAGTGATCTTTTACCTCCTTGGTTAAATTTATTTCTAAATATTTTTTGTAGCTATTGTAATTAGGATTATTTTCCTAATTTCCTCTTCAGATAGCTTGCTTTTTGGGTACAGAAACGCTACTGATTTTTTTTTTCCCAACAAATGATTTTTAACTTAGACAAATTTACACTGGGTTTTATCTCCTTTCAAAAAAAATGAGGCTGATGGAAAATTCAAGAGTCAATGTTTTTTTTTCTAAGAGAGAAAGAGAAAAATAAATAACCTGGCATTAGGGTGTAGGATGGCCTGGAGAAAAGAGATGCTGGAGACAAGCACAGCAGCAAGAGCCAGGATGATAAAGAGAGAGAGAGAGAGAGAAAAAAAAAAAACACTGAGTAACCAGAGATAAAGTGCTGAGTGGGAAAATATTACTTCCAATAAGGGAATCTGATTCAGCACAAAGTCTGGGGTCCGGAGGAAAGAGACATGAGAAAGAAAAATATAGGATAGCTCTTTTAAAGTCAAAGACATGAACTGTTTACTCCAAATTAGGGCAGTGAAGACCTGAGTTGCGGACTGTCTGGTGATATCTTGCCTTTCTGTTAGGTAAGCACTAGGGTGGCTGAGCTGAGCTGCTGCAAATGTGACATAACCAGTTTGGGACTATGGTGTGCACCTGCTTGTGCTATATGTATGGCATGCCCCAATTGAGATTATGGCGTCCAGTTGGCTTGTCCTAGTGGCAGCAGGTGAGGTATCCAGATGTGCACCTGAACTGAGGTATTTGAATAAGTGATAGAGGAGAAATTCAAAAGGCTTTTCTGAAAGTAAGTCAGTGAGACTGGTGGTGTGATGGATGAGGGACCTCAGGAAGAGAGAGGAGTAAATACCGATGCCAAGGATGCTAGCTTGGACTCTGGATGAACACTGACACGTGTGACTTTGAGTTTAATAATTGCTAAACTGTGATCAAAATTATGGAGACATTACACTGAAAGGCAAAACTCTAAGAAAACTTTAATATAGTATTAGTTGAAAAGTAAATGGGGGTACCATGAAGATAACTAGAGCCATATTTGGTATACATTTAAAATGCTAGAATATGTCCTTTGGATGTGCTGTTTGCATATAGGGTACACAGAAGGGGACTTTTCTCTTGTTAGGTTTTATTTCAGATATATAATGGCTCTTTTTGTTCCCAGTGAATTTGGGATGTTCTATGTGTTGCTTAATAGTAAAATATTTAAATGTTAAATTATTAGTATGCAATCTGTGTTAGTATAAATCAAGTACTTTCATTGAATCTCTGAAGATAAATACAACCATGTAATGTTTAATTTTGACTGTCTTGCAAACCACCTGAATATCAATTAACAATCTAATAATAACAGTAACTAACAGTTTCGTGCTCAGGCACTATTCTAAGTGCTACACAATCTGGTAACCTATTTAATGTTCACAACTACCCTACAAAGCAGGTACAATTAGTTCTCCCATTTACTGATGAGGAAACCAAATCACGGGGAAGTTAACTTGCTGAAGCCACATAGCTAGTAAGTAGTAGAAACCAGTATTAGATTCTAGGCAGTCTGATTCCAGAGCTTAAACTCCAACACTCGTCTTTACTGGCTACATGTTGTATATTCACATACACACACATACACACACACAAAATTTAACAAAACACTTATAAACAAAGTACTGTGAGATGTACAGATAAGAACATCCAGTCTTGCTGTTAGGAAATGTGGCTGGGAAAATAGAATATTTATATGTAAAAAGATAATAATAGAAGACAGTGTGTAGGAAGTGACAGATGGATGGCACAGACAAATCACTCTGCAGAGGTTGTGGAGAATGGGGCAGGGGTAGGTTATAGGACAGATGGTCTTAAACTGATGGATAGGACCTACCTGTACCATCTGGTTCCTGCCCACCTCTCTAAACTTATCTTCCTGACATTCACCAAATTCTAGCCACACGGACCTTCTTTGTGTTCCTCAAAATGCCACACTCGTTTCTGTCCCATGGCTTTTACATTTGTTGTGTCTTCTGCCTGGAAGACTCTTTCTTTAAATCTTGGCAAGGCTGCCTCCTTTATTATTCAGAAGTCAGATCACTGTGCCCTCTGGTATGGTTTGGCTCTCTGTTCCCATGCAAATCTCATCTCAAATTTTAATCCCACATGTCCAGGGAGGGACCTGTAATCCCCAAGGGAGGGAGGTGATTGGCTCCTGGGGGTGATTTCCCCCATGCTGTTCTTGTGATAGTGAGTTCTCCTGAGATCTGATGGTTTGATAAGTGTTTGGAAGTTCTTTCGTCACTCTTCTCTGCGCTGCTGCCTTGTGAGAAGGTGCCTGCTTCCCCTACGCCTTCTGCTATGATTGTAAGTTTCCTGAGGTTTCCCCAGCCATGCAGAACTGTGAGTCAATTACACGTCTTTCCTTTATAAATTACCCAGCCTCAGGTAGTATCTTTTAGCAGTGTGAAAATGGACTAATACACCCTCCTTAACGAGAACTCCTTGGTGACCCAAAATGAAATAGTGCTTCACTCCCCAGACCACTAGCCTGTTTGATTTCATTCATGACACTTTCCTTACCTGAAATTATCTACTTGCTAACCTGCTTATGGTCTGTTTCTCTTCACTAGAATGAAAGCTCCACGAGCAAGGATCCATGACGCCTGTCTTGTTCTCGTCTTTTTTATTTCTTCCCTCAAGTAGTTTCTGAAGTTTCTACCTCATCTACAAAATCTTTCTGACCTTTAAAGGCTATGAGGGAATGTCCCTCTTTGACCTGTTTTGAAGCCTTGGGCCTACTTATTTGTATATAAGAGAATATTTTTAAATGGTTCTCTCCTTTATATATTTAAAGCATGAAATGCTCTGAATATCAATGAACCCAATCACATTTGGGTAATAGAAAAGGCTGTTTTTTTCATAGTTGATTCTTTTTTTTAAATTTTAATTTCTTATTTATTTATTTATTTATTTTGAGACAAAGTCTCGCTGTATTGCCCAGGCTGAAGTGCAGTGGCATGATCTCAGCTCACCGAAACCTCCACCTCCCAGGTTCCAGTGATTCATACACCTCAGCCTCCTGAGTAGCTGGTATTACAGGTGCACGCCACCACGCCTGGCTAATTTTTTGTATTTTTAGTAGTGATGGGGTTTCGCTATGTTGGCCAGGCTGGTCTCCAATTTCTGGCCTCAAGTGATCCGCCCGCCTCGGCCTCCCAAAGTGCTGGGATTACAGGCCTGAGCCACTGCCCCCAGCCCGTAGTTGGTTCTTTTGAAATGTTCCTCTACTTTATGGGCCAAGCTGATAGCACTTGCTTTACCCTCTCCATTTCATATATTTATCAGCCATCAGAGGCTTTTCTTATTGCTTGGAACTTAATCGAATGATGTTTTTGTTTCTTTACCAACAAATGAACACAAGCGGCTTTCGAAAATACTCCAATAAACAGTGAGCTGTAGGCAAGATTTTATTCTTCATGTATGATATATTTTGGTAATTAAGGAGTCAATTCTTTGGCTAAGTGCTGAAAGAAAAATGACGATTATTGTGTAGGATAAAGCTGTGAATTATAGAATACTTTCAACTCTGTTTAAAATCTAATTAACATTAATTTTGTTTCATTAATTTTCCCTATGAAATTTACTAACTGTATACAAAATGATATTTAATCTTCCTAGTGGAAGTCTAGTGTATTTGTTTCAGTCCTATTCATAGGAATGTGATTTGAAATGGCAAAGTTATAGTTACTTTGAAAGTAATGAAGTAATTTTTACATAAAACTAATTTATTAACTATCACATTGTAATTAATTAAAACACTCTTACTTTTACACAATGTTCCTGTTTTTAAAGTACTTTTGTGTGTGTGATATACATATCTATATGTACATATATGTGTATTCCCACAGCATCCTATGATACAAGCAGAACCATTAATTATTCTTTATCCCTATACTTATGTATAATGGAGTTTCCATGAGGTTTAAAAACTTCCCCTGCAACATAAGGATAGTGGATCATGAAGTTCATAATTTGTGAACTTATTAAGTTCTAATTACTGGGGATACTTCTTGTTTTAGTTTGCTAGGGCTGCCATAACAAAGCATCAAGATTTAGTGGTTAGGCCAGGTACGGTGGCTCATGCCTGTAATTCCAGCACTTTGGGAGGCTGAGGCAGGTAGATCACCTGAGGTCAAGAGCTCAATACCAGCCTGGCCCAACATGGTGAAACCCCGTCTCTACTAAAAATACAAAAATTAGCCGGGCATGGTGGTGCGTGCCTGTAATCTCAGCTACTCGGAAGGCTGAGGCAGGAGAGAATCGCTTGAACCCAGGAGGCAGAGGTTGCAGTGAGCCAAGATCGCACCACTGCACTCCATCCTGGGTAAAAGATTGAGTGGCTTAAGTGATAGAAGTATCTTTTCTCACAGTTTTGGGGGTTAGAAGTCTAAGGTCAAGGTGTCGGCAAGGTTGACTGCTTCTAAAGCCTATCTCCTTGGTTTGTAGACGGCTGCCTTCTCCCTGTGTCTTCACACGGACTTCCCTCTGAGCATGTTTATTTCCCAATTTCCTCTTCTTATAAGGACACCCGTCATGTTGGATTAGGGCCCACCCTAGTGACCTCGCTTTTGCTTAATCACCTCTTTAAAGATCCTATCTCCAAATACAGTCACATTCTGACGTATGGAGATTAGGACTTCAATTTATGTATTGTCGGAGGATAAAATTCAACCCATAACGCTTGTGTAAATTGTGAAGAAAATAGTAATTAATGTATAGCTTGTTGTAAATTTTCTGAGTGAATGAGTTAAAGAGGCTATATGAAATAGTAAGTGCTATTTTAGCCAAGAAAATTATGTCTCAGCACATGTGGTTTGTGTTTCAAAAATATTTCTTGAGTAAAATATCTGATTTATCTAATATTTTTAATAATGCTATAACCTTTACTATTTTGATAATGGTAGTACTGCCCAACATATATTGAGTCTTACCATGTACCAGACTGTTCTAAACATATGCCCTGTATTAACGTATTTAATTATTACAAGCAACCTATGGAATACTATTATTGCCCTCATTTTAAAAAGGTGGAAACTGGCCAGGCATGGTGGTTCACGCCTGTAACCCCAGCACTTTGGGAGGCCGAGGCAGGTGGATCACCTGAGGTCAGGAGTTCAAGACCAGCCTGGCCAACATGGTGAAACCCTGTCTCTACTAAAAAAAAAATTTTTTTTAATTAAAGAAAAGAGAGTAAACTCTGTGTAAGAACGCTAAATGACTTGTCAAAGGTTATACAGCAATTAAGTAGCAAAATTGGAATGAAACCCAGGTTCTCAGGCTCTGGAACTTTTGATTAGCAGGCCAGTGGTTCTTAATGGGTGGACTCTAGTTTCTGGCTAAGATGGAGTAAGAGGAAAAGATTTACCCTCCAATGTAGAACAACTAAAAAGTGTATCTAAATATGTAAAACAATGGATGGTAAGACATTGGACTTCACGAAATGAAAGGCAGTGATCCCTGCGAGGAACTGTACAGTTGCCCCACTTTATAATCGAGAGAGAGAGTTCCCAGGCTTGATGCTCAGGAAGGTGATACCTGACCCCTGCAGCCTGGAGTTAGAACACAGCACTGAGAGTCCAGGGAGACCAATGCAATCAGAGTACAGGGAAGAGGACAAGAGTACTCTGCACAGGGAGAGAGAAAGAGCTTCACAGACAGTCAGAGGGTTCCCTTGAATCATCAGAGGAAAACGGATTAGTATATACGTGTGCAGAAACTACCCATGGCTGGGGAAAGAACCACCGAAGGGCTAGAGGGAACAATTGCTGGAACTTATCTGGGGCTGGGAATAGTTCCTGTCCCCAAATCATAACTCATGGGACATTGGGTAGAATATTCAGAAGAATTTTGACTCAGTGGTGGGGAAAAATTAGCCCTACACTAAATTATGCTAGTTCCACCTTACCAAGCTTAAAAGAAAGACCTGAAAGGGTCAAACTGTTTCCAAGTTGAAGAGCAAAGGGAATAAACATTCACGAGTTACTGTCATCATCATGAAGGGACTCTAGATATGAATCAGTAGCTACACAAGAACTTTCAGTGTCTCTGAGCACGGGAAGATAAAAAGATTTGCTTTTCATGCAAGGAATTTAAATTTCCAATGTCATATATATGAGGACAAAATACATTAGTGTCTGAGTGTTCCCAGCACTTCTCTTCTTCACCCCACTTAAAAGAGTCTGTCCACCCAGTTTCTTCCCCTCCCCAGCTCTTCAGAGAGGGTTCTGCCAGCCAGATTGGTTCAGAAGGAGGGTATTAAGAATTACCAGCTGGGTGTGGTGGCTCACACCTGTAATCCCAGCAGTTTGGGAGGTCGAGGCAGGCAGATCACAAGGTCAGGAGATCCACACCATCCTGGTTAACATGGTGAAACTCCATCTCTACTAAAAATACAAAAATTAGCTGGGCATGGTGGTGGGTGCCTGTAGTCCCAGGTACTTGGGAGGCTGAGGCAGAAGAATGGTGTGAACCGGGGAGGAGGAGCTTGCAGTGAGCTGAGATCCCACCACTGCACTCCAGCCTGGGCCACACAGCGAGACTCTGTCTCAAAAAAAAAAAAAAAAAAAAGAATTACCATGTGAATGTGAATGATGAATACTTCACAGTGTTTGATAATTGAAGCAAAGACCTTGAGATAGTGTTGGAATTACTGTTTGGTTGCTGGGTAGTATTTGTTTACCTCTCACACTACTTTCAGATGGGCTACGTTAATCATAGCTTTAACCAGATTATAGATTTACTGATTGGATAGATGTTTACTAAACATTAAGTGAGCAAATGCAAGGACTAGAACAAGATAGACAATATATTCTGATTTTTATTTAAAAGAAATACGCCAAAAACACTCTAAAATTTTACCCCAAATATACCCATCAATATACCAAAAGTGTATCATGTATGCTAACAGCCATATAAAATTACTAAAAGGATATATACCAAGCTATTGGTAAAAGGTTATCTCTTTCACTGGGGACCAGGATTGGGCAGGTAGAAGGCAGTAGGAACATGGCAAGGAGATCGTTTCACTTTGTATTCCATATATTGATGAGTTGCTTGAGTTAAATAAAACAAGAATTATAATTTGTCATTTAAAAAAACTAAATCTTAAAAATTACCATCTTCCCAGTGTTCACAATTTTTTTTTTTTTTTTTTTTTTTGAGACAAGTCTTGCTCTGTCGCCAGGCTGGAGTGCAGTGGCACGATCTTGGCTCACTGCACTCTCTGCCTCCTGGGTTCAAACAGTTCTCCTGCCTCTGCTTCCCAAGTAGTTGGGACTATAGGCGCGCCCAGCTAATTTTTTGTATTTTTAGTAGAGATGGGGTTTCACCATGTTGGCCAGGATGGTCTCGGTCTCTTGACCTTGTGATCTGCCTGCCTTGGCCTCTCAAAGTGCTGGAATTACAGGCGTGAGCCTCTGCGCCGGGCCCAGGGTTCACAATTTTTAAACGTTTAACTGGAATAGTAAGTAACCAACAAGCACTTAGAAAGTGCCTAGTGTTTATGATTCCTGCCACCTCAGAGAGCTACATTTGTGTTCAGTCTTCTGATACTTAAATGTTTTCAATGCATGCAAATAATTATTGTTAAGATTTTCCTAATTTCTTTGTTAAAACGGTTCATTTCAAGGTTCTTTAGAGTTTGCATTTATTTAGTTTATTTGCCAGTTTCTTTTTTCTTAGAATAAAAACCAGCAGTCATTTTAATTACCCCGATAATGTTCATGAATACTGCCTTGGCCTGTCTTCTGGTTTGGAACCTTTTCAAGGGCGAATGGATATTTGTCTGGTGTTCCATGCATAACCTGTCCTTGTGCCACTTTTCCAATGTGATAGGAAGGGAACAACTGTCATCTATTCTGAGAATTCAGCACTGTGTCTGGCACTGTGGGAATTTACCCAGACTGCTTTGGGGGAAGACATCTGACACTTCATGATAATTGTAATTAACCAGAAAGACACTGGAATTGGAGGATTTGAAGGGAAATATGACAGGGGATTAAGACTTTCAGATTACTTTTGGAGCCCGGGTGACTTAAGCACATTTAAAAAGTTAGGTTTACTTATATATTATTATTATTATTATTATTATTATTATTATTATATTCTAAACCATAAGACATTTTCTAATAAGGTTTCTAAGAGGAACATGTAAACCTGGATCATATTTAAATAAGGTTACTGAAAATATTAATGAAACCAATGACTGAGCATTTTATAAATGAGAACTATATTGCTTTAAGTTGGAGAAAAGCTGCAAGTAAGACAACACATTTCTACATTTGAAAGCTTATGTCCTTATATGAGGGACATTGACAAATGAGTGGTGATAAAATGGTGGTCTATGTGCCATAAGGGCTTAGGAACATAAATTAATGTTTTATTAACCATAAAAATAAGGTTAAAAGGTTGAAATGCAGCCTTCATCTATGTAAAAAAGAGGGAGAAAAAAATCCTCAACACTCTAGAGCTTAGTCTCTGATCAATCACTACATATACTAATATATTCACATATAATCTAGAATGAATGTTAAATAACAAAAATCATGTTCGTTTTTATATTTTACTTTGCCTTTGGGATACAAAGTGATGGAGTAAGCTAGGTAGCACTGCTCATTTCTGGTTAGAAGAACACTAGAACCACCTAGTGGATTTTTCATTTATTGCATGATCCTTACACTTTACTATTGCTAAATTGTAATTGCTGAGATAAGCCTTAAAGTAAAATCAGTGGTTATAATCTCTTTGTGGGTCATAATAGAAATAGTAATTGTTAATCTTCAACAAACAAAGCCATCCCTAAGTCCTTGAAAGGAAGTCCCTGCCCACCAAACACTTACCAACTAGCACACTGCTGCATCTAGAAGCACAGGCACAGTTAAACATTTGGCTGCTGAGATACACCATGCAACTGGAGCTTTAAATTTCCTGTGAAAGTCAGCAAGCAAGGTAAACTGCAGCAATTCATCTGCGTTCATGGCAGAGTCAACCCTTCAGGGAACTCTGCAGAGCACAGCCAAGGGGCTACGCTAGCAGCTTGACCTTTGTATTCAATACAAATCTGTGGGCACACAAACTGGCAATTTTTTTTTTTTTTTTTTGAGATGGAGTCTTGCTCTGTCGCCCAGGCTGGAGTGCAGTGGCGCAATCTCCGCTCACTGCAAGCTCCGTCTCCCGGGTTCACGCCATTCTCCTGCCTCAGCCTCCTGAGTAGCTGGGACTACAGGCGCCCGCCACCACGCCTGGCTAATTTTTTTGTATTTTTAGTAGAGACGGTGTTTCACCGTGTTAGCCAGGACGATCTCGATCTCCTGACCTCGTGATCTGCCTGCCTCGGCCTCCCAAAGTGCTGGGATTACAGCCTTGAGCCACCGCGCCCGGCCCAAACTGGCATTTCTAATCAATTTTGTTTTTGGAACAAAGTAGCTTATGTGGTTACAGTGTGCCCTGGCCATTCTGTTTCCCATCACTGAACCAACTGGGTCTCCGCATCTTGGTGGTGATGACAGATGTTGCGTATATTATATTGGGATTTGGGCCAGATAAATAGCAAATATTCTGGGAAACGATACTTTATATTTTTGCAAAAGGTTATAAAATACCAAACTTGAGTAAATCCTGATTCTACATCAAAGGTTAACTCTTTATGATTTATTAGGTATCAAAAGAAAAAAGTCAGGATCTAAGGGGAATGGAAAAGTTTCTGCTATTCTAACCTAAGAGCTGGTCGTCTTCTCCTAGTAAACTAACTGTTCAGCAGACAGGATGCGTCGGGCTATAAGGTTGGTGCTTTCCAGCTGGCACTGCATGTGAAGGGCATGTGGTTAGGCTGGGCTCTCCAGGGCTGCATGGCTTGGGTTGACTATAACCAGGAGAAACACGCAGTGGCTGCAACTGCTTCTTCTAACAATTCTCATTTCATTCTCTTCTCCCACAGTGCGAAGGAGGCTAGGTCGATATTCTCTGGGGCTTGAAATTTCACACTGCAAATTTTACGAGAGTGATGATCTCTTCCTAACTCTTTAGAAGCCAAGATAGGAAAAATTTCAGTTTACAAGAATAAAGCCCAATCCCTCTTCTTATGTTGGAATGTCCAGTAAAATGCTAAGAAAGGGGTGGGTAGAAGAAGAGGAAAGGAAGAAGAAAAACAGAGGAGAGTAAGGAAAGAATAGAAAAGGCAGAAAAAGATAATATACATGAACAACAACAAAAATAGTGACAAACAGAATGGACTATAGAGATAGGGGAAGGTGGTGAAGGGCTTCAGAGAAGTCAGGTGAAGGGCCTTTTTTTCTTTTCTTTTCTTTTTCTTTTCTTTTTCTGAGATGGAGTTTTGCTCTGTCACCCAGGCTGGAGTGCAGTGGCACAATCTCAGCTCACTGCAACCTCTGCCTCCGGGTTCAAGCAATTCTCTTGCCTCAGCCTCCCGAGTAGCTGGGATTACAGGTGCCCACCACCATGCCTGGCTAATTTTTGTACTTTTAGCAGAGATGGGGTTTCACCACGTTGGCCAGGCTGGTCTAGAACTCCTGGCCTCAAGTGATCCTCCTGCCTCGGCCTCCCAAAGTGCTGGGATTACAGGCGTGAGCCATCGTGCTCGGCCAGGGCCTCTTTTTTAAAGAAAATTTTATTATATTGTGGTAAGAACACAACATGACGTCTACCCTCTTAAAAATAGTGTGCATAATACAATACTGTTAACTAGAGGCACAGGTCGTACAGCAGATCCCTAGAATTTATTCATCTTGCATAACTGAAACTTCATCCCTGTTGATGAGCAATTTCCCATCCCCGCACCCCAGTCCTTGGTAACCACCATTTATTCTACTCTCGCATTATGTGAAATGGACTATTCTAGATATCTCCTCAAAATGCAATCATGCAGTATTTGTTCTTCTGTGACTGGCTTATTTCACTTAGCATAACGTCATCAAGGTTCATTCCTATTATATATGTCAACATTTTCTTCTTTTTAAAGGCTGAGGCTGAGTAATATTCCACTGTGTGTGTGTGTGTGTGTGTGTGTGTGTGTGTGTGTGTGTGTGTGTGTGTATAATATTCCAATTTACGTATTCATCCATTGATGAACATTTTGGTTATTTCCACATCTTGGTTATTTTGAATAGTGCTGCAGTGAACAGTGGGATACTAACATTTCTGAGATCCTGATTTTAGTTTTTTTTTTTTTTTTTGAGACAGGGTCTTGCTCTGTTGCCCAGGCTGGAGTGGTGGCGCCATCTCGGCTCACTGCTGCCTCAATCTCCTGGGCTCAAGTGATCTTCCCACGTCAGTCTCCTGAGTAGCTGGGAGTACAGACCACCATGCTCAGCTAATTTTTGTTTATTTTTTGTAGAGACGAGGTCTCACTATGCTGCCCAGGCTGATCTCAAACTCTTAGACTGAAGCGATTCTCCTGTCTCAGCCTCCTAAAGTGTTGGGAATACAGGCGTGAGCCACCATGCCAGGCCCCAGTTTCAGTTATTTTAGATAAATACCCAAAAATGGGATTGTTGGATCATCTGGTAGTTCTATGTTTTCAATATTTTTAATTTTTCCCAGCTTTTTTGAGGTATAATTGACAAATAAAAATTGTATATATTTGAGGTATACTATGTGATAATTTAATATAAATTGTGAAATGATTACCACAATCCAGTTAATTGACACATCTGTCATCTCACATAATTACCATTTGTGTGTGTGTGGTAAGAACATACAAGATCTACTTTCTGAGCAAATTTCAAGCATGCAGTATGGTATTATTAACCATAATTATCATGCTATACTAATATTGGATCCCTAGAACTGAATTCATCTTACAACGGAAAGTTTACATCCTTTGCTCAACATCTATTTCTCCTACCTCTGGACCTCTGGTAACCAATTTCTACTCTCTGTTTCTAAGAGTTCAACTTTTTTAGATTTCACGTATAAGTAAAATCAGACAGTATTTGTCTTTCTTCATCTGGCTTATTTCTTTTAGCATGATGTCCTTCACATTCATCCATGTTGTTGCAAATAGCAGGATTTTCTTCTCTTTTTTAAGACTGAATAAGATTTTCTTTTTATGCATACATATCGTTTTTATCCATTCACCCATGATGGACACTTAGGTTGTTTCCATACCTTGACTATTACGAATAATGCTGCAATGACCATGGGGATACAGATATTTCTTCAAGATACTCATTTACTTTCCTTTGGATATAGACCCAGAAGTGGGATTGATTTTATTATATAGCAGTGTTGTTCTTAACTTTTTGAAGAACTGCCATACTATTTTCCATAGCAACGGCACCATTTTGCATTCCCACAAACAGTATCCAAGGGTTCCAATGTCTCCACAACTTCACCAACACTTGTCTCTTTCCCTCGGAGCTTTTTCTCAGTTGTACCCCAGCTTCCCCAAGCCTGAAGCATAGTTGACAAAGATTGTATATATTTACAGTGTACAACATGGTGTTTTGATATATGCATACTTGTAAAATGATTCAATCAAGCTAATTAACATAGCCGACACTTCATGTACTTATCTCTCTTTTTTTTTTTTGTGATGAGAATATTGGCTTTTTGATAGCCATCCTAATAGGTGTGAGGTGATAGCTCATTGTGGTTTTGATTTACAGTTTCCTGATTAGGTGATGTTGAGCATCTTTTCACATTCATGTTGGCCATTTGTATGTCTTCTTTGGAAAAATGTCTTTTCAGGTCTTGAGCCCCAATTTAATTAGGTTATTAGTATTTTTGCTCTTGAGTTTTAAGAGTTCCTTGTATAATTCAGAAATTAACCCCTTCTCCATTATATCGTTTGCAAATGTTTTCTCCCATTCTGCAGTAGTTTTTTTCATCCTGTTGTTTCCTTTGCTCGCAGAAGCGTTTTAGTTTGATGTAGTCCCATTTTTGTATTTATGCTTTTGTCGCTGTGCTCTTGGTGTCATATCTATGAAATCCTTGCCAAGATCAATGTCTTGAAGATTTTCCCTTATGCTTTCTCCCAGTAGTTTCACAGTTTCAAGTCTTACATTTAAGTTTTTCATCTACTTGGCATTGATTTTTGTGTACAGTGTAAGATATGGATCCAAATTCATTCTTTTGCATTTGGAGAGCCAGTTTTCTCAACACTATTTGTTAAAGAAACCATCTTTTGCCCATTGTATATTCTTGGCACCCTTGTCAAAGATCAATTGATCATATATACGTGGGTTTATTTCTGGGCTCCTGATTCTGTTCTATTGGTCTATGGTCTGTCTTTATGCCAATACCAAAATGATTTAATTATGGTTGCTCTGTAATGCATTTTGAAATCAGGAAGTGTGATGCCTCTAGCTTTGTTCTTTCTCAAAATTATTCTGGCTACTCAGGGGCTTTTGTATTTCCATATAAATTTTAGAATTGTTTCGCCTATTTCTATAAAAAATGCCATTGAGATTTTAATAGGAATTGCATTGAATCTGTAGATTACTTTCGGTAGTGTGGATACTTCCACAATAATAAGTCTTGCAATCCATGAACCAGGATGAAGGGCTTCTCCATATAGGGCATCAGCTCTCAAGATTGGCTGCTGGACTTCTCAGAGCCCATGAAGATAATAATGAGACACTGTTAGTTAATTTTAATATTTTAAAATTTGATATTCTATCTTTTAAGATTTACAGGAATTTGAAATTGTATATTTATGTGTGTACCTATTTGTTTCATGGCTCTATGAAGGCAGGACCATGGCTCTTTGACTCACCACAGAACAACCAGCAGCACTGTTGTGCAGTAGAGCCTGATGGTTAGAGCTGCACTCATGTGCAGACCTCCCAGTTTGCCATCCTGCTGCGACCACTGACTACCAATGGCACATATACCACCAACTGGCTGAGCTAACAAACATTCCAAGCCCCATTTTGCCTTGTTGCCTTCCATTATAGAGGCTTGTACAAGAAAAAAAAACCCTACATTTTACTTTCCCACTCTCTTGCTGCTGGGTGATGGTCAAATGACACAGACTTGGCCAATGAGGGGTAAGCAGAAAGCTGGCAAAGGATTCTGGAAAGGCTTTTGAATTCCTGCTGAAAAGGAAAAATGCAGGTGACAGATGACACTACCCTCTCTCTTCTTAACTTAAACGTGGATGTGATGCTTGGATACAGGGCTGCCATTGTGTGCTCCTGAGGGAAAGAGTCAGTCAATTCTCAGAGGGAGCAGCCCTAATACCGTGGAGCCATGGAATGAACACTAGGAACAAATGACCTCCCAGCTGATTGGTATATGAGAGAAATACACGTCCATTTGTTTCAGCCATCGTACATAGGGCTTTCTGTTCTTTTTCAGCAAAACATTCCTATTACAGTAGTTTTGTGACTTCGAGCAAGTTACTTTACCCTGTTTTAATGTTCCCATTTAAAAACAGGGATTATACCAATATCTTCCTCATAGGATTGTTTCAAAGACTAAATGAGATAATATACATAAAGAGCACAGAGTAAGCACTAGATAGGGATAAGTTACTATTTTTATTACTATTTTGATGATGGGCTCTTAATAAGTCTTAGTTGAATAAGTGGAGTAGGTCAAACCCAAAGGGTATGGCTTCAACCCAAGGCAGCAATAAGATAACTCATTTTTTTTCTGTTTGAGAAAAATGAGAAAAGGTGGAGAAATGAGAGGAAGGTGGGGTGTGGGGAAGGAGGCAGGACTAAAGTGAAGCCAGGTGGGTACTCGGTGGGGGGAAAATGCCCCATGAAAATCTCCCATGGTGGATGGTCAATGTGTTGGGGCCAACATATTGACCATGTGTGGTCCAGGCATGCCAGCATCAAGCAGACACTAAATAAACATTTTTTTTTGGCTCACTGAATAAATGGATGCATTGTGAGGGTGTTCATTAACAAAGAAATTGCCATCTCATCCTTAAAACTGAAGAGATAGAAGTGAGAGGGCAGAAGGTTTTTCTCCAGTGTCACCCGCACACCTTTTATAATATTTGCCTGGAATTATGTGGGTGAAGATGCATTGCTCAATAATTGCCTGTGCCCTCGCAAGGAGCAGAGCAGAACATCCGGTGGGAGCAGAAGCAGAGGCAGAAAGAACAGATTTCCCACGTAGTAAAGTATTCTGTTCTCATAAAAAGTCCCTTGCTGTAACAAACGAGAAAATGAAAAGGAGAGCCTGTAGAAGAGAGGCAGACACCTCCTAATAGGCACATCTCTCCAAAGTTTCCCACCAGGGGCCAGCTGTTCATTAAACAGGGAACAAATGTAGGAGCATGGCTGTGATGGGCTCCATTCCACAGCCCCGTGCTGGGACTGCAGTGCGCTCGGAAGAGCGTCGCTGTTGTTGCTGTGGCCGTGTGACAGCAGGGCTGGCATGTCAGAATCGCCCTGCACAAATAGCTCCTGTGCAGCTGCTCTCACCCAAACCTGCTCTGAGGAGGCTCAGTGCATTCTAATCCTTCCTAAAAACATGGACAGAAAGCAATGGAAATTTGACATGCATAAAAGGTTTAGTCATGGGGTTTTTAAGTGGATGCCTCCATGAAAGGATCAACTCAGATGGCCACGTTTCTGAACAGTATTTACATCAAAACCTGACATAAATGCCTATAATGACATAAATGACTAAAATAGCCAGATCTAGCTATTTTCTTCCCCTGTACTCTTTTTACATGTCTCCTTTTCCCTCTCGATTGCTTTAGCTTGTATCCTGCATGCGCTTTTAAATGTGGTAAGCAAATAGAAAGCAAGACGCCATTTGAATAGTGAGTGGACTTGTATTCCTGTTTAGGAATGTGTAGTTGCCCTCGGGCTCTCTAAGTTTTGAGACTCATAAATAAAACCTTAACACAGATGGAACGCGCGCACACACACACACACACACGCACATGCACCACTTAAAGCAGATGTGAGTCAAAAACATATGCTGATGAACTCCATTTGCTGATGGCATTCTGAGCAGTGAGCCCACTCAGTAGGGCTTAAGGGTTGGCATAGCAACTCTTCCTGGGAAAAAATAGACAGCTGGAATAAACCATGACGATGAAGGTCTTCTTCCAATGACTTAAGAAGTAGAGAGAAATTGCCATCTCTTCTAACCCCTTCAAGCAAAGCACCTTGGTCGAGGTTTATAAACTAGGATCTTACAAATTAGAAGTTCATGTAGTTTCCTAGGTCAGATTCTATACCTTGGGTTATATTCCAGCTAAGAAACACTTTCAGATAGACTGCATGGGGCTGTGGGGAAAGAAAGAGCACAATCCTTCAAAAAGCATGGAGCTTTGACCAAAGTTTATTTCTGTAACTTATCCTAAGGCTATGCTGAGTGAAGATTTGTTTACTCTAGCCGTAACTTACTCCATCACACAGCGCCAGTACTTTGAGAAATTGACTTATTCATTCATTCTCAATTATTTATCAAGTATCCAGCACTAGCAATAGGGACACAGTCCCTGCTTGTGAGGGATTCATGGCTAGGCAGACAGCACCCTGAGTATATTAATTACGATCTGATCCCATATTAGAATAATATGCACAAGAGACTTACTACCTCTTTCTCCTCATTCCTGTAAACATTTTTCTGGGACCCATCTTATGTGGACTGTGCTGGGTGCCATGCCACGGGATAAAGCAAGTTAAATGGCAACAGTCCTGTTCAACAGGCAAGGGACTCAAGATCAGAAACACCCTTTCCCTCTTGTTGCAAATCCTGCTGTGTGTGGGCTCAGCCCCAAACTGTCTCTGAAATCTCAGAAACGAGCAAAGGCTAAGGATGTCAAATCGGCTTTGAGATATGCCTGTAGACTGATAACAATAGTGATGATGATGATGATATTAGCTAATACAGTAAAGCTAATACTGTGCTATTATTGTGTACCAGGCACTGTTGTAAGTACTTTAAATATCTTATTTCACATACTCTTCTGTCATTTAGTATGCATACCATTATTCTCCTTCCCATTACCCATATGAGGAAGGCAAGGCACTAAGTTAAAACGACTCACCTTTAACTGTTCATCTATCAGGCAAGCTAACCCCGGAGCCTACATAAATTCTTAACTATTAAATAAGCTACGCCACTTCTCAACCACTCTGCTGACAACTATACAAACTGACAGGTCCTACAATTAAAACCCAAAATAGATTTAATAAAGCATAAAAAAATCAGTTAGGAATATTCTCTTGCTTTTGCTCTGCTGTTATTGTTGTTCTCCAGATAAGTCCCATTTTAAAATCCACAGTCACCTTAAGGATGTGATGTGGGAGCTGGAGCTCTCTGCCTACCCACCAGCTATTTTTAAAGGAAGATGATCAGGAACTAGTTATGAAAGAATCAGATTGTTTAATCTGGTACCACAGAACTTGAGAAACTATAGACTTGGTGAGTTGGAAAATATGTAGGCAGAAGTGATGTCTCTATGGAAACAGATGTGAAGATTCAAGTAAATAGTAGGCCTGTTGGACTTTTTATGAAGATAGCCGAAGCTTCTTTCCCCCCTTCTTCTTCTATAACCTGTTTATTGAGGAATTTGACCATGGTGAGGAACAAGCTAGAGACACATTTTTATCTCTAGTCACTGCTTCCAACTCTGCTATGTCGAATCTCCCAACTCTTCTAGACATCTCTCAATGACATCTCGGACAGGAACCATAGTCACTTACAGTCCAGTCCAGCCTTATATCATATGCAACTGCATATCCAGTTCAAGATTTTCCATTGCTCCATTGATGGCTACGCTTATTACTCAGGGATCTGTTGTGGGCGTGCTTAGGGATAACGCTTTCACCTTGGAGAGTGGTGTGGGAATGTTCTTGTTCTAGTATACTTCATCCCAAAGACCCAATTCTTCCTGTTTTGGGGACTGGGAGAGAAGATGAGATGGCTTAATGTCTCTTGGCTTTCTCTATTGCTTTTGCAGTCTCTCTAGCATACCCTAGCGACCGCTGAGACTCTTGTGGGGCAGAGATCCACATGTTATCTATCTTAGGGACATGATGGGTTCTTCGAAGTCCCTCATGAGAGGCGTGACTCTGGCTCAAACATGTTCAGCCCCCTTCAGCTGTCCAAGCCCCCCACCACCTATCAGCTCTAACTACACTGCTTGCATTTTTCTTGCCTGGTGGGCTGCCTTACTGGCATGTGGAGGAGTGCTGATATAGCAGGAAGAGTTTTGCTACTTCTTATTAAGTCCTGAAAAGGTATCTGGTGGGTGCTGTGTTTGTAATAAGATATTTAGCACCTGTTTCCCCCCGAGATTTGGGCCTAGGTATCAGTTCTCAGACAAAAGGAAAAGTCAATTTCTATACCCTATTATAATTATAAACTTTGATTGAAACTTTGGGGATAAGAAAGCATCAAGACGTTTCTCTCTCCCTCTATTGCTCTTTTCCCCTCCCTCCCTCTCTCCCTCCTTCCTTTGCTCCCTTCTTTCCTTCCTTTCTTTCTTCCAAATAGCAAGCATGTAACCTAAATTATGAATGATAAAAAAGCCTAGCAAATCAAAGAGAGAACTTAGAGCAAAGGAATTTGGAATATTATGAGATAGGAAACAATTTTAGTTTCTTGAGAATTTTGGTGGTATTACCACCTGCTCCAATCATAGACTGCACTTTTTCGTGCCCAGAAAAGACTTCTACAACCCAGCCTTCACAGCAATCAGCCCTCAGGACTTTCTTGCAGTCTGAGCTCAACCTGTCTTATTTTGCTCTGAGTTTTCCAGTTCTGAAGGCTTGATTACTGGTCCAAGAGTGTAATTTAGGTAGATATGCTGAACTCACATCATCCTCGTTACAAATTGCTATGGAAATATCCCAAAAATATAAAAGAAAAACATTTAAAAAACTAGGTAAGGGCACTGTTCACATGCTGCAAGATCTCACGGAGAAGATGGAATGAGTGGAGGATACGCTTGCTGTGTGTTCATCATTGAAGAAGGGAAAGACGGCTTGTGAAATGACCCCTAGCAGAAACTCACTGGTGCTTTCAAGTTCAGGATGGCAGGGTTGAAGGTGAGAGTTAGCTTCAGGGAAGATGGTGGAGAAGAATGTTTGCTAGTATCTGGACCCCAAAGGATTACACAGGATGCTGGAGCCTGCATGGGCTAGGAATACCATTAGTTCAATCATGGTCTACACTTGGCAAGGAAGATGCATTGAGAATAGGTGAAGGGCATAGTCAAGACCAATGCTTACTGTCATTCCTTATGCAGGAATTATGGAATCTACTTCAGGCTGCCATGAAAAGCAAAGCAGAGAATCTGTTGGGACAACTTGTTCAGCAGCCTCAGACGACAGCTGCCTCTTTACTTATCTAGGCCTCTAGATCACTCAGAAGTAAAGGAAAATTTAAATAAATCTGAACGTTCTCATTCTTTCACTGGGGTCTTCAAACTTTTGAACACAATCTCCCAGGAGAATCAATTTCTGATACCTGAATCTTTGTAAGCATGAACAGAGAGAAGGGACTGGACAGATGAAAAGGATTTGTAGTTCAAAGAAGAGGGGCATTGTGGGGAACTGATGCTGAGCTCTCAGTTCTATGCCCCCCAGACTTCCTTCTTCAGTTATGGTCCCTGCAGAATCAGCATCCATCTGTGACTCTCCTTTATCCATTGAACTCCCTGTTTGGGAGAGGAGAGGCATATTTTCTACTTTATGTAGCTCTCCAGCCCATGATCTCCTGTGGTCTGGGGCTAAGGATTCCTTTCCCTGTTTCCTGGTAATGCATAACTCTATCTCTCCATAAGGCAGGGTGGGCCAGGCATTCGGAAAGCTGGGGAAGCTAGGCAGAATGTGAAACAAGTGAAGGGAATTGAAGGGTGCTGGAAAACCTCCCATCAAAATTTCCTCCCCCATGTTATTCCACCATTAGGTAATTAGCTCCCTGGTTCTTAAAGGATTACATCACTTTTCTTTGTTAAGAGTTGAGTCATCTATGCAAAAAAACAAACAAAAAACCCCCAAAACTGAGTGAATTAAAACCAGAATCCTTATTAGTTATTACCTCAGGAGCTTTAACAGTGTCCCACTTCAATTAGAGCAAAGCTCACTGGGAATGTGTGTAGGATAAAGAAGATGTTGGAGGTAATAGACATTAAGGAAGAGACCAGGAGCGTGGAGGGAACCCAAGACACGTGGGAGGATCTCAAAGGCGATCTTTGGCCATTGCCAACTGTGACTGAGGCCCTGGCCCATCATTTGATGTTCTCTGTCATTCTTGGGAGAGGCAGAGGAGTGTGATGATTAAGAGCATGGACTCTAAAGCTAGACTTCTGGGTTCATAAAGGGTAACAGCTTAGCTCTGCCCCTTCCTACCTTGGGGACTTTGAGCAAATAATTTAACCGCTCTGTGCTTTTTTCTTCATTTATAAAACAGGAGTAATATTGGTCCCTGCCTCAAAGGGTTGTTGTGAGGATTAAAGGAGTTAACACACATAAAATACTTAGAAGAGCACATGGCATAGAGTAAATGCTAGTTGTTATTAGTATGTTTTCAATTTCACACAGGGACTTAAAAGGTCAGGACCCTTACTTACTCCTAGGAGCCACTGGGGAAGGAGTGAGGACGAACATATATTGCATATGTATGCCCCAGATACTGTATATAAAATACCTCATTGAAACCTCACATATTGATGAAATAGGTATTATAATACCCCAATTTTGCAGGTGAGAAATACCTCTATTTTGCAGGTGTGTCTCAGAGGGTGAGAATCTGGCCCAAGGTAATACAGCTAAAAAGTGATAAACTTACCTATGCTATCCCACGATGTTACTTACACAGTTCTCTTTGGAAATAAAAATATAAACAAATGGTACAGGCATATTAAGAGCAACTCCAGCATTATTATTATTATTATTATTATTTTTTGAGACAGGGTCTCACTCTGTTGCCCAGATTGGAGCGCAGTAGTGTGATCATGGCTCACTGTAGCCTTAGCCTCCCTGGGATCAGGTGACCCTCCCACTTTCAAGTAGCTGGGACTACAGGTGTGAGCCTTTTTTTTTTTTTTTTTTTTTTTAATAGAAACGGGGTTTCACCATATTGCCCAGACTGGTCTTGAACTCTTGGCCTCAAGTGATCCACCCACCTCGGCCTCTCAAAGAGCTGGGATTACAGGCTCCAGCATCAAATGTTTACAGTAGTTATCCTCACAGAAAATGCATACATAACTCTTATCTTCCTGACTCAGTGCTCACCTTCACCTCCCACCCTGACTGCGGCCTATTATCCCTGCAGTCAGTGGACTTTTAATCCAGATAACCTTGACTGAGCAGGCTCACAGAGGAAACTGGCCCACAGAAACTGTGAGAAATTAATGTATGTTGTTTGAAGCTGCTAAATTTGTGGTAATTTTTTATACAGCCATAAAAATGAAAAGACCAAACAGTCGTATCCTGAATGATTAAAAATTGGTTGCATAAGTAAAAGAATGTATTTGAGTTGGAAGATTTGGGGTTTTCACATGAAAAACCAAGTGTGAGTAAAATAACCACAGAATAGCTATTTTGGAATTCTGATACTCAAACACTTGCTAGTTGAAGGAGTGCTAAGATTATGGATATAACAAGTGATTCCAGGGTTTCAAAACTTATTTCCTGTAACTGTAGGAAAGCTGAAACTCTGGCTATAAAGAAAAGGCTATTTTTCTTTCTCTTGAAATAATTTGTACTATTCATTGCGCTGTCAATAGCCAAGAACATGCTAGAAATTACAACGCGCTCGCACATATGGGTATTTCTGCTATGATGCAACATATATGTTTCTAAAATTCATTTTGTTTTGCAAAATCAAGCAATAGAAAAACAAAGGACTTATAAGAAAAATAGGGTTGGGGCACAATAGTCACAAACTCTCAGTAACACAAAACAAAAAGATAAAATCTAATCAAATTATGGTAGCACAGTTTTACACATGTCAAATGGGTAAGAAATATGTAAATACTACAAAAATAAGACACTTTTCTTTGACAAAGACTTTACATTTGCTCGTGGAAGTGGGAGTCAGAGCATTGCAGCTCGTGAGTTTTTGTGAAATTGTGGAAGGAAGGTGATTTGAAATCAAGGGAAAGTTGTATCACTGATGTGGATGGATATGGCCCATGATGAGGGTGGTGGACTGAGGTAGCTGACATGTTTCAGGTACGTGCGTGTCTGTTTTGTGCATTCTTACCTGGCTGGGTTCAGGTGGGTGCAATTTTCTGTGTTTCCCTAGTGTTTCTCATAGACTAAACAGTGCATAAGTAACCCCAAATTCCTGTTATGCTCAAAATGCTCTCTAATAATATATATTATTTTGGAATAACTTGTGTCTTTAAAACTAGTGTTAAAAAGTAAAGCTGGCCAGATGTTATTTCACTTGGATCTTACAATAAAAGCAATAAATAGACATGAGGAAACAGCTTTAGACATAAAGCTAGTAAATAGTCAAGGCAGATTGAACTGAGGTCTTCCGCCTCTGTGCTTTTCCCAGTAGGCCACTCCAGGAATGTCTCAGTTTAGCATATTTGAAATCTGTGTGATGTTATAGTTTCACTACTGCAATTTCTAAGACTTATCCTATCATCAATTAGACATTTCTTTTACTACTAAGAAGTATCCTGATCCAGAGGTACTATTCTCCCAGCCATGGAGAGTTCCTCCAAAAGACAAAATTCTATCTTTGCTAATGAAAATGCCAATAAAACTGTATCAAGAGTTTCATGATTTTATTAGGTATTTCCCATCATATGTTTATCATACAGCTCAAAATTGATGTCAGGTTTTTACTCTACTCTTTTCTCAAGTTCATTCACTATAAATTGAATTTCATTTTCCTGCACTTGGGTTGTATTTTTTGAACCACCGATTTTGCTTATATTAGTTTTACTATGATATTCATCAATTTGTTTAAAAAAATTCAGAAGATACCTCTTGCAAAAATTAATTTTATAATTTAAGAACTCACTTCAGAATGCTGAGACTCTGTTAAGCATCAATTCTAGGATTATGAAGATTCTGTCTACCACAAAGAGCCCCATAAAGGTCTTTTCTCCCTCATTGCCAAGCAGTTTAACTTAATGAATTCTTCTGGTAGAACTTTGTTTAGATGGACTTAAAGCAGGTGAGAGTTCTTTTTAAAATACTTGTGGAGTGCATGAGTGTGCAAACAAACTTAAAAGCACATATTGGCTCAGGAAAGCTGAGGGGAAATGATAATTTTCAACAGTCCAAAATAGCCATCCTGGGGCTTACAGAAAGTAAGGCAGTAGTTAGCCTAACTCTAAGCCTAACAATAACACAGTCATTAATCCTGGGTGCCCAGACACATTCCATTAGAGGATTTTGGCAACAAAATTTTGCTTTTCTAATTCTGAGTAGATATAAACAATAATCCCTTAATTTATTAGTCTGTTTATCACATTTATTAAGCATTTCCTATGTCCTAAGAACTGTGCCACAAGACAGGGATGCCCTCTCTTACCACTCCTATTCAACATAATATTGGAAGTTCTGCACAGGGCAATCAGGCAAGAGGAAGAAATAAAGGGCATCCAAACAGGAAAAGAGGAAGTCAAACTATCCTTGTTTGCAGATGACATGATCGTATATCTAGAAAACCTCATAGTCTCAGTCCAAAAGCTTCTTAAGCTGATAAACAACTTCAGCAAAGTCTCAGGATACAAAATCAATGTGCAAAAATCACTAGCATTCCTATACACCAACAACAGTCAAGCTGAGAGCCAAATCGTGAACTCTCATTCACGACTGCCACAGAAAGAATAAAATACCTAGGAATACAGCTACGTAGGGTGGTGAAAGATGTCTACAAGGGGAACTACAGAATTACAAATCATTGCCCAAAGAAATCAGAGATGATACAAACAAAGGGAAAAACAATCCATGCTCATGCATAGGAAGAATCAATATTGTTAAAGTGGCCATACTGTCCAAAGCAATTTATAGACTCAATACTATTCCTATCAAACTACCATTGACATTCACAGAACTAGAAAAAAACTATTGTAAAATTCATATGGAGCCAAAAAAAAAAGAAAAAACCCAGAATAGCCGACACAATCTTAAGCAAAAAGAACAAAGCTGGAGGCACTATGCTACCCAATTTCAAACTATACTATGGGGCTACAGTAACCAAAACAGCATGGTAGTGATACAAAAACAGACACAGAGACCAATAGAACAGAATAGAGAATCCAGAAATAAGATTGCACACCTACAACTATCTGATCTTTGACAAACCTGACAAAAACAAACAATGGGGAAAGGATTCCCTATTCAATAAATGGTGCTGGGATAACTGGCTAGCCATATGTAGAAGATTGAAACTGGATCCCTTCCTTACATGACATACAAAAACTAACTCAAGATGAATTAAATACTTAAATGTGAAATAAAAAACTACAAAAACCCTGGAAGACAAACTAGGCAATACCATTCAGGACATAGGCATGGGCAAAGATTTCATGATGAAGATGTCAAAAGCAATTGCAACAAAAGCAAAAATTGACAAATGGGGACTTTAAGCTAAAGAGCTTATGCAGAGCAAAAGAAACTATAAACAGAGTAAACAGATAATTTACATAATGGGAGAAAATTGTGCAAAGTATGCATCTGACAAACATCTAATATCCAGCATCTATAAGGAACTTAAACAAATTTACAAGAAAAATACAAACAACCCCATAAAAAAGTGGGCAAAGGACATGAACAGATACTTTTCAAAAGAAGACATCTGTGTGGCCAACAATCACATGAAAAAAGCTCAACATCACTGATCATTAAAGAAATTCAAATCAAAACCACAATAAGATACCATCTCACACCAGTCTGACTCTTACTATAAAGTTAAAAAAAAAAAACAGATGCTGGCGAGGTTGTGGAGAAAAAGGAACACTTATATACTGTTGGTGTGAGTATAAACTAGTTCAGCCATTGTGGAAGACAGTGTGGCCATTACTCAAAGACCTAAAGGCAGAAATACCATTCAACCCAGCAATCCCATTACTGGTTATATACCCAAAAGAATATAAATCATTCTATTATAAAGACACGTGCATGCGTATGTTCACTGCAGCACTATTCATAATAACAAAGACATGGAATCAACCTAAATGCCCATGAATGATAGACTGGATAAAGAAAATGTGCTACATATACACCATGGAATATTATGCGGTCACATAAAATAATGAGATCATGTCCTTTGCAGGGACATGGATGGAGCTGGAGGTCATTATCATTAGAAAACTAACACAGGAACAGAACCAAATACCTCATGTTCTCATTTATAAGTGGGAACTAAACGACGAGAACACATGGACAGAACACACACTGGGGCCTTTCGGAGGGCAGAGGATGGGAGGAGGGAGAAGATCATGAAAAATAACCTAATGGGTATTAGGCTTAATACTTGGGTGATGAAATAATCTGTACAATAACCCCCATGACAAAGGTTTACCTGTGTAACAAACTCGCACTTGTACCCCCGAGTGTAAAATAAATAAAAAAAAAAAAGAGCTGTGCCAGATGTTGAAGGAAAATAGTAAGATCTTAAGAAAACGGCTTTGTCCGGGCACAGTGGTTCACGCCTGTAATCCCAGCACTTTGAGAGGCCGAGGTGGGCGGATCATGAGGTCAGGAGATCGAGACCATCCTGGCTAACATGGTGAAACACCGTCTCTATTAAAAATACAAAAAATTAGCCAGGCGTGGTGGCAGGCGCCTGTAGTTCCAGCTACTCGCGAGGCTGAGGCAGGAGAATGGCGTGAACCTGGGAGGTGGGGCTTGCAGTGAGCTGAGATCACACCACTGCACTCTAGCCTGGGCGACAGAGCAAGACTCCGTCTCAAAACAAAAAACAAAAAACAAACAAACAAACAAAAAAAAACACAGCTTCAAGTTTGTAGATCTATGGTCATTCAGTCTAGGACACTGAACACTTCCTTCAGTAGCTCACTTGAATAACATCTAGACTTAAATAGGAGAAAAATGTTTCCTAATAGAAGTATACCAGGCTTTACATGATTGGCAGTCTTTGCTCTTCACAAACCAGTTTATTTTAATAGATTTCTCCGGTAGAGTTTTATGAAGGCCTCAACGCAATGAAAACTTCATTTGCAGGAAGGACAATCTTATACTTACCAGAAAACTACAGCTAACATGAATTTCTTTGTTAGACATTTGTTATGAAGGATCTTTGAGAAAATTCTCTACTAGAACCCATGACACCCCTAACATAGCTATGCCATTATTTTTTTCTTCTCAAATGAACAGATGAGTTTTGTAAGCAAAGTAGGATACCATGATTGATAGACCTTTTTGTAAGGTATACTCAGATTTGCTGAAAGAGCTTACATAATTCAGTCTGGGTGCAGTGGCTCATGCCTGCAATCCCAGCACTTTGGGAGACTGAGGTGGGTGGATCACTTGAGATCAGGAGTTTGAGACCAGCCTAGCCAGCATGGCGAAACCCTTTCTCTACTAAAAATGCAAAAATTAACCAGGTGTGGTGGCACACGTGTGTAATTTCAGCTACTTGGGAGGCTGAGGTAGGAGACTCACTTGAAGCCAGGAGGTGGAAGTTGCAGTGAGCCGAGATCATGCCACTGCACTCCAGCCTGGATGACAGAGTGAGGCTCCCTTTTTCTCTCTCTCAAAAAAAAAAAAAAAAAAAAAAAAAAAAAAAAAAAAAAGAGATGACATAACTGAAGTAAACGATACTTGAAGCCTCTCTTTTTAAATAATTTTTATCTCAAATAAGGGAAAAATCAAAATGGAAAGAGCTTATGATTAATTTCACTATTGGCCTACAGTATTGCTTCAGGGAACAAAATAAAAGGGTTCTTGCCCCTCCCCTTGCTGGAACTGGGCCTGCCCCAGGGACTTGGCTGTAGGGTTGCAGGTACTTTCCCTGTCCTTTGATCTTAATCAACAAGGGAGCAATTCAAGTTCCACGCCCAGGAATCGCTTACTAGTGAAGAGTCTTGCTTTTACCTAGAGAGTTGAAGGGGCTGTAGGCAATATCTAAATATGCTTTGGACATTGCATTTGATGGGGCTGAGAAATAAAAAAAAAAATTCTAGGCTCCCAACTAACTGAATGGATTCCCCTCTTGGCCAAGGGTAAAACTACCTTTGCAAAATTATTACACAAAGAGAAATCTAACATAGTTGACTCTATCTTGCTTCTGACCTCCAAGCTGTCCTTGGTCATTCCTGGGTGTAGGCCAAGCTAACTTTGGGAAGAATTTAGTTTATAGTTTTACCTTAAAACAAAGATGATAGTAACCCTTCTCAAAACTAAATCACCTTTGTAAAACTAATGGAAGGACACAAGGTCAAGATTACGAGAGGGGCCCAAATTCTGATAGGATAGGCATAGTTTCTCTAAGCCCTTACTGCTCAGGAATCTTGTGACCAGAGGTCACAAGATTTGTGACTTTCCCATTTGGTCCTATAGTTAACATTGCTATGTTAGAACCCAAGATAGTTTTTTGGGGGGATGTTTTCCAGACTGATCCTACCTGAACTCGTGATTCATGACTCAGTTGATCCTGTGGCCTTACCCAGAGGTGGACTCAGCACACGAAGATTGTTTTCCACACCAGTATGATTACATCCCCAACCACTCAGTGGCATCCATTCCCTAGCTCCCTGCCCACCAAATTGTCCACAAAAACCCTAAGATCCAAGCCTTCAGGGAGACTGATGTGAATGATAACTCCAGTTCTCCCATGTAAGCCAGCCTTACATCAAATAAACTCTTGCTCTACTGCAATGCTGTGGTCTCAGAGGATTGATCTGGTCTGTGCAGTGTACAGTGTTGGGTGATTACCAGAGAAATCCTGGAGGCTGAGTTCATGGCCTTGGCGGGATGGGAGGTTGAACTAGTCTCACTAGTATGTAATCACCTGTCTCACTGCTGTCCCCTCCCCACCTTTTTTTAAGGAAAATGTACAAATAGTAAACCTCCTGAGACCCTCTTTGGAAAAAACAGCCACAAATGCATCTGTGACTTATGTTTTTCCTGGGCGTGCCCTCAAACTGGCTCAATAAACTTTGATGAGTGAGACTTATGACTCAGTCACTCATTTTGATTGTCACAAGATAAAGGGCCTGCTATAGTCTGCATGTTTGTGTCTCTCCAAAATTCATGTGTTGAAGTCTAATCTCAAATGTGTGGGCATTCAGAGGTAGGGCATTTACGAAGTGATGAGGTCATGAGGGTGGAGCCCTTGTGAATGGAATTAATATCTTTCTGAAAGAGGCCCAAGGGAGCTTCTTTGCCCCTTCTGTCATGTGGGGACACACAGAAGGCACCATCTATGAGGAAGGGTCCTCCCTCAGACACAGAAACTACTGCTGGTGCCTTGACCTTATTAATTATGACTGAGACAATCAAATATGGTCTGGCCAAGAGAAGAATAGTCCATAACATTTTGATGCTGGCTCCCTAAAGTCTACGTTTTGAAATATTGAATATTTAACATGAAGAGCAAATTACAATTAGGATGTCTTAGGTCCATACAAAGTACTATTCTATGGACTGCCTTTGGAATTACTAGGTTTGGGCTCGGGATCAGACTGAAGGAACTCAGTATAGATTCTGTGTCACTTCTACTCATGAAGCACATTTATTGATGGTTAATCTAAAAGTATCTTTAGGCTGGGTACAGTGGCTCACACCTGTAATCCCAGCACTTTGGGAGGCCAAGACAGGCAGAGCGCCTGAGGTCAGGAGTTTGAGACCAGCCTGGCCAACATGGTGAAACCCCATCTCTACTAAAAATACAGAAATTAGCTG